>NC_041382.1:782401820-782492888 GCF_002162155.2 Triticum dicoccoides
GTCGCGTGAGGGAGGGAGAAAGAAAGGAGGGGGGGGGGATGGAAAATGTCCACGAGGACTAGGGTTTCGGCTTAGGTGGGCTTGAGGGTGAGGACTGCCGTTGGATCTGCGAGCGTCTGACGGTGTTCGATCCACGATCCGCGTGAAACGCCCATAGACCAATCAAAATGCAAGGGGGGATGGAAAATGTCCACGAGGACTAGGGTTTCGGCTTAGGTGGGCTTGGGGGTGAGGACTGCCGTTGGATCTGCGAGCGTCTAACGGTGTTCAATCCACGATCCGCGTGAAACGCCCATAGACCAATCAAAATGCAACACACGGGTACGATGTCATGACCATTTAAATTGGTCGTAGTTGACTAAAAAAATGGCCATGGTTGATTAAAAATTCATTACATATAGAGAGGACTCGACACGCTAGCTACTAAGCAAATGAAGAAAATAGAAGATCGTCATGAACATATGCATACAGAGAGAAGTGATATCGACCTATCCTTCTCCGAGAGATTGGTCGAACAACAAGTTTTCGTATCTCTTACAATAAAATCCCCTAATTATATATGAACTTAGGGTCCACATAGTATTCTCCATCTTTATCGATCATGTGGTCAAGAAAGAATGCCGCCAATTCCTCTTGAATTCCTTTCTTGCGATCTGGTGCTAGGAGTTCATCCCGCATCCGAAACATCTAAATTTGAAGAAGGGGGTCAATACATATATATGAATGAATGAAACTCAACACAAATGATGGTAATAAAATAAAATTGTGAATATTATTGCTTATGCACTTCATATTGTTTGGCAGTGTATTCCCGCTCACAGGTCGTGTGGCGGATGCACTCGCAAACGTAGTATCCACAGTAATTATTCCCGACTTCCTGCCACAACCTCTTTACAAGAAATAGAGGTTAATCAAACTGATAAGCAGCTTCAAGAGGAACTAGCTAGTAGTACTTACTTTTGGGTGTTTAAATTGCAGCTTCTTCGGCAGTCCCGGAGCGTTTAAGGTGAATTTTTGCCAAACCCTACCAGACAAAGAAAACAATTACTTGATATCAGGAAATGAACAAAGTTGCCGATATGGTGTGATAATGATCGATTTAACTTACTTCTCGAGCATTTCAGTCATGTCCGCATACTCCTGGGGATATTTTCGTCTCGAGCCGAAGACGGTTACTAGTCCCTGCTCAAGCTTAATCTGCTGGAGAATATAGTGGAAGCTGCACACGCATGCATAACTCATCAATTACATTACTATATCCTCGAGTAATAAGGGAAACGGAATATGCAAAAGACAGTAACACTCACTTGAAGTTGTAAGGAAAGAGTATTATAACTTTGTTTTGATTTAATACCAACGATCATAGCAAGTTGGCCTCGACATCTTTGGCATGTTTTTCAACTTGATAAGCATCTATGAGATTTCTGTTAATGAACCCAATATCACCGATTTATCTTTTCTTCCTTTCGGCGATCTTCAACTTGCATAATATAGTGAGGATAATTATATATACATGCAATGAAAGAGCTAACCTATATATAGAGACTTAATGACAGAAGTAGTACTTACAGACAGTAGCAAGTGACCGTTAATTTATCGAGGGCCTTTTGATTGAAAAACTCGAAGAACTCCTCAAATGGAACATACAACAGATCAATTCCAACGAGGTCACGCTCCTTTTTAACCCTCAGCGTCAAAGTATCCGTCCCCCCAGACTCTCTGCAAGTTTTCATGTACCAATCATGGAATCTTCGCATCATCGTTGTTAGAGGAGGACTTCCATCTTTCACGAGAGGCTTCCCGTACTGGTATTTGTGTTCCTCCAGCTCCAAGAAATCATAATGTACATTGTCGGGCAGGTAATCTCCAATATTGCTATAACCGGGCACCATCCTCGGATCATTAGCAAGGCTATCACTAGGCACCTTGAGCTGGGGCACGATTGGTTTGCTTGTTCACCGAGCTGGGTAATTGTTTTCCCAACTCGTCGTTCTACTAACCTTTGATTACTGATAGTAGTTCCTGACCGCTCCGCTTCGACAAATGACTTTTGAATAACGCGGTCATAGTTTCCTTTCGGCGGAGACTTTGGTGGTTTCTTCAGGGCATCCACAGTGCGCTTTGCTTTCACCGCATCTACCTTCTCCTCCGGAGGTGGATGTTTCTTTGCTTTCACCCCTTCAAAGAAGTCCCTCACTGATTTTGGCACGATCTTCGCGGTTTCCTCCTCGGTCCTCTCGTATGGTAACTTCTCTACAGGCTTGAGAGATGGACCGAATTTTAATTGCCTCCCGCCTCCCGCTGTACAGCTAGACGCCAGAGAAGATGGAGCGGCTGCGGCTGTCTTCTTTTGTTCTTGCTTACGAGGCGGTGAAGACAGGCTCCTGAAGCAGCTCGTTGGAAGCCACGCTGCTTCTCCGCTGAGATGGCGGGGTAGCTTCGGGTGTAGCTTTGGCAGGTCGCGCGCTGCGTACTACGTCTCGTTCCTCTAGCGCTTGTACCCTTGCGTGCAGCGCCTGTAGTTGGGTCAACTCCTTTTTCTTCTTCCTCTTCCGTGTGCGATTATCTCCCCCAACACCGATTCTGTTGCTTCGTCTCGGGGGTGCGGATCCATAGTTTCTGCAAATATTTACAACATGGCAATTATTATTCAAACATGATAGATGGATATATTAGTGGCAAACATAGACCTAGCTAGCTAAGCATAATAAGGAATCATATTAGTGGCCTGGCCTCGACGCTTCTCTAGGGTTTGGGGTGGCCTCGGCAATGCTTGAAGGGTTTGGGTGGCCTCGAGAGAGTTTGTCAGGTAGGGGCGCGGCGGGAGGGGGTAGGAGACTGACATCTTTTTTTCTAGGGTTTGGGTGTCCTCGAGAGTTTTGGTCGAGCGAGAGGGCCGGGGGGTACTCCCGACGTCCCCCTCACTTTAACAAAGAACTACCTTAAAAAAAGACTTTCTTCGTGCTACCTCTTGAGCACTGGGTTGGTTTTCCTTGAAGAGGAAAGGATGATGCAGTAAACTAGCGTAAGTATTTCCCTCAGTTTTTGAGAACCAAGGTATCAATCCAGTAGGAGGCCACGCGCAAGTCCCTCACACCTACACAAGTAAACAAACTCCTCGCAACCAACGCGATAAAGCGGTTGTCAATCCCTTCACGGCCACTTGCAAAGATTAAATCTGATAGATATGATACGATAATATTTTTGGTATTTTTATGAGTAAGATGCAAAGTAAAATAAAAGGCAATGAAAATAACTAAGTGTTTGAAGATTAATATGATGGAAAATAGACCCCGGGGCCATAGGTTTCACTAGTGGCTTCTCTCAAGAGCATAAGTATTTATGGTGGGTGAACAAATTACTATTGAGCAATTGACAGAATTGAGCATAGTTATGAGAATATCTAGGTATGATCATGTATATAGGCATCACGTCCGAGACAAGTAGACCGACTCCTGCCTGCATCTACTACTATTACTCCACACATCGACCGCTATCCAGCATGCATCTAGAGTATTAAGTTCATAAGAACGGAGTAACGCCTTAAGCAAGATGACATGATGTAGAGGGATAAACACATGCAATATGAAATAAACCCCATCTTGTTATCCCCGATGGCAACAATACTATACGTGCTTGCTTCCCCTACTGTCACTGGGAAAGGACACCGCAAGATTGAACCCAAAGCTAAGCACTTCTCCCATTGCAAGAAAAGATCAATCTAGTAGGCCAAACTAAATCGATAATTCGAAGAGACTTGCAAAGATAAACAATCATACATAAAAGAATTCAGAGAAGATTCAAATATTGTTCATAGATAAACTTGATCATAAACCCACAATTCATCGATCTCAACAAACACACCGCAAAAGAAGATTACATCAAATAGATCTCCACAAGAGAGCGGGAGAACTTTGTGTTGAGATCCAAAAAGAGAGAAGAAGCCATCTAGCTAATAACTATGGACCCGAAGGTCTGAAGTAAACTACTCACACATCATCGGAGAGGCTATGGTGTTGATGTAGAAGCCCTCCATGATCAATGCCCCCTCCGGCGGAGCGCCGGAAAAGGCCCCGAGATGGCATCTCACGGGTACAAAAGGTTGCGGCGGTGGGATTAGGGTTTTGGCTCTTGTTCTGGTAGTTTGGGGGTACGTAGGTATATATAGGAGGAAGAAGTACGTCGGTGGAGCAACATGGGGCCCACGAGGGTGGAGGGCGCGACCAGGGGTGGTAGGCGCGCCCCTACCTCGTGGCTTCCTGGTTGATGCCCTGGCGTGGACTCCAAGCTTCTTGGATCACATTTGTTCCACAAATCACGTTGCCGAAGGTTTCATTCCGTTTGGATTCCGTTTGATATCCTTTTTCTGCGAAACCTGAAATAGGCAAAAAAAACAACAATTTGGGATGGGCCTCCGGTTAATAGGTTAGTCCCAAAAATAATATAAAAGTGTATAATAAAGCCCAATAATCATTCTAAATAGTATATATTATAGCAAGAAGCAATCAAAAATTATAGATACGTTGGATACGTATCAAGCATCCCCAAGCTTAATTCCTGCTCGTCCTCGAGTAGGTAAATGATAAAAACAGAATTTTGGATGCGGAATGCCACTTGGCATAATTTTTAGTGTAACCCTCTTAATTGTGGTATGAATATTCAGATCCGAAAGATTCAAGACAAAGGTTTAATATTGACATAAAAATAATAATACTTCAAGCATACTAACTAAGCAATTATGTCTTCTCAAAATAACATGGCAAAAGAAAGTTATCCCTACAATATCATATAGTCTGGCTATGCTGTATCTTCACCACAGAAAGTATTTAAAATCATGCACAACCCCGATGACAAGCCAAGCAATTGTTTCGTATTTTTGATGGTCTCAAACTTTTTCAATCTTCACGCAATACATGAGCGTGAGCCATGGATATAACACTATATGTGGAATAGAACGGTGGTTGTGGAGAAGACAAAAAGGGAGTGGATAGTCTCACATCAACTAGGCGTATCAACAGGCTATGGAGATGCCGTATATCGATGTGAGTGAGTAGGGATTGCCATGCAACGGATGCACTAGAGCTATAAGTATATGAAAGCTCAACAAAAGAAACTAAGTGGACGTGCATCCAACTTGCTTGCTCACAAAGACCTAAGGCATTTTGAGGAAGCCCATCATTGGAATATACAAGCCAAGTTCTAGAATGAAAATTCCACTAGTATATGAAAGTGATAAAATGAGAGACTCTATATCATGAGGATCATGGTGCTACTTTGAAGTACAAGTGTGGTAAAATGATAGTAACATTGTCCCTTCTCTCTTTTTCTCTCATTTTTTCTTTTCTTTTCTCCCCTTTTTTTATTTGGGCCTTTTCTCTCTTTTTTGGCTTCTTTCTTTATTAATTTTTTCGTCCAGAGTCTCATCCCGACTTGTGGGGGAATCATAGTCTCCATCATCCTTTCCTCACTTGGGACAATGCTCTAAAATGATGATCATCACACTTTTATTTTTCTTACAACTCAAGAATTACAATTCAATACTTAGAACAAGATATGACTCTATGTGAATGCTTCCGACAATGTACCGGGATATGCAATGATTCAAGAGTGACATGTATGAAAGAATTATGAATGGTGGCTTTTCCACAAATACGATGTCAACTACATGATCATGCAAAGCAATATGACAATGACGAAGCATGCCATGATATACGGAATGGTGGAAAGTTGCATGGCAATATATCTCGGAATGGCTATGAAAATGCCATAATAGGTAGGTATGGTGGCTGTTTTGAGGAAGATAATGGGGTATGTATGATACCGGTGAAAAGTGCGCGGTATTAGAGAGGCTAGCAATGGTGGAAGGAAGAAAGTGCGTATAATCCATGGACTCAACATTAGTCATAAAGAACTCATATATTTATTGCAAAAATCTACAAGTTATCAAAACAAAGTATTACGCGCATGCTCCTAGGGGTATAGATTGGTAGGAAAAGGCCATCGCTCGTCCCCGACCGCCACTCATAAGGAAGACAATCAATAAATAAATCACGCTCCGACTTCATCACATAATGGTTCACCATACGTGCATGCTACGGGAATCACAAACTTTTAACACAAGTATTCCTCAAATCCACAACTACTCAACTAGCATGACTCTAATATCACCACCTTTATATCTCAAAACAATCATCAAGCATCAAACTTCTCTTAATGTTCAACACACTCATAAGAAAGTTTTTATTTTATTCATCCTAACATAATAGGATTAATTTCCCAATTAAAGCCAATTACCATGCTGTTCAAGACTCTCAAAATAATATAAGTGTAGCATGAGAGAATAATAGTTTCTATAAAACAAATCCACCATCGTGCTCTAAAAGATATAAGTGAAGCACTAGAGCAAAAACTATATAGCTCAAAAGATATAAGTGAAGCACATAGAGTATTCTAATAAATTCCGAATCATGTGTGTCTCTATCAAAAGGTGTGTACAGCAAATATGATTGTGGTAAACTAAAAAGCAAAGACTCAAATCATACAAGACGCTCCAAGCAAAACGCATATCATGTGGTAAATAAAAATATAGCTCCAAGTAAAGTTACCGATAGAAGTAGAAGAAAAGAGGGATGCCTTCCGGGGCATCCCCAAGCTTTGGCTTTTTGGTGTCCTTATATTATCTTGGGGTGCCATGGGCATCCCCAATCTTGGGCTATTGCCATCCCTTGTTCCATAATCCATCTAATCTTTACCCAAAAACTTGAAAACTTCACAACACAAAACTCAAAACAGAAATTCTCGTGAGCTCCATTACCGAAACAAAAAAACACCACTTCAAAGTACTGTAATGAACTCATTCGTTATTTATCTTGGTGTTAAACCTACTGTATTCCAACTTTTCTATGGTTTATAAACTATTTTACTAGCCATAGATTCATCAAAATAAGCAAATAACACATGAAAAACAGAACAGTATGTAGTAATCTGTAACTAACGCAAACTTCTGTAACTCCCAAAATTCTGAAATAACTTGATGGACGTGTGGAATTTGTCTAGTGATCAGGTGCAAAAGTAATTAACTGAATAGCACTCTCTGAATAAAAATTACAGCTATTCTCGTAAGCCCTAAAGTTTCTGTTTTTTACAGCATGATCATATAAACTTTACCCATGTCTTCACACCGGTTCTACTTGGCACAAACACTAATTAAAAGCATAAAAACACATCTAACCAGAGACTAAACAAATTTATTTATTCAATAACAGCAAGGAAAAACATTGGGTTGTCTCCCAACAAGCGCTTTTCTTTTAAAGCCTTTTAGCCAGGCATTGATAATTTTAATGATGTTCACATGAAAGACAAGAATTGAAGCGCAAAGAGAGCATCGTAAAACACGTGACAAGCACATCTAAGTCTAACATACTTCCTATGCATAGGCATATTATAACCAAACAAATTTGCAAGGCAAGCAAAAACTAGCATATGCAAGGAAGAAGGAAGTGACAATAACAATCTCAACATAACGAGAGGTAATTTAGTAACATGAAAATTTCTACGACCATATTTTCCTCTCTCATAATAATTACATGTGGGATGATACTCAAATTCAACAATATATGCATCACATAAAATTTTCTCAACACGATCCACATGCATGCAAAGTTGACACTCTTCCAAAATAGTGGGATTATCATTAACTAAAGTCATGACCTCTCCAAACCCACTTTTATCAAAAACTTCATGAGATTGATCAAAATCCAAATATGTGGGATCTAAAGTCGACACTTGTCGGTGTCAAAACCGGCGGATCTAGGGTAGGGGGTCCCGAACTGTGCGTCTAGGCCGGATGGTAACAGGAGACAAGGGACACGAAGTTTTACCCAGGTTCGGGCCCTCTTGATGGAGGTAAAACCCTACGTCCTGCTTGATTAATATTGATGATATGGGTAGTACAAGAGTAGATCTACCACGAGATCAAGGAGGCTAAACCCTAGAAGCTAGCCTACGGTATGATTGTTGTATGATGAGATCCTTCTCCTACGGACTAAAACCCTCCGGTTTATATAGACACCGGAGAGGGTTAGGGTTACATAGAGTCGGTTACAATGGTAGGAGATCTTGAATATCCGCATCGCCAAGCTTGCCTTCCACGCCTAGGAAAGTCCCATCCGGACACAGGACGAAGTCTTCAATCTTGTATCTTCATAGTCCTGGAGTCCGGCTGAAGGTATAGTCCGGCTACTCGAACAACCCCTAATCCAGGACTCCCTCAGTAGCCCCCGAACCAGGCTTCAATGACGACGAGTCCGGCACGCAGATTGTCTTCGACATTGCAAGGCGGATTCTCCTCCAAATCCTGTGCACCTGTTGAATAATGTCCGTTTTTTTGTAATGTAGCGCTCCTTGGCTTCCACGCCCAATAATGGCTGTCTTCCACGTGTCAAACGAATGCGAAAAGTTGGGGTGTTTTTACATTTACACCCCTAGCCTCATAAACGAGCCGCCTACTTAATGGGATGGGGATTCAGATCCAAACCACACCTTCTCCTTTCCGCGAGTAATCATCAGAGCGCCTCCAGCAAAGGTCCATTCCAACATGGCCAGCCGTCGCAACTCCTCCTCTCGCCCTTCCAGTCCTAAGCCCGGAGACTGGGAGAGGTGCTCCATCCCGCACAGCGAGCTAGTGTCGCTTCAGGCCAAGGGATTTCTTCCTCAGGCCTATATGGTCCCGGTCTGAGCCGGACTCGCCACCTATAATGGTGGAGAGCAAGCGGAGAGCACCCCCAATCCCTCCAAAGGAGAGCGGGCGTGCCTCGTCCCATATCTAATAAGGGGACTTGGATTTCCAATTCATCCATTTCTCCATGGGCTTCTGGAGTTCTACGGCCTCCAGCTGCACAATCTCACGCCCGCCTCTATATTGCATATCGCGGGCTTCGTTGCCCTTTGCGAGCTATTCTTGGGTGTGGAGGATCATTTCGCGTTGTGGAAGAGGATATTCTGCCTGGTGCCCCGTTCTCAAGAGGGGTCCATATATCAAGTGGGCGGAGCCGAAGTATGGCGCATCGCCGGGACCGGGTATCTATCTGGAACCCCAAAGAAGGCGTCCGAGGACTGGCCTTCGGAATGGTTTTATATAGATGATGTCCCGCTGTCGGACCCTATCCGGGTCGGCCTCCCCAAATTCAACAGTGCTCCCTTAAAGAAACGCTTAAGCTGGCGTCCACGGAGCTCTCAGAGAGAAAGCGACAGGGACGTCCTTTACTTGATGGGCCGGATAAGACTATTGGCTCATTCCGGACTAACCATGATTGGAGTCATGGCCGCATGCATTATGCGGGGGGTGCAGCCGCTTCAGTATAGATGCCACCCCATGTGGGATTTTAACGGGGAGGATGACGCCACCCGTTACGGTCGTAAGGGGCCAGCCTCAGCGGCCGCTCTAGTAAAGATCTTATCCTCTTTGTAGAAGGGAGAAGAGGAGGAATTCCTCCGCGTCAACCTGCAAGGCGGATTTACCATGTACAACCCTCCGAGTTGGGTAAGAGGACAATTTTGCTCGCCCATCCGTTTTATATTCCCATGATTAAATATGTAGTCTGACGACTTCAACGCAGGAACTGCGTGAGGAAGTAAAGGATATAAACAGCCGTCCTCCACAGCCCGAGGATCCAGAACGATCCCTCGATCCGGACTCCAAAGAGGATCCAGACATATCGGTGGAGCTGATTGACGGGGTGTTTCATCAGCTAAGCAAGGACAATACCTTGGTGGCCATTACGGCCGATTACCCAGGGTTAATCCCGGCTTCCCAGGTGACTGAGACCGAAATCCCAATACCTTGAAAAGGGATCCATCCTCATGTGTTTTCAGTTTCCTTATGACCGTGTTCTGCAGGGGAGGTTCCAAAGGCGGGAGGCCGCGCCTGCAGCGACTAGCCAACGAGGGGCTGCAGGGACCCGTGGGGTGAAAAGAAACGTAGTCCGGACTGAGGCACCGATGCAACGGTATAGAGCGCCTTCCTATTCCGAGGTGTTGTTCACGTAAGGCGTGTTAATACTCATGTTCTTGTGCAGGACAAAGAGACCTCACCGGACTATATCCGGAGAGGTTGCCAATCGTGCGTCCACCAGCCAGGCTCCACCGCCTGGTCCGGAAGCAGAGGCAAGCACGAGGCACGCGACGGATGCTCCTCCGACAGAGGATGCGGACAGGCTGTCCGCCACCCGGTCCGAGGTGGAGAGCGCCATGAATCACCGGAGCCGCCGCATAGTTCTCCGCGACGCTTGTTTCTCCCAAGAGGCGTTAGATGCCTTTAATTCGGGAGATGCATATCTCCATGCCGCTCAAAATGGTCTAGCCAGAGCCACGGAGCAATATGTGAAAGAACATAGGTGTAAGAATTTTAACGGTTATATATATCAGTAGCCCCCGAGACTTGAAACAGTTAGAATAACTGATTTAAGGATCATTTGTTATGCAGGTTCTTACAGAAAAGAATACCCTACTGTCTCAGGAACTGGAAGAGTGCAAAGCCCAACTTGAGGCCGCACTAGCCGCAACGGGGGATCCCAAGAAGACCCCCTCTGGTAATACATGCTTAAAAAAGATAAGTATTATGCGATGCACATGCAAATCTGACAAATAAAATTGTAGATGGCGCCGGATTCGATCCGGAGAAGCAATGACTCCTACGCCAGTTAGAAGCTGGCGAGAGTGTGCTTACAAAAGTGAGGCGGGAGAAGAATGATCTTCAGGATGCCAACACAAAGATGGACGTCGAACTAAAAGATGTCCGTGCCCAGTTGTCGGACTCCACTAAGGAGAATCAACGGCTGCGACGCGGCATATTTAGTAAGTGCTTTAAACAAACTCTTGAAAAAGGAGTTCGGCGAAGGAGCCGGCTAACAGAGTTATGTCTGTAGGTATGCTAACAGGTCGTCCCGCAGAGGAGATGCCCGGTTCTACGGGTGACCTTCTTCCCGAGCTTTCGCCACTGCACGAGCGAGTTCAGCAGGCGATGCGAGGCGTTGCCCAAGCCTTATGGCCCTCCCATTCCATGCCCGAGGGTCTTGGAGAGCTTGCAGAGAAGCTAAAGGGAGCTCGGCGGCGCTTTCGGTTGTGGAAGATATCAGCCTGCCGTCAAGGTGCTAGGGAGGCCTAGGCCATGGTGAAGACGCGGTACACGAAGTCTGACCCAAACCACATGGCCGAGGTCGGACCTGTGGGCCCTGATGGGAAGGAGATCCCTGTAAGCTTAGTGTACGGCCAAGTAGAATTGGCCGCGAAGTATTCCCAACAGGACTGTAAATTAGACAGCCTGTTAGATGGTATTGAAGAGGAATATAATCAGTCATAATGACTGTGTAATTTCAATTGACATGTGTAATGCCTTCTAGCCGGATTGTAGATCGTTTGTCGTTGCCGACATTTTCGCTTCAACCTCGGGACCTGACGGTCCGGAGTGTGTCCGAATACCATGGCGGTTATATAAGAACCGGGGTATGCATGGAGACCAGGCGTAGGGGTCATTAGTGCTTTATCAGACAAGTGCCCAACTAGTTATGTTGTATTACATGGTTAGTAAGAAACATCTTCCAGAGAGAATAGTTCCGTTAGGGGTTCCTTTCACTGGGAGGCATGCCCTAAAGTGCATGTCCGGACTGCATGACAAGACGCAGAGAAAAACATCTAGGGGCGCATAAAATAAGTAAAAAGATCATCTTTAGTTCACCGACCAAATATTCCCTTAAGAACACTAGCTTTCGGCTTCACCCAGTCTGAGGTACACATCCGGCTGACCCGACAGTAACAATCGCAGAGGTGCTCCCTTTACCTCCTAGCCGAACAATCAGGAACGTAGGGGTAAGCACAGGAGCCAGGCAACCCAGCTTGGCAAAAACTTAAGTCATATCGATGCATATAATGGCGAATAAAAGGTACATGTGGAAGTGTGACACACGTGTGGGGCGTGAGGCCTGTTTTAAATAAGCTTCTGTATAAAGAAGCCCCCAGGTGTAATGAGCACGGGTAGCGCGTCACTTGATGAGCCGTTTAAGGGCTGTAATCGAAAAGAGGGGAAGGAGAGAAATATAAGACAGAAAATGTAAAAAATGGACAGAGGAAGGAGACGAACACAGAGTCCGGCGCTAGGTGTAGAATCTTCGGAGACAGGCTGCGTTCCTTGGGTTCGGCTCGAGTCGGTTATCCGAGGCATCTCGCAGGCGGTACGCTCCACCAGTCAGGACTTGGTCAATTATGAAGGGACCTTCCCACTTGGGCTTGAGTTTGTCCTTTTTCTTATTCGGCAGGCATAGAACTAATTCGCCAATGTTATAATTTTTGGCCCGCACTTCTCTGCTTTGATATCTTTGAGCCTGCTGTTGATAGAATGCGGAACGGGCCTTTGCCACGCCGCGCTCCTCTTCCAAGGCGTCCAAACTGTCCTGCCGATCGAGCTCGGCTTCTCTTTCTTCGTACATGCGCACTCGAGGTGAGTCATGAATTATGTCGCAGGGCAAGGCTGCCTCTGCGCCGTACACCATAAAAAATGGTGTGTATCCGGTGGTGCGATTTGGCGTGGTCCGCAGCCCCCAGAGTACGGAGTCTAGCTCCTCTACCCAGTGCGTATTGGATTCCTTAAGGGACCACATTAACCTGGGTTTGATGCTGCTCATAATAAGACCATTTGCACGCTCGACCTGACCGTTGGTTTGTGGGTGATAGACGGAAGCGTAATCGAGCTTGATGCCCATGTTTTTACACCAGAGTTTTACCTCGTCGGCCGTGAAGTTCGTGCCGTTATCAGTGATGATGCTGTGGGGGATGCCATAACGGTGTACAACCCCAGATATGAAGTCTATCACCGGTCCGGATTCGGCCGTCTTAACAGACTTGGCTTCTATCCACTTGGTGAACTTATCCACCATGACCAATAGGTATTTTTTCTTATGGGTTCCACCTTTAAGGGGTCCAACCATGTCAAGCCCCTAGACCGCAAAAGGCCAGGTGATGGGGATAGTTTGGAGTGTGGTGGGTGGCATATGGCTTTGGTTGGCAAAAAGTTGGCAACCAACGCATCGTTGGACTAGGTCCTGAGCGTCTGCCCGGGCCGTCGGCCAATAAAAGCCTGTACGGAAAGCCTTGCTAACAAGGGACCGAGCAGCAGCGTGATGACCACTGAGTCCGGCATGAATTTCAGCCAGAAGGTTCCGCCCTTCCTCTTCGGAGATGCATCTTTGAAGGACCCCGGTAGTGCTTTTCTTATAAAGCTCTCCCTCATGGACTTTATAGGCTTTAGATCGCCGCACTATGCAGCGTGCCTCGTTTTGGTCCGCTGGGAGTTCCTGCCTAGTAAGGTAGGCTAGGAATGGTTCTGTCCACGGGGCGATAACTGCCATTATTACGTGGGCTAAAGGTGTAATTTCATTGGCAGAGCCTTCAATTATGTCAGATTGTTCGACGTCGAGTGGTGCGGTTAAGTCCAGGCTGTTATTTGCGGATTCCCCCTCCCATACTACGGATGGCTTGAACAGCCTTTCCAAAAAGATGTTGGGGGGGACTGCATCGTGTTTTGCTCCAATGCGTGCTAGGACATCCGCTGCCTGATTGTTTTCTCGGGCTATATGGTGAAACTCTAGCCCTTCGAACCGAGCTGACATTTTTAGGACAGCGTTGCGGTAAGCTGCCATTTTTGGATCCTTGGCGTCGAAGTCTCCATTTATTTTGGATATCGCGAGGTTCAAATCCCTGCGTACCTCTAGGCGTTGAATGCCCATGGATACTGCCATCCGGAGACCATGTAGGAGGGCCTCATATTCGGCTGCATTGTTGGAGTCCGTGTACATGATCTGGAGCACATATTGGACTGTGTCTCCTGTGGGGGACGTCAGAACGACGCCAGCCCCCAGTCCGGCCAACATTTTGGAGCCGTTGAAATGCATGATCCAGTTTGAATATGTGCCGTACTCTTTAGGGAGCTCGGCCTCCGTCCATTCTGCGACGAAGTCGGCCAAAACTTGCGATTTAATAGCTCGCCGTGGCTTATAGGTTATATCAAACGGGAGGAGCTCAATGTCCCATTTTATCCGGCCCGTTGCGTCGCGGTTGTTGATAATATCGTTGAGTGGTACCTCCGAGGCTACTATTATCGAACACTCTTGAAAGTAGTGTCCTAGCTTCTGGGATGCCATGAATACCGCGTATGCAATCTTTGATAATGCGGGTACCGTGATTTGCATGGAGTGAGGACAGTGGACACATAGTAAACTGGCCTTTAAAGGGGAAATTTGTGTCCGTCCGTTTCCCGTTCGATGACGAGCACTGCGCTGACAACTTGATGGGTTGCTGCAATGTACAATAGCATTGGTTCGCCGGTGTTTGGCGCGGCCAGGACTAGGTTTGTTGCCAATATGGCTTTTATTTCATCGAGTCCGGCCGTGGCAGCATCCGTCAACTCGAAGTGTTCGGTGCGCCGAAGGAGGCGATAGAGGGGCAGTGCCTTTTCTCCCAAGCGGGAGATGAAGCGGCTTAGAGCCGCCACGCATCCGGTTAATTTTTGTATTTGTTTGAGGTCCTTTGGGATATCCAATTGTGACAAGGCTCGGATCTTGGCTGGATTTGATTCAATTCCTCTACTGGATACAATGAAGCCCAAGAGCTTTCCGGCTGGAACACCGAAAACGCATTTTTCCGGGTTGAGCTTGATGTCATATTTTCGGAGGTTATCAAATGTAAGCCTCAAGTCGTCTACTAGAGATTCGACATGTCTTGATTTGACGACCACATCATCCACGTATGCCTCCACTGTTTTGCCGATCTGGTTTGCCAGACATGTCTGTATCATGCGCTGATATGTTGCGCCGGCGTTTTTCATCCCGAAGGGCATTGTGTTGAATCAGAATGGGCCGTATGGTGTGATGAATGCTGTTGCAGCTTGGTCTGATTCTGCCATCTTGATTTGATGGTAACCGGAATATGCGTGGAGGAAGCACAACGAATCGTGTCCTACGGTGGCATCGATAATTTGATCGATGCGGGGGAGGAGGAAGGGATCCTTTGGGCAAGCCTTGTTAAGGTCTTTAAAATCGACGCACAGGCGCCAGGATTTATCCTTCTTTGGTACCATCACCAGGTTTGCTAGCCAGTCCGGATGTTTTATATCTCTGATGAATCCGGCCTCCAGTAGCTTGGCTAGTTCCTCTCCCATGGCCTGTCTCTTGGGTTCGGAAAAACGCCAAAGGGCTTGTTTGACAGGATTGAATCCTTTTAGGATATTTAAGCTGTGTTCGGCCAGCCTGCGCGGGATTCTTGGCATGTCTGAGGGGTGCCAGGCGAAGATGTCCCAATTTTCGGGTAGAAATTCTCGCAGTGCGGCATCTACATCAGGGTTTAATTGTGCCCCGATGGAAGCTATTTTGTTAGGGTCCGTTGGATGGACCTGGAATTTGACTATTTCGTCCGCTAGCTTGAAGGATGTGGACTTGGATCTCTTGTCGAGTATCACATCATCCCTGTTAACCGTGGAGGGCAGCGCAGTCAGTTCCTTAGCCGCTAAGGCTTCGGATAGTGCCTCAAGGGCCAATGCGGCTGTCTTGTTTTCGGCGCGGAGCACTATGTCCAGATCACTAGCGAGAGTGATAATTCCGTTCGGCCGAGGCATCTTGAGCTTCATGTACCCGTAATGGGGTATTGCTTGGAATATTGTAAATTCTTCCCGCCCTAGTAGAGCGTGATATCCGCTATTGAACGGGGCCACCTGAAACATGACCTCTTCTGAACTGTAATTATCGGCGTGCCGAACACCACATCTAGTGTGATTTTTCCTGTGCAGCGCGCTTCCCGACTAGGGATTATTCCTCTAAAGGTTGTGCTGCTTCGCTCGATGCGGTTCCAATCTATTCCCATTTTTGAAGGGTTTCCTCATAAATGAGATTCAATCCGCTGCCTCCATCCATGAGTACCTTGGTGAGGCCAAAGCCGTCCACTATTGGACTGAGGACCAATGCGGCTGGTGCTCGGGCTGTTCGGAATTTAGGTTCATCACTTGCATTGAAGGTAATGGTAGTGTCGCTCCATGGGTTTATTGTTGCTACTTGATAGACTTCGGCGAGGCTGCGGAGTGTTCTTTTTCGCATATTGTTTGATGCGAAAGTCTCGAAGACTGTGAGAACGGTACTGGTGTCCCTGGGGTGGCTTTCTGCGGCCTCTGAAATTAAGAGGTCCTCGCCAATTTTGGCGACCTGCCGGAGTATCCAACATGCTCTAAGGCTGTGAGTTGGTGTGGCGTCCTCTGTGCTATGAATTTTACAGGGTCCATTAAGCCATCTTTCCAGTACCGTTCCATGCCCTGTTAAGGGTTTTGGTTTTTTGGTGTTTAACCCGGGTGTGTGATGACGATGCACCCTTTTATTTCGGACGGGATTGCTATTCAGGGCCAGATCATCCCAAAATTTTATTTCGGTTTTCCAGGCGCTTTCCATCGCATAGTAGTTTTGTACTATGGACGCCAAGTCAGCGAAGCGTGTAATATCACGACGACTTATGGCGTTGAGGATTCCCTTGTCCGTGCAATTACTGCAGAAGATTGAGATTGCGTCTCCCTCGCGGCAATTCTTTATCTTGTTCATAACCAGGAGGAATCTGGCCCAGTAATGATGTACTGTTTCCTCGGGCTTTTGCCTGGTTTGGGAAAGATCGCTTATGTTCGGGTGGGTGGGTGGCGTTGAATATGAAACCTCACCCAATCTAAGACTCAGAGGCCTAAGAGCTTCCGAACTCTGAAGTTCGGTTTCTTGGATGTTGTCCAATGAATCTAGCCCGTTTCCTGATTCTAAGCTCAGGTCTTGAGTTACATCCTCCCCTCCACAGATATCCGGCTTGGAGGGATCGGGAATTCGGACGTAGCTGGTCCTTAAAATAGATGAAGGGTCGCTGCACTGCGCCGCTACCACGGCGACGTGGTGGGTGACCTGGGGAGAGTTAATTTCTCTTAGATCAGGTTTAAGCCCAACCTGGTCGTAACCGTAGCGACCCCCAGGGCAGCGATGCGATCCAAGAGCTCGTTTACGGAAGAGAGCTCCATTGGATCTAGCTGCTCGACGAGTTCTGAGCTGACATGGAGGTTGCTTTTGATGACCCGAGAGGTCACCATCGGCGCAACAGCCGAACAGGCGGTCATGAGAAAACCACCTAGCCGGAGAGTTTGGCCGACAGCCAAAGCTCCCTTAGCAATGACGTCGTCTTTAAAGTCGGGAGGAGGCATCCTTCCTGATTGCGACGACACAGAGGAACTCTCAATGAAAGCACCAATGTCGGTTTCAAAACTGGCGGATCTCGGGTAGGGGGTCCCGAACTGTGCGTCTAGGCCGGATGGTAACAGGAGACAAGGGACACGAAGTTTTACCCAGGTTCGGGCCCTCTTGATGGAGGTAAAACCCGATGTCCTGCTTGATTAATATTGATGATATGGGCAGTACAAGAGTAGATCTACCACGAGATCAAGGAGGCTAAACCCTAGAAGCTAGCCTACGGTATGATTGTTGTATGATGAGATCCTTCTCCTACGGACTAAAACCCTCCGGTTTATATAGACACCAGAGAGGGTTAGGGTTACATAGAGTCGGTTACAATGGTAGGAGATCTTGAATATCCGCATCGCCAAGCTTGCCTTCCACGCCTAGGAAAATCCCATCCGGACACGGGACGAAATCTTCAATCTTGTATCTTCATAGTTCTGGAGTCCGGCTGAAGGTATAGTCTGGCTACCCGAACACCCCCTAATCCAAGACTCCCTCAACACTCTTCCAAACCAACTTTCAAAATTATTGCAAACATTATTATCAATCTCATATTCATCATGGGGATTAAATAAATTTTCAAAATCATAAGAAGAATCACCCCAATCATGATCATTGCAACAAGTAGTAGACATAGCAAAACTATCATCCCCAGGCTTAGGGTTTTGCATATTATTAGCACAATTGACATCAAGAGATTTATAGTAAAATCATTGAAATCATGCTTTCATCGAAGGAACTATCAATTATGGGTGCAATAGCAACGATCTCATGTTTAACATAAGGAACTATAGCAAATTCATCTTCATAAATATTGGCATCATGGCCACAAGAATAGCAAGCATCATGTTCATCAAAGGATATTTCAATCAAATCATCGGAATCATTATTATCTATAGATTCATACATATGATTATTTTCTTCCAAAGCAACGGTCATTCTGTCAATAAATTTTTGACATAGACATTATGAGCATAGTTTTCATAGCAATATTTAAGTATGTCAAAATTTTCAGATTCGTAGAGAGTAATATCATAATTTTCAATCAAAGAAGCAACTCATAAGCACCCTTAAAAGCAACAAATTCTTCAATTTGTTGGATATCATAGTAACTATAAACACCCTTAGCATAAGAACATAAGATTTCATTATCATTAAACTCACATAGGTAGGGAAGGTGTTTTTTAGGGTTCTTAGAGCAACAAGTAAAATCACAAATTTCACAAAGATTCCAAGCATAACATAGCAATCTATTTATATGATGCCATAAGAGCTCCCCCTTTTCAAACAAACGATGACGCACAAAATGAGCATGCTCATCTAAAGATTTCCCATCAACTAGGCTAGTTGGGGTTTCAGCACGAGAGCATAAGGATCAAAGATGATCCAAGTAGAACACTTTAAGTGGATCCGTATCAATAGATTTTTAGCAAGTAAAGATGCAAGCAAATAGAAGGCGCATGGATGCACAACCAAAAGACATACGGGAAGAAGGCGATCGGAAAAAGAGGGCGAATAAAACGGCAAGGGTGAAGTGGGGGAGAGGAAAATGAGAGGCAAATGGCAAATAATGTAATGCGAGGGATAAGAGTTTGTGATGGGTACTTGGTATGTTGACTTTTGCGTAGACTCCCCGGCAACGGTGCTAGAAATTGGCTAGTTGACGGGATCAAATCTTGACTTGACTTTGCGTAAGCCTCCCCGGCAACGACCCCGACGCCGGCCATCGACCCCGACCCCTTCAGCGCCTTGATACGTCTCCAACGTATCTATAATTTTTGATTGCTCCATGCTATATTATCTACTATTTTGGATAATATTGGGCTTTATTATCCACTTTTATATTTCTTTTGGGACTAACCTACTAACCGGAGGCGCAACCCAGATTTGTTGTTTTTGCCTATTTCAGTATTTCGAAGAAAAGGAATATCAAACGGAGTCCAATTGACCTGAAACTCCACGAAACTTATTTTTGGACCAGAAGAAGCCCACGGAGTACCGGAGCTGCACGAGGGGAGTCCCGGGCTTCCCACGAGGGTGGGGGGCGTGCCCTCCCCCTAGGGCGTGCCCCCTGCCTCGTGGACAGCCCGGAGGTCCACCGACGTACTTCTTCCGCCTATATAACTCCATATACCCTAAAAACTTCGAGGGACAGAAGAGATCAGGAGTTCCGCCGCCGCAAGCCTTTGTAGCCACCAAAAGTCAATCGGGACCCTATTCCGGCACCCTGCCGGAGGGGGAAACCCTCACCGGTTGGCATCTTCATCATCCTGGCACTCTCCATGACGAGGAGGGAGTAGTTCACCCTCGGGGCTGAGGGTATGTACCAGTAGCTATGTGTTTGATCTCTCTCTCTCTCATGTTCTTGATGTGGCACGATCTTGATGTATCGCGAGCTTTGCTATTATAGTTGGATCTTATGTTTCTTCTCCCCCTCTTCTCTCTTGTAATGGATTGAGTTTCCCCTTTGAAGTAATCTTATCGGATTGAGTCTTTAAAGATTTGAGAACACTTGATGTATGTCTTGCCGTGCGTATCTGTGGTGACAATGGGATATCATGTGATCCTCTTGATGTATGTTTTGGTGATCAACTTGCGGGTTCCGCCCATGAACCTATGCATAGGGGTTGGCACACGTTTTCGTCGTGATTCTCCGGTAGAAACTTTGGGGCACTCTTTGAGGTTCTATGTGTTGGTTGAATAGATGAATCTGAGATTTTGTGATGCATATCGTATAATCATACCCACGGATACTTGAGGTGACATTGGAGTATCTAGGTGACATTAGGGTTTTGGTTGATTTGTGTCTTAAGGTGTTATTCTAGTACGAACTCTAGGGCTGCTTGTGACACTTATAGGAATAGCCCAACAGATTGAATGGAAAGAATAACTTTGAGGTGGTTTTGTACCCTACCATAATCTCTTCGTTTGTTCTCCGCTATTAGTGAGTTTGGAGTGACTCTTTGTTGCATGTTGAGGGATAGTTATATGATCCAGTTATGTTATTATTGTTGAGAGAACTTGCACTAGTGAAAGTATGAACCCTAGGCCTTGTTTCCTAGCATTGCAATATCGTTTGTACTCACTTTTATCATTAGTTACCTTGCTGTTTTTATATTTTCAGATTACAAAAACCTATATCTACCATCCATATTGCACTTGTATCACCATCTCTTCGCCGAACTAGTGCACCTATACAATTTACCATTGTATTGGGTGTGTTGGGGACACAAGAGACTCTTTGTTATTTGGTTGCAGGGTTGTTTGAGAGAGACCATCTTCAACCTACGCCTCCCACGGATTGATAAACCTTAGGTCATCCACTTGAGGGAAATTTGCTACTGTCCTACAAACCTCTGCACTTGGAGGCCCAATAATGTCTACAAGAAGAAGGTTGCGTAGTAGACATCACGCCTCCCTCCGTGAAGCAGTCGGCGACGCCCAGCAACGCCAGCGAGCACTAGACAGGTTAGTGCTAGTTAGTGTTAGTTAGCTTAATTTGCTGTTAGTGTTAGTTAGCTTAATTTGCTGTTAGTGCTAGTTAGTTAATTGCTGTGAGTGTTAGTTAGTGTTAGTGTTAGCCCAGTGATAGTTAGTTAGTGTTAGTTAGCTTAATTTGCTATTAGTGTTTGTTTTTAAATGAAAATTACAGTTTCTGAAAATTAGCTTATGTAGTTGCTGTCCATTTTGAAAATTTGGTCACTATCTCTCTCTGCAGAACGAAGCTAGGCACATATCGACAAGGAGGAGAAGGACACCCTCAACCCCCCCGGCCCCCTCTGCCCCGGCGACCCCGACCCCGAGAGGTGCGCCACCCCCTGTTCCCTCCCTCTTCATATTTCAGCACAATATGATGCAAGGGGGAGTGTTCATAATGTGGTTGTTGAAGTGTTCATAATGATGCAATGGGGAGTGGAGCTATTAGATTGGTTAATGAGCTGTTAGATTGGTATAGTTTATCATTTTTACATCAGTTGGACAGCAATGTTCATGATTGTGTATATCTCAGTAGCAACAAAGTGACCTATGTTTTGCCGGAAATGTTGATTCATTTCCATTCCGGCAAATTTTAGGTGCTCTATATGTCCACTTTCTAGCAAAGGTCATGCCGAAATTTTCCGTGAATTTCGGCATGACTTGTGCTAGAAAGTTGGACATATTGAGTGCTTGAGATTTCTCGCTCCGGGAATGAAACGACATTTTCGGCAAAACAAAGGTCTCTTTTTTTCATTATTCACTTTATTATATAAAGCTCGATAATTAAACGACTACGACATTGAACCCTAGGAAACATGACTGACACCGATGAGGCCGTAGGTTCTCAGTCCCAATTAGGTCAAGCACACGCCTACCTCGACTTTCTGGCGGATCAGGAGAGACAGCAAGCTGGGTGTGAGGACCCCCTTGTCATGAGGGATGACAACGGTGGTGGCACGGGTGCCGACACTGATGGCACCAACGACACCAGCACTAACACTGGCACTGATGTTGCCAATTACAGCATGGAAGGTGGGACCTCCCAAGCCAGTGAGGGAAAGAAGGAAAAGAGGACAGACGCCCAAATGAGCTCGGCACCGGAAGACTGGTGGTCACGGCGGTGCACCCTGGCGAGTTCGGGCCCATAGAGCCACGAGAAGTGGCAGCGTGTTACGGCAACCAACTAGCATGCATCCTACGGGATACAGCTAACATCAACACCACAAAAATAAGGAAGAATGAAAATTTGAAGAAGCTGTACCTAACTAGGTTGCACGCAAGATTCCTGTTCCCCGGTCGGAAAGAAGATGTCGACCCATGGGATGATGATAACATGAAAAAAAATCAACAACAAAGCCCTAGGGAAGTTCAGCAACACATTGAGCGCTTGGAAAACTAGGGTGAAAAGGTGATTGAAGTAGACCATGAAACCTACGTTGAGATTGTTGCAGACAATCCGAAAATTACGATAGAGGACTTTGAAAAGTTCAAGGAGACTTGCAATGAAGAAGCTGCAAAGGCCAGGTCGGAGAGAGGCAAGCAGCTGCAGGAAAAGAACATGGGAAACCACCACCTTGGAAGTCGTGGTTACACGGGAAAGAGGCCCGTGTGGGCTAAGAAGGACGCAGAACGTGAACGTCAGGGGATCCCAGACCCATTGGCTGAGCTCACCGACCAGCAGGAGCACGACTTCATCAGTGCCTGATTCTCGTGGGACCCCGAGAAAAAGATTTATTTCACCGACGGGCCGACTAGGAAATTCATGAGAACACTGGTAATTATCCTTTTACCACCTTACATATTAGGTTCTGATCAACGAAGTTTACTACATTCTAGTCGCATTCGTAAATGATTCACGGTCCATTTTGCAGAGAGAGCAACACAAGCTTGCGGCCGAGAGCGACTCATCGACTCAGTCGACTCAGTCGTCGGTGAAGTACAAGTGGGGCACTCCTTTCAACCATGCCATGAACATAATGATGGGACACCCGCCCAGCCAGCGGCCGCAATATGGATGTGTGCACGGCGCCGGGGATGGCTCCACGTGGAAGTACTATTATAGCAAGGACCTTGAGGCCAAAAGACAGAGAAAGAACTTCAGTCAAGTGACTATCGACCAGAAGGTGGCGCTGGCGATGGAGAAAGCAAAAGCTGAGACCAAAGCTAAGATAATGGCTGCCTATAGAGATGATATGGTGGCTGCCTTTACAAGCTTGATTCCAACTGTGGTCACATGGGCGCAACAAAACCCAAACGTGCCACCAAGTGATTTTCCCATGCCCAGCTTCACCGGGAGCAACTCAATGAACACCGGACCCATACCCCATACCTAGTATGGCAACCGCACCCGCACCCACACCCGCACCTCCTCCAGCACCTGCTCCTGCACCCAGCTGTCACAGCAGCCCTAGCTCCGTCTCTGGCTTTAATGCCGGGCCGTCGACATTGGCTGAGCTCGAAGCCCTCACGATAAATACGTGTCGCACCTTCATCAACTCAATTAATTAATTAATCTTCAGTTTCCATTCTTTTTGGATCTCTGACGAGGCACATATATGTCTTTGTAGGCCGACTCCACTCCGTGCACCCTCCTTTACCACATGAAGGGTGGGTTGGTGGATGTGGGGAAGGGTACTATAGTCAAGCCCAAGGATCGATTGTTCCACCGCCGGCAGATGCCTGATAACGCCTTAAGGGTCTCCGTGGTGAGTGTGAAAGCGGGCTACGAGGGTTTCCCTCGTCTGATACAAACCGATGGAGAGGATGACGAGACCCCCACGCAGCTTGGCCAATGCAAAAATTGGCCGATCCTGTGGCCGAAAAATCTTCTTCGTGTCGAGGTGGCCGGGAGCACACCCACGGGACCTCAGGAAGGTATGACCACAACCCCTCCTACACAAGTACAACCATCGTCTGTGCTGCTTGCTGAGATCGAGAGACACGAGGAAGGAGGGCCAAACATTCCGGCAGATGATGCCATCTGCCCCATGGAAGAGGATAGGGATCATGACATGGAGGAGGCCGATGACCCTAATCAGTATTTCAATACTGCCTTTGACAATGAAGTAATAGTAGTAGATGCAGGTAGGAGTCGGTCTACTTGTTTCGGACGTGATGCCTATATACTTGATCATGCCTAGATAATCTCATAATTATTCGATTTTCTATCAATTGCTCGACAGTAATTCGTTCACCCACCGCAATAAATTAGGCTATCTTGAGAGATGCCACTAGTGAAACCTATGGCCCTCGGGTCTATTTTCTATCATATAAGTTTCCGATCTATCTTTTATTTTGCAATCTTTACTTTTATCTATATCATAAAAATACGAAAAATATTATCTTAGTATCTCTATCAGATCTCACTCTCGTAAGTGACAGTGAAGGGATTGACAACCCCTTTATCGCGTTGGTTGCGAGGTTCTTATTTGTTTTGTATAGGTGCGAGGCGACTTGTGTGATATCTCCTACTGGATTGATACCTTGGTTCTCAAAAACTAAGGGAAATACTTACGCTACTGTGCTGCATCACCCTTTCCTCTTCAACGGAATAATCCTACGCAAGCTCAAGAGGTAGCAAGAAGAATTTCTGGCGCCTTTGCCGGGGAGATCTTCGCCAAGTCAAGTCAAGATCTACAACAAGCCAAATCTTTGGCGCCGTTGCAAGTCAAGACATACCAAGTACCCATCACAAACTCTTATACCTCGCATTACATTATTTGCCATTTGCCTCTCATTTCCCTCTCCCCCACTTATCCCAAGCTTGAGCGATGCTTTCTCCTTCGCGAGGCCAAAAATTATATATATAATTGCGATCACGATGAACAAGATGCATAGGATAAAAATTCTAATGAAATTCCAATTTCAAACGGTCGTAGTTCCATGATCCCATATCATCACATAGCCTAAACCATGTCAATGCCTTTCCCTTCAAAGATAAAGGGAAGACCTTCTTCTTGATAACATCCTTGGGCATACCTGCAAGCTTAAATAATCCACAAACTTCATCTACATAGATTAGGTGCTCATCGGGATGTAATGTTCCGTCTCCTGTAAAAGGATTATCTAGCAGTTTCTCTATCATACCCGAAGGAATTTCAAAGTAAAAAATTTCAGTAGTTTCAGTAGGTTGAGGAGCAACTCTTTGCTCTACTGGTCGGGGTGAAGATACCCCTAACAAGCCCCTCAAAGGATTACTTTCCATAGTAACAAGTGACAGTAAATTCAGCACACTATATAAATTTTTCCTTACCAAATTCCACTTACCAAAGGCGCTTCACTCCCCGACAACGGCGCCAGAAAAGAGTCTTGATGACCCAAAAGTGTAGGGGATCTATCATAGTCCTTTCGATAAGTAAGAGTGTCTAACCCAACGTGGAGCAGAAGGAAATGACAAGCGATTTTCAGTAAGGTATTCTCTGCAAGCACTTAAATTATCGGTAAAAGATTGTTTTGTGATAAGGTAATTTGTAACGGGTAACAAATAACAAGTGTAAATAAAGTGCAGCAAGGTGGCCTAATCCTTTTTGTAGCTAAGGACAAGCCTGGACAAACTCTTATATGAAGGAAAACGCTCCCGAGGACACATTGGAATTATCGTAAAGCTAGTTTTCATCACACTCATGATCATATGATTCGCGTTCGGTACTTTGATAATTTGATATGTGGGTGGACTAGTGCTTGGGTGCTGTCCTTCCTTGGACAAGCATCCCACTTATGATTAACCCCTATCGCAAGCATCCGCAACTACAAAAGAAGTATTAAGGTAAACCTAACCATAGCATGAAACATATGGATCCAAATCAGCCCCTTATGAAGCAACACATAAACTAGGGTTTCAGCTTCTGTCACTCTAGCAACCCATCATCTACTTATTACTTCCCAATGCCTTCCCCTAGGCCCAAATAATGGTGAAGTGTCATGTAGTCGACATTCCCATAACACCACTAGAGGAAAGACAACATACACCTCATCAAAATATCGAACAAATACCAAATTCACATGACTACTTATAGCAAGACTTCTCCCATGTCCTCAGGAACAAACGTAACTACTCACAAATCATATTCAATCATAATCAGAGGGGTATTAATATGCATAAAGGTTCTGAACATATGATCTTCCACCGAATAAACCAACTAGCATCAACTACAAGGAGTAATCAACACTACTAGCAACCTACAGGTACCAATCTGAGGCTTTGAGACAAAGATTGGATACAAGGGATGAACTAGGGTTTGAGAGGAGATGGTGCTGGTGAAGATGTTGATGGAGATTGACCCCCTCCTGATGAGAGGATCGATGGTGATGACAATGATGATGATTTCCCCCTCCCAGAGGGATGTTTCCCTGACAGAATAGCTCCGCCGGAGCCCTAGATTGGTTCCGCCAAGGCTCCGCCTCGTGGCGGCGCTGTTTCGTCCCGAAAGCTTGCTTATGATTTTTACCAGGGTAAAAGACACAATATAGCCAAAGATGGGTACCGGAGGCCTGCCAAGGGGCCCATGAGGTAGGGGGCGCACCCAGGGGGGTACGGCGCGCCCCCACCCTCGTGGATGGTGGGTGGCCCCCCTCTGGTGCTTTCTTCGCTCAATATTTTTTTATTAATTCCAAAAATAACTTCCGTGAAGTTCCGTGAAGTTTCAGGACTTTTCCAACCTAGAACTCCTGCTGCCGGCATTCTCCCTCTTCATGTAGACCTTATAAAATAAGAGAGAAAACTCATGAGTATTGTAACATAAAGTGTAATAACATCCCATAATGCAATAAATATCTATATAAAAGCATGATGCAAAATGGACGTATCAACTCCCCCAAGCTTAGACCTCGCTTTTCCTCAAGCGGAACCGATATCGAGAAATATGTCCACATGTTTAGAGATAGAGGTGTCGATAAAATAAAATACGGACATGAAGGCATCATGATCATTCTTATAACAGCAACATATATAAATATTTTCATTTGATTTCTTATGACAAAGTAACAATCTATTCACAATGCCAAGTATGAATCAGAAACTTCATTGAAAACTAACAACTATAATCTCAGTCACTGAAGCAATTGCAATTTATCATAATATCGGAAAGAGTCAATATAAGAGCTTTTCAGCAAGTCCACATACTCAACTGTCATTTAGTCTTTCACAATTGCTAACACTCATGCAATACTTATGGGTATGGTGTTTTAATCAGACACAGAGAAATATAGGGGCTTATAGTTTCGCCTCCCAACCTTTTACCTCAAGGGTAATGTCAACAATAATAGTTCATGCTAACTTACATCCAATTGGATATATATATATATATATATATATATATATATATACACACACACACACACACACACACACACATCAGGATCTTTCCAACACAAGGTGCTTGCCAAAGGACAAAATGTATAAAATGTAAAAAATGGGAAAGGTGAAGATCACCTTGACTCTTGCATAAGGTAAGACAAGAATAAAAGATAGGCCCTTCGCAGAGGGAAGCAGAGGTTGTCATGTGCTTTTATGGTTGGATGCACAAAATCTTAATGCGAAAGAACGTCACTTTATATTGCCACTTGTGATATGGACCTTTATTATGTTGTTCGTCGCTTTTATTTCTTCCACATCACAAGATCGTATAAAGCTTATTTTCTCCACACTAATAAATCATACATATTTAGATAGCAATTTTTATTGCATGCAACAATGACAACTTACTTGAAGGATCTTACTCAATCCATAGATAAATATGGTGGACTCAAATGACAAAATTGGGGTTAAGGGTATTTGGAAGCACAAGTAGTCACTAGTAGAAAAAGGGACATTTGTCCCCGTTCGTAAGGCCCATTTGTCCCGGTTGTGGAACCGGGACTAAAGGGTCGTTACTAATGCCCTGTATCTTTAGTCCAGGTTCTTATACGAACCGGGACAGAGGGCCTCCACGTGGCCGCTGCGGCGAGCCCAGGCAGGAGGGCCTTTTGTCCCGGTTGGTAGCTCCAACCGGGACCAATAAGCGTCCACGCGTCAGCATTTCAGGGGCTGGGTTTTTTGTTTTTTTAAAGGGGGGTAGGGGGTTTTGGGGGGTTAATTTAGGTGTTTCATATATTGTGTTAGCTAGCTAATTAATAGAGAGAAGTATGTGTCCTCTCTTATCTCCTTTGGTTGGTCGACGCTGTGTACTATACGTGTAGAGAGGACTCGACACGCTAGCTACTAAGCAAATGAAGAAAACAGAAGATCGTCATGAACATATGCATACAGAGAGAAGTGATATCGACCTATCCTTCTCCGAGAGATTGGTCGAACAACAAGTTTCCGTATCTCTTACAATAAAATCCCCTAATTATATATAAACTTAGGGTCCACATAGTATTCTCCATGTTTATCGATCACGTGGTCAAGAAAGAATGCCGCCAATTCCTCTTGAATTCCTTTCTTGCGATGTGGTGCTAGGAGTTCATCCCGCATCCGAAACATCTAAATTTGAAGAATGGGGTTGAGGGAGTCCTGGATTAGGGGGTATCCGGATAGCCGGACTATACCTTCAGCCGGACTCCTGGACTATGAAGATACGAGATTGAAGACTTCGTCCTGTGTCCGGAAGGGACTTTCCTTGGCGTGGAAGGCAAGCTTGGCGATACGGATATGTAGATCTCCTACCATTGTAACCGACTCTGTGTAACCCTAACCCTCTTCGGTGTCTATATAAACCGGCGGGTTTTAGCCCGTAGGACAACACAATAATCATACCATAGGCTAACTTCTAGGGTTTAGCCTCCTTGATCTCGTGGTAGATCTACTCTTGTACTACCCATATCATCAATATTAATCAAACATGACGTAGGGTTTTACCTCCATCAAGAGGGCCCGAACCTGGGTAAAACGTCGTGTCCCTTGTCTCCTGTTACCATCCGCCTAGACGCATAGTTCGGGACCCCCTACCCGAGATCCGCCGGTTTTGACACCGACATTGGTGCTTTCATTGAGAGTTCCTCTGTGTCATCACTTTTAGGCCCGATGGCTCCTCCGATCATCAATAGCAATGCAGTCCAGGGTGAGACTTTTCTCCCCGGACAGATCTTCGTCTTCGGCGGCTTCACACTGCGGGCCAATTCGCTTGGCCATCTGGAGCAGATCGAAAGCTAAGCCCCTGGCCATCAGATTAGGTTTGGAAGTTTAAACTACATGGCTGACGTCCGCGGGGACTTGATCTTCGACGGATTTGAGCCACAGCCGAGCGCACCACACTGTCACGATGGGCGTGGTCTAGCTCTACCGCCGAACAGTGCCCTGGAGGCCGCACACGCATCGGTTTCGACCCTTAATTCGGAGCCAACTGCGCCGATCGAGGATGAGTGGTTGGACGCCGCCTCGGGGGCTGCAATCCCAACGGCGATCGAGCCGAACACCAGCCCGCACTCTGCAAGGCCTGTGACTCCGAGGGGCCGAACTCCTCTCCGGACTCCGAGCCCTCCGCGCCCCTACCGATCGAATCCGATTGGGCGCCGATCATGGAGTTCACCACCGCGGACATCTTTCAGCACTCGCCCTTTGGCGATATTCTGAAGTCACTAAAGTCTCTCTCTTTATCAGGAGAGCCCTGGCCGGACTACGGTCAGCAAGGTTGGGATACGGATGATGAAGAAATTCAAAGCCCACCCACCACCCACTTTGTAGCCACTGTCGATGATTTAACCGACATGCTCGACTTCGACTCCGAAGACATCGACGGTATGGATGCCGATGCAGGAGACGATCAAGAACCAGCGCCTATAGGGCACTGGAAAGCCACCTCGTTGGATGACATATACATGGTGGACACACCAAAAGAAGGAGATGGCGATGGAACAGCGGAGGACGACCCCCTCCAAGAAACAGCCTAAGCGCCGGCGTCAGCGGCGCCGCTCTAAATCCCGCCATAGCAAAAACGGTGATTCCGGCACGGGAGATAATAACACTCCGGAGAGTGCCGAAGAAAACCCCCTCCAGCAAGATTCAGCAAAGGAGGATGGAGAAGCCAGCCCTCATGAGAGAGCGGCAGACAGAGAGGTCGAGGACGATAATTATATGCCTCCCTCCGAAGACGAGGCAAGCCTCAACAACGACGAATTCGTCATTCCAGAGGACCCCGTCAAACAAGAGCGTTTCAAACATAGGCTCATGGCCACGGCAAGCAGCCTCAAGAAGAAGCAGCAGCAGCTTAGAGCTGATCAAGATTTGCTAGCCGACAGATGGACTAAAGTCCTTGCGGCCGAAGAGTATGAACTCAAGCGCCCCTCCAAGAGCTACCCAAAGCGTAGGTTGCTACCCCGATCAGAGGAGGAAGCACCTAAACCTACATCACCAGCGCATGATATGGCCGACCGGCCACCTCGTGGCCGCGACAGAGAGGCCTCTCGGCCCTCCACTCAAGCCGCACCCAGGCGCCGCTCAAAATATACCAAGGCACGGGAAAATGCGCCAGACCTGCGAGATATATTGGAGGACAAGGCAAGGCAAAAAAGATCGATCTACGGATCGCGCGGGCGCCCCACGGCACGTGACGGTGATCGTCACTCCGGATATAGTAAATCCGGTCGGGCCGAACACAATAGACAAAGCTCGTTTGAGCTACGTCGCGATATAGCCCAATACAGAGGCGCCGCACACCCACTATGCTTCACAGATGAAGTGATGGATCATCAAATCCCTGAGGGTTTCAAACCTGTGAACATCGAATCATACAATGGCACAACAGATCATGCGGTATGGATCAAGGATTATCTCCTTCATATCCACATGGCTCGCGGCGATGATCTACACGCCATCAAATACCTCCCACTCAAACTTAAGGGACCAGCTCGGCATTGGCTTAACAGCTTGCCAGCAGAATCAATCGGTTGTTGGGAGGACCTGGAAGCCGCATTCCTCGACAATTTCTAGGGCATTTATGTGCGACCACCAGACGCCGATGACCTAAGCCACATAATTCAGCAGCCAGAGGAATCGGCCAGGCAATTCTGGACACGGTTCCTAACAAAGAAAAACCAAATAGTCGACTGTCCGGATGCAGAGGCCCTAGCAGCCTTCAAGCACAATATCCGTGACGAGTGGCTTGCCCGGCACCTTGGACAGGAAAAGCCGAAATCCATGGCAGCCCTCACGACACTCATGACCCGCTTTTGTGTGGCAGAAGACAGCTGGCTTGCTCGTAGCAACAATATGACCAAGAACCCTGGTAATTCAGATACCAGAGACAGTAGTGGCAGGTCGCGTCGCAACAAGAAAAAACGCCACATTAATGACGACAATGCTGAGGATACGGTAGTTAAAGCCAGATTCAGAGGCTATAAATCCGGTCAGCGGAAAAAGCCATTCAAAAGAAATACTCAGGGCCCGTCCAGTTTGGACCGAATACTCGACCGCTTGTGCCAGATACATGGCACCCCCTAAAAGCCAGCCAATCACACCAACAGGGATTTTTGGGTGTTCAAGCAGGCAGGCAAGTTAAATGCTGAAAATAGAGACAAGGGGCTGCGTAGCGATGATGAGGAGGAGCCCCGACCGCCGAACAACAGTGGAGAGAAGGGTTTTCCCCCACAAGTGCGGATGGTGAACCTGATATACGCAACCCACATCCCCAAGAGGGAGCGGAAGCGTGCGTTACGGGACGTATATGCGATGGAGCCAGTCACCCCAAATTTCAACCCATGGTCCTCCTGCCCGATCACTTTTGATCGAAGGGACCACCCCACTAGCATCCATCATGGCGGATTCGCCGCATTGGTCCTAGACTCAATCATTGACGGATTTCACCTCACTAGAGTCCTTATGGACGGCGGAAGCAACCTGAACCTGCTTTACCAGGATACAGTGTGGAAAATGGGCATAGATCCCTCAAGGATTAAGCCCACCAAAACGACCTTTAAAGGCGTCATACCAGGTGTAGAGGCCAATTGTACAGGCTCAGTTACACTTGAAGTGGTCTTCGGATCTCTGGATAATTTCCGAAGCAAGGAGTTAATCTTCGACATAGTCCCGTTCCGCAGTGGCTATCACGCCCTGCTCGGGCGAATCGCATTTGCCAAGTTCAATGCGGTACCGCACTAGGCATACCTTAAGCTCAAGATGCCAGGCCCTCGAGGAGTAATTACGGTCAATGGAAACACTAAACGCTCCCTCCGAACGGAGGAGCACACGGTGGCCCTCGTAGCGGAAGTACAAAGCAGCCTCTCAAGGCAGTTCTCCAGTCCGGCCATTAAACGTCCGGACACCTTCAAGCGCGCCCGGAGTAACCTACAACAAGACCGCCTGGCACGTTCCGAGCAGGCGTAGCAATGCGGCCCCAACCCCAGCCCTCGCGAAATAGCGAAACCAGTGCTTCGCGTACATAACTACGCTCTGGAAATACCATGGGCACAGGGGGAGGGGCACCATCACGGCACGCCCGAAACATGGCTTAAACCGCACTAGGAGCTGCTGATTTTTTACTTTTCTCTTACTTTCAGGACTCCATTCTTCGTAAGCCCTGTCCGGCAGTACAATCGCCGCACAAACAATACAAGAACCAGGGAAGCAGTCAAGCCATGCCGCATTATGGAACTCCCAGGTGATCTCTATCACGAGTAGTATACCTGTTTCGCATACAATTCCGCAACCTGCCCCTGGAACGGACATGTTAAATAGTCCACCTTTTTGCTTATTGCACTATTTGTATCGTTCTGCTTTGATCGCAGCCTTTCTATAAACAATGCATATCCTTTTTCTATTTTTTGCATTACTCTTTTTTACAAATATATGTTCATTAACGACATGTTGCACCCGTACACTTTGGTATGGCCAATACGCCAGGGGCTTCAGTACCCCTCAATATGGTGTGAGAAGTCTGAACACTTTAACAAGTGCAGCACCCCGAACTTATAGCATTATATGCATCGGCTCCGAATCATGTCTTGGGTCAATAGTTGGGTTTGCCCGGCTCCTATGTTTTGGTGCCTTACGTTCCGCTATATCGGCTAAGGTAGCACTAGGAGAACTACTGCGATTGTGCCCCAGTTGAGCTAGGCTGAGCACCTCAGTAGAGAAAGCTAAAACTAACTGTCATGATGAAGTGAGAGCTGGTCGCTATTCGAGAGGTTTTTCGAGTCCCTAAAGACTTATGCCGCTTAGAGCGAGGAGTCGGCTTTCTCCGGCCAAGGCGTGGATAGCGCCCTGAACTCGGTCTTCTGAATACTAGGGGCTTCGCCGAAATTTAAAATTATAGAATTCTATGGCTAAGTGAGAGTGTTCAAGCATTATAGTCCGATTGCCTTGTTCGTTGTGCTGAGCGCCTCCCTCGAAGGACCCAAATATGGGAAAAAGAGCGCCCAGGTTTATCCCGAACACCCCAGCACTAGTGGCATGGGGGCAGAAGCTGACGACTCGCCATCTCTCAATTTTGATAAACGGCCGCACATAAGGTAATATTTTAAATTCAAAAAGCATTGCTTAGCGCATATGAACAAGTTTTCAGCGCACAGGACAAAACGAGCGAGTTTACTGAAAAATTACATCCCTGGCACATTCATTTGCCACAAGGCGGGCACCCTTCAGAACATCCTTATAATAATTCTCGGGCTTGCGATGCTCTTTCCCCGGCGGTGGCCCGTCCTTCACAAGCTTCTCAGCATCCAGCTTGCCCCAGTGCACCTTAGCATGGGCAAGGGCCCTACGAGCACCTTCGATGCAGACGGAGCGCTTGATGACTTCGAGCCTTGGACAGGCCTCCACCAGCCGCCGCACCAGCCCGAAGTAGCTCCCAGGAAGAGCCTCTACAGGCCACAGCCGAACTATGAGGCCCTTCATGGCCTGTTCGGCCACCTTGTGGAGCTCGACCAGCTGCTTCAGCTGGTCGCTCAGGGGCACAGGGTGTCCGGCCTCAGCATACTGAGACCAGAACACCTTCTCCATCGAGCTGCCCTCCTCGGCTCGGTAGAATGCGGCGGCATCGGACACGCTACGGGGAAGAACTGTGAATGCTCCTGGAGAGCTCCGGATTCGGGTAAGTACCAAGAAGCTCACTTTTTACATGTTTGCTTTGCATAAAGAATGCCTTACCCGCCGCTATCTTTTTCACCGCATCCAACTCCTGGAGGGCCTTCTGGGATTCGGCCTTGGCAGACTTGGCACAATAGCCGCCGCGAGCTCAGACGCTCGCGTCTTTGAGTCAAGCTCCAAACTCTCATGTTTTTTCATGAGAGCCTGGAGCTCTTGCCGCACCTCGCCAACCTGGGCCTCATACTTCTCCCGCTCGGTGCGCTCCGTGGCCGCTCTCTTCTCGGCCTCGGACAGCGCCTGCTTGAGGGTCGCCACCTCAGTTATGGCCCCTACAATAAGCCGCGTTAATCCTGTCATTTTTTGCAATTGCATCTTTTATATATTTTTCTATAAGGTATCTCTTACCTTCTCTCTCCTCGAGCTGCCGCTTGGCAAGGCCGAGCTCTTGCTCGAACCGCTCGAGGGCCTGCTTCAGTGTGCCCACCTCCGCAGTCAGTGCGGCGGTAGCTAGCAGCAAACCTTGCATACGCATATTGACTCATTTTTTGTTAGACTCCTGCGAATTTTATTAGATCCTCTATTTGGCTTTTCTTTCCGAACGCCAAACAGAGCATCAGGGGCTACTATCTATGCGGTAATATTTTTACATATTCTTTACATACCTCAAAGCCTGCTAAAAGGCTGGCACAAGCTTCAGTCAGTCCGCTCTTGGTGGACTGAACCTTCTGGATCACCGTACTCATAATAATACGATGCTCCTCGTCGATGGAGGCGCCGTTAAGCACCTCCAGCAGATTGTCCGGTGCCTCCGGTTGGACGGGGGCCACCGGGTCAGTAGGTTTGCTCCTCTTGGAAGGAGTTCGCCTACCGCACTCCGGAACCATTGAAGATTCCGGCGCGGTGTCCGGCTCAAAGCCCGACTTGGAGCCCTGGGGGGTCTTATCCCCTTTACTCCCGGAGTCCGGGAAGTCGCCTTGTGGCGCCTCCAGGACCACCTCCTCCTGGCTTGGAACCTGTTGGGACAACACTTCGGCGTCGTCCGTAGGGCGGGGGGAGGTAGCCGTCGGAAGTGAATTCACATCCGACGAATCCAGGGAGCTGCTCGACGACTCGTCGAGCCCGGCCTTGGGCGGACTGCATAATCATATTCGACATAAGGAAAGGCTGTGCCATAAAAGAGTACTATGAATTACTCTGGTTTCTGAATACTTACGATTTCGTTGGGTGCTTGGCCCTGTGCGGCCACTCCTGTTCGCCGTCGTCGACGTCGGCGGAGTAGTCCGGAGGAAGGGTCTTCCACTTCCTGGCCCCCTCGGCCTCCCCTGTTGGGGCGGCCTTCCTCTTCTTTCCTCCCCCCGCTGGAGGGGGAGAGGGCTCTTCTTCCTCCTCCTCCTCGTCTTCACGAGAGGAGCGCGTCTCAGATTCGTCGGATGAGGAATCCGACACCTCCAAGCGCCGGGCGCTCTTTCGAGTCCCCGTGGTCTTCTTCTTGGCCTTCTTCTCCGGGACCACATAAGGTGCCGGAGCCAGCAGCTTCGCCAAGCGAGCATTGGCTGGGTCTTCGGGCAAAGGAGCCGGACAGTCTATCTGTCTGGACTTCACCTGCCAATCCTGTCAAAGTTAAGGGAGTTTAGATCCCGCATAGAGTCAGACTATGAAAAACTAACATCCTGTAAAATTTAAAAATAGCTTACCGCACTAGCATGACGCTGCGTGCTGAATCCACGGTCGTCGAAAGCGGATGCAGGAGCTTCGACGCCCTTAAAAAGCACCTTCCAGGCATCTTCGTACATCGTGTCGAAGAGCCTGCTCAGGGTTCGGTGCTGCGCCGGGTCGAACTCCCACAGGTTGAAATCCCGTTGTTGACACAGGAGGATCCGACGGACGAGCATAACATGGACTACATTGACAAGCTTGAGCTGCTTGTTCACCAGGGTTTGGATGCATGTTTGCAGTCCAGTCACCTCTCCTTTGTGGCCCCATGACAGGCCCGTCTCTTTCCAGGACGTGAGCCGCGTATGGGGTCCGGACCGGAACTCGGGGGCTGCGACCCATTCAGGGTCGCGCGGCTCGGTGATGTAAAACCACCCCGATTGCCACCCCTTCAGGGTCTCCACAAAGGAGCCCTCGAGCCATAGGACGTTGGGCATCTTGCCCGCCATGGCACCTCCGCACTCCGCCTGGGTGCCGCGCACCACCTTCGGCTTGACTTTGAAAGTCTTGAGCCGAAGGCCGAAATGGGGGCGGATGCAGAGGAAAGCCTAGCACACGACGATGAACCCCAAGATGTTGAGGATAAAGTTCGTGTGACACTCCAAATTTTTTTATTTAATTTTCAACAAAAACTTTGTTGGATTTGAAGAAGGTCATTTAATCTCTTCCAAAGTTTTCTCTCTCAAAACTTTTTCCCTTGGCAAAGATTTTATTTTTGTATCTTCTTCAACTCTGGTGTTTGATTATTAAAAACCTTTCTTCTGATTGCTCCCTTCTCAAATATATTTTTGGAATTTATTTATTTTCTTTAAAAAGGAACCCTATGAGTTTTGGGGCTTCTCTTATTTTGAAACCACCCATGGTTTTACCATGTCTCTTGTGGTAAATCCTCCCAAAACCCCTCCTTCCACCATGGGGTGATCCAAACTTTCCATTCCAACAAGTCCACACCATTTTTGGATTTCATTTCATTTATTTTACTTCCCATATCAATCATGTCATTTATTTTAAGCCTAGGTGATTTACAAAGCAAGTACCAAATTTCCTTTGAGTTTTGGTCTCAAACCAACTCCTATGGATAGCCTTTAGCACCCCCAACCTAGATCCATCAAGATCCACACTTCCTCTTTTCAAAATTTTCAAGTTTCAACCTCTGCAAGTTTGGACCAGATTTGTCAAATTTGGTGAAATTCATATCTCCTCTTCTCCAAAAATTCTACCAAAATTCAGGCAGCCCCCAGATGCAATGAGAGGTCACCCCACCAAAAATCAGCTCAAGGAAAATTCCCCACATGCCAAAATCATTTCGTCGAACACTTGGTCGGCACTGTTACTGTACACTTTCAGAAAATTCAGAGTTTTAGAGAATTTCAGTGTCGTTTTTCGTCAGAGTGTTGTCACCAATCAACAGTGCGCCCTGGCGCGTTGCGCACGGCCTCTCCTCCCTGGCCAGAGCACCGCACGCCCTCTTGGACGGGTGCAGGTGTCGGTGGCGGCGAACATCGCCGACGCCGGTAGCTTCTGCAGTGGCAGAGCCACCCGTGGCGGCCAGCGAGAGCCCGTGCCAGCTCGCTATGCCGTCCGGCGCCGCCCATCGCTCCCTTGCCCTCCGCGTGGCCTCATGCACGCCAGCGCACACCGCAGTACCGTCGCTATGTAGCCCCTTGTCTCTGTTTTTGGCATTTAACTTGCCGGCCTGCCTGAACACCCAACAATCCCTGTTGGTGTGATTGGCTGGCTTTTTGGGGGTGCCATGTATCTCGCACAAACGATTGAGTATTCGGTCCAAACTGGACGGGCCCGGAGTATTTCTTTTGAATGGCTTTTTCCGTTGACCGGGTTTAGAGCCTCTGAATCCGGCACTAACTGCCGTATCCTTGTATTGTCGCCGTTAATGCGGCGCTTGTGCTTGTTGCGATGCGACCTGCCATTGCTGTCCTTGGTATCTGAATTACCAGGGCTCTTGGTCATGTTATTGCTACGAGCCAGCCAGCTGTCTTCTTCCACGCAAAAGCGGGTCATGAATGTCGTGAGGGCTGCCATAGATTTCGGCTTTTCCTGTCCTAGGTGACGGGCAAGCCACTCGTCGCGGATGTTATGCTTGAAGGCTGCTAGGGCCTCTGCGTCCGTACAGTCGATGATTTGATTTTTCTTTGTTAGGAACCGTGTCCAGAATTGTCTGGCAGATTCGTCTGGCTGCTGAATTATGTGGCTCAGGTCATCGGCGTCTGGTGGTTGCACATAGGTGCCTTGGAAATTGTCGAGGAATGCGGCCTCCAGGTCCTCCCAACAACCAATTGATTCTGCTGGCAAGCTGTTGAGCCAATGCCGAGCTGGTCCTTTAAGCTTGAGTGGGAGGTATTTGATGGCGTGTAGATCATTGCCACGGGCCATGTGGATATGAAGGATATAATCCTCGATCCATACTGCTAGATCTGTTGTGCCATCGTATGGCTCAATATTTACGGGTTTGAAACCCTCTGGGATTTTATGATCCATTACTTCATCTGTGAAGCATTGTGGGTGTGCGGCGCCTCTATGCTAGGCTATATCACGACGTAGCTCAAATGAGCTTTGTCTGCTGTGTTCGGCCTGGCCGGATTTACTGTATCCGGCGTGACGGTTATTGTCTCGCGTCGTAGGGCGCCCGCGTGATCCGTAGATCGATCTTGTTTGCCTTGCCTTGTCCTCCAATATATCTCGCAGGTCTGGCACATTTCCCCGTGCCTTGGTATTATTTGAGCGGCGCCGGGGTGCGGCTTGAGTGGAGGGCCGAGAGGCCTCTCTATCGCGGCCACGAGGTGGCCGGTCAGCCGCATCATGCGTTGGTGATTCGGATGCTTCCTCCTCTAGTCGGGGTAGCAACCTGCGCTTTGGGTAGCTCTTCGAGGGGCGTTCGAGTTTATATTCCTCGGCCACAAGGACTTCAGTCCATCTATCGGCTAGCAAATCTTGATCAGCTATAAGTTGTTGCTGTTTTTTCTTGAGGCTACTTGCCGTGGCCATAAGCCTGCGCTGAAAGCGCTCTTGTTCGACGGGATCCTCAGGCACGACAAATTCGTTGTTGTCGAGGCTTGCCTCGTCTTTGGAGGGGGCATGTAATTATCATCCTCTTCCTCCTTATCTGCCACCCTCTGAGGGGGGCTGGCTTCTCCATCCTCCTGTGCTGAACCTTGCCGGAGGGAGTTGTCTTCGGCACTGTCCGGGGTGTTATTATCTCCCGTGCTGGTATCACTGTTTTTGCTTTGGCGGGACTTAGAGTGGCGCCGCTGACGTCGGCGCTTAGGCTTTTTGGAGGGTTCATCCCCCGTTGTTCCGTCGCCATCGCCTTCTTTGGGTGTATCCACCATGTATATGTCATATGACGAGGTGGCTTTCCAGTGCCCTATAGGCGCTGGTTCCAGTTCGTCTCCTACATCGTCATCCATACCGTCGATGTCTTCGGAGTCGAAGTCTAGCATGTCGGTTAAATCGTCGACAGTGGCTACAAAGTGGGTGGTGGGTGGGCATCGAATTTCTTCGTCGTCTGCATCCCAATCCTGCCGGCCATAGTCCGCCAGGACTCTCCTGACAAAGAGAGAGACCTGAGAGAATTCAGAATGTCGCCAAAGGGCGGGTGCTAAAAGATATCCGCGACGGTGAATTCCATGATCGGCGCCCAATCGGATTCGATTGGCAAGGGCGCGGAGGGTTCGGAGTCCAGAGTGGAGTCCGACGCCCCGGAGTCACGGGCTTCGCAGAAGATAGGGCTGGTGTTCAGCTTAATCGCCATAGAGGTTGTAGCCCCCGAGGCGGTGTCCAGCCACCTGTCCTCGATTGGCGCAGTTGGCTCCGAGCTAAGGGTCGGAGTGAATATAGGTGCGGCCTCCAGGGCACTGTTTGGCGGCAGAGCTAGATCATGCCCCTCGTGACAGTGCGGCGCGCTCGGCTGTGGCTCGAGTCCGTCGAAGATCAAGTCTCCACGGATGTCTGCCGTGTAGTTCAAACTTCCAAATCTGACCTGATGGCCAGGGGCGTAGCTTTCAATCTGCTCCAGATGGCCAAGCGAATTGGCCCACAGTGCAAAGCCGCCGAATACGAAGATCTGTCCGGGGAGAAAAGTCTCACCCTGGACCGCATCGCCGTTGATGATCGAAGGAGCCATCGGGCCTAAAGATGACGACACAGAGGAACTCTCAATGAAAGCACCAATGTCGGTGTCAAAACCGGCGGATCTCGGGTAGGGGGTCCCGAACTGTGCGTCTAGGCGGATGGTAACAGGAGACAAGGGACACGATGTTTTTACCCAGGTTCGGGCCCTCTCGATGGAGGTAATACCCTGCTCCTGCTTGATTAATATTGATGGTATGGGTAGTACAAGAGTAGATCTACCACGAGATCAATGAGGCTAAACCCTAGAAGCTAGCATATGGTATGATTGTTGTTCGTCCTATGGACTAAAACCCTCCATTTTATATAGAGACCGGACAGTGCTAGGGTTACACAGAGTCGGTTACAATGGTAGGAGATCTACATATCCGTATCGCCAAGCTTGCCTTCCACGCCAAGGAAAGTCCCATCCGGACACGGGGATGAAGTCTTCAATCTTGTATCTTCGTAGTCCAGGAGTCCGGCCAAAGGTCATAGTCCGGCTACCCGGACACCCCCTAATCCAGGACTCCCTCACCAGAGCTACTGCTATCAACTTAGTAGTAGCGAGGGTTAAAACCCCATGCTACTAGTAAGTAGCAGTAGCGAGGGATATAAACCCGCGCTGCTAGTAAGCGTCTGTGTATAAGCTTTTCCCTAGTAGTGTGATGTAGTTTTGAGTTTTGATTTATGGTCCTTCTATGTAATCGAGTCCGTGAGCTATATATAATAAAGATTAGGTTGAATCGAGGGCTTGATTATTTTGCTATGATCTTGAGGGAATAACAAATAAAAGAAATAATAAAAAGAAACAAAGATATCATATTGATCTTGGGGAGAGTAATGACTTCACATATAGAGAGTATGATGAATAAAAGTTGTTGAGAGTTGACAAACATAGTTTTGGTCATCGTTGCAATTAATAGGAAGTAATAAAGGAAGATAGGTTCTCATATAAATATACTATCTTGGACATCTTTTATGATTGTGAGCACTCATTTAAATATGACATGCTAAAAAGTTGATGTTGGACAAGGAAGACAACGTAATGGGTTATGTTTTATTATATCCGAAATAAAGTATATTGTCATGGATCATCCAACATGTTGAGATTGCCTTTCTCCCTCATGCTAGCCAATTCTTTGCACTAAGTAGAGATACTACTTGTACTTCCAAACATCCCTTAAACCTGTTTTGCCATGAGAGTCCACCATTTCTACCTATGGATTGAGTAAGATCCTTCAAGTAAGTTATCATGTTGCAAATTGCTCTCTTAATATGTATGACTTATTAGTGTGGAGAAAATAAGCTTTATACGATCTTGTGATGTGGAAGTAATAAAAGCGATGGACTGCATAATAAAGGTCCATATCACAAGTGGCAATATAAAGTGACGTCATTTCGCATTAAGATTTTGTGCATCAAACCATAAAAGCACATGACAACCTCTGGTTCCCTCTGCGAAGGGCCTATCTTTTATTTTTCTCATACCTTATGCAAGAGTCGTGGTGAGACCTATCCTTTTTACATTTTACCCTTTGGCAAGCACACTGTGTTGGAAATATCCTGATATATATATATATATATATATATATATATATATATATATATATATATATATATATATATATATATACAATTGGATGTAAGGCATCATGAACTATTATTGTTGACATTACCCTTGAGGTAAAAGGTTGGGAGGCAACACTATAAGCCCCTATCTTTCTCTGTCTCCGATTAAAACTTCATACCCATAAGTATTGCGTGAGTGTTAGCAATTATGAAAGACTAAATGATAGTTGAAATATGTGGACTTGCTAAAAAGCTCTTGCATTGACTCTTTCCGATGTTATGATAAATTGCAATTAACTCAATGACCGAGATTATAGTTTGTTAGTTCTCAATGAAATTTCTGATTCATACTTTACATTGTGGATAGATTGTTACTTGAACATAAGAAGTCATATGATAATATATACATATGTTGCTACTCTAAGAATGATCATGATGCCTTGATGTCCGTATTTTATTTTATCAACACCTCTATCTTTAAACATGTGGACATATTTTTTGATGTCGGCTTCCGCTTGAGGACAATCGAGGTCTAAGCTTGGGGGAGTTGATACGTCCATTTTGCATCATGATTTTATATCAATATTTATTGCATTATGGGCTGTCATTACACATTATGTCACAAGACTTATGTCGTTTCTCTCTTATTTTACAAGGTTTACATGAAGAGGGAGAATGCCGGCAGCTGGAATTCTGGACTAGAAAAGGAGCAAATATTAGAGACATATTCTGCACAACTCCAAAAGTCCTGAAACTCCACGGGAATTATAATGAGTTAACATAAAGAGAAGAAAAACGAAAAAAATGCTTAGGCCCTAGAAAATAAGAAATGCTTTCAGGAAATGTTAGTATATTTGAAAAAATATTCCTAAATTTAAAAAAAATGTTTGTGTTTTCGAATAATGCTCGCCAATTTGAAAAAGTGTGCGTTTTTTAAATGCTTGGATTATTTTTCATGTTTTAGAAAATGTTCACAAATTTGATAAATTATTCGTATTTTTGAAAAAAATGTCTGCAGTTTCAGAAAAATGTTTAAAATTCTGAAAAACTCTTCTTAAAATTTGCTAAATATTCATAAAATCAAAGTATTTTTCGTAAAAAAAGGTTCAGAAATTTGAAAAAATCGCGTTTCCAAAATAAGTCCAAATTTTGAAAATGTTTCATATTTAAAAAATATTCCAATAGATGAAGAAACACATTTTGTTAGCTATAAAAAACGCTTTAGCTAAAATGTCGGCCCGGTTGCACAATAACGATTTTTATATGCTGCAATATTTATAATTAAAAAACTCGTACAGTACTTACATTCTAGGTGATAAATATCTGCGCCCCTTATGTATCACCAAATGGTGATTGTTCTAGTGGCTTGTAGTAATTTTCCGACCCCTGGAGGTCCTGTGTTTGACGCCTAATAGGCGCACTGTTTTTTTGGATTTTCAATCCGTGCTACTGTACATGCTCACTAATGGGCCGGCCCAAGGTGGACTCAGTGACAAATATCCGCGACATATTTTCTAGAAAGACCATCCTACCTTTTATTATGAAGGGGTATGGACAGATCTCGTTTGTTGATGTGATCAGGGGGGTTGTACCGAAGAAGAAGTGACGTATGTATATATCTACCCTTTACCCACTAATTAATCGAGGAGAAGGAAGAGATGGAACACTTCAACTTGGCTCTATGACACTTGATAAATTATACAACAAAATTAATTTATTATTAATATGTATTTGCTAGATATTTTTGTTTGCATGGTTATTTGCTAGATATATATGGTGCTGCATTTAGGCATGATCAGGTTCAAGTGACATTGCATCATTACTTAATTCTTAATATATATGGTCATTATTCCGAGATTCTCCTAAACTTTATGCCTCAGCTAAACGAGCATGTCTGTATAAACAACTCCCTCTGTACCAAAGTGTAAGACATTTTTTTTGTTTTGCGTAGGGCATAAAAAATATCTTACATTTGGTTTGGAAGGAGTAGCTATGTGCTTCCACCTGAAAAGATTGATGTGTGGCAGGAGACCTGAATCTATGCAATATTGTGCACAATGATAGCCAGCCAACGAATGAACGTCAGTAGTTTTTTTATATATAAAAGACACCCAACGGCATCTTAAAACTGATTAATATCGAGGAAAACAAAGATTTTTTATGCCGCCATGAGGAGTAAAAGTATTGAGTTTACATATTCTCCTTTTGGATTCTTTTACCATACGGCTTGACAGTTATAGCATGGACAGGGTTATCATTTTCATGTCACTTCGTATATGCGCTCTCATGCATAACTCCACGGTGCTCATTGGAAACTGATAAAACACTCCACCCAACAAAATTCTTACCTATATCTGATTTTCTTATTTCACCACCTTATGCTTCTTGATTTTCATGCCTAAAAACTATCTGGTCTAACTGAGCTTCGCAAACACTCTATAATTTGAACTACGCTGACTTTTTACTCAATTTGCAGTGGCAGTTGCCTATTGAGGAGGGGTATTTAGAGCCTAATGGTTTCGAGAAGACATACGTAATTTAACAACCGCAGATTGTGTCGTTGGTGGACATTCAAGTTCAATAAAACTATTTGATATGGACTTACCTGGTAAATATGTAAATCTGCTTTAGTCTCCGAAGCCACCACCCTAGCTAGATTATTCAGTACTGGAATAGCACACGATGTCCAAGTCAGATTTTGAAAGAGAACACCATTGACACATATCTTTTTTCTTAATTCTTGTTTTGTATGTCTTTATGGACTTATCGTGTGGTCATTACAAATAATCTTCGTGATTACATGAAAGGAAGCTGAAAGTTAGTCTATAGAACATTTATAACCATAACATAATCTTGACGCTGTCAGTCTTGTACGACTATATAGTTTCACTTATTGGAATGATTGAGTGAGAGAACTTTGTTGTAGGCTCTTATGCTCTTTCATTAGTCATACTCTATACCTGCTTCTTACTGAATGTTGACCATCAGTTGACTAATTGTGAGTTTTGACCACAAGTTGTATGAGGGGAGCTGACTAGCTCTTTCACATGCAGGACTTGGTACTCTAGAATACACATTAAATGGGTGCTACATGATAGTAGGTGGACGAAATGTTCATATTGCAATGATGGATGTGTGGAATATGGAACTCATCAAAGAATTTCACGTCAACTTTCAGTATTTAAGCAGTTTGTCAGTACAAAGGTTTGCTTCTCTTTTGTTATTTTCTCAGTAAAATGTTCACTATTGAATTTCAGTGCTTTGCTCATAAATTGGACTTGTGAGAGTGATCTTAGTCTGGTCCTCTATTTTGGTGGAAGTTAGCAGCATTAAAACTTTGCCTAGACAATTATAAACTGATAATCTCTATATGCTCATATCAGGAGGAACGGAGGGATGTGATTTGTAAAGATTGACATTTCCTGTTTTGAGGAATGGAAACACTGAATTTCACACTTTTGATCTTGCTTGGAACTTTGGTATGTAAAGCACTCTGCTTTGGGATTGTTGGTGTGCTAACATTACTAACTGGCTTCGCCTTCTCATGAACTACGTTGAGCTTAGCTTCTATTTTTACATGGGTCATTCTTTATCATCTTTTCAGTGAAAAGTGGCATTATGAACTTGAGTGAGATATATATTGAGCACAAGTGGGGAAATATTCCATCGGTTGCTACAACATTAATTACTACTTGGTGGTGTGCTTGGTCCTTTTGAAACTCTACAACTTGTTTTTGTACAGAACCTAGACTTCACGGCTGTGAAAGTGGTAAATTTTTTTAGACAAAACCTTCACTTCATGGGTGTGAAAGTGGTAAATGTTCCTTTTGAAGGAAATATGCCCTAGAGGCAATAATAAAGTTATTATTTATTTCCTTATTTCATGATAAATGTTTATTATTCATGCTAGAATTGTATTAACCGGAAACATAATACATGTGTGAATACATAGACAAATAGAGTGTCACTAGTATGCCTCTACTTGACTAGCTCGTTGATCAAAGATGGTTATGTTTCCTAGCCATAGACATGAGTTGTCATTTGATTAACGGGGTCACATCATTAGGAGAATGATGTGATTGACTTGACCCATTCAGTTAGCTTAGCACTTGATCGTTTAGTATGTTGCTATTGCTTTCTTCATGACTTATACATGTTCCTATGACTATGAGATTATGCAACTCCCGTTTACTGGAGGAACACTTTGTGTGCTACCAAACGTCACAACATAACTTGGTGATTATAAAGGTGCTCTACAGGTGTCTCCGAAGGTACTTGTTGGGTTGGCGTATTTCGAGATTAGGATTTGTCACTCCGATTGTCGGAGAGGTATCTCTGGGCCCTCTCGATAATGCACATCACTATAAGCCTTGCAAGCATTGTGACTAATGGGTTAGTTATGAGACGATGTATTACGGAACGAGTAAAGAGACTTACCGGTAATGAGATTGAACTAGGTATTGAGATACCGACGATCGAATCTCGGGCAAGTAACATACCGATGACAAAGGGAACAACGTATGTTGTTATGCGGTCTGACCGATAAAGATCTTCGTAGAATATGTGGGAGCCAATATGAGCATCCAGGTTCCGCTATTGGTTATTGACCGGAGACGTTTCTCGGTCATGTCTACATAGTTCTCGAACCCGTAGGGTCCGCATGCTTAAAGTTTCGATGACGGTTATATTATGAGTTTATGAGTTTTGATGTACCGAAGGTAGTTCGGTGTTCCAGATGAGATCGGGGACATGTCGAGGAGTCTCGAAATGGTCGAGACATAAAGATCGATATATTGGACGACTATATTTGGACATCGAAAAGGTTCCGAGTGATTCGGGTATTTTTCGGAGTACCGGAGAGTTACGGGAATTCGCCGGGGAGTATATGAGCCTTATTGGGCTTTAGGGGAAAGATAGAGGAGAGGTTGGGCGCCCCCCAAGGCCTAGTCCGAATTGGAGTAGGGAGAGGGACTGCGCCCCCTCCTTCCTTCTCTTCTCTCTCCCCTTTCCTTGACTCCTACTCCTACTACTTGGAAGGGGGAGAATCCTACTCCCGGTGGGAGTAGGACTCCTCCTAGGGCGCGCCATAGAGAGGGCCGGCCCTCCCCCTCCTCCACTCCTTTATATACGGAGAGGGGGGCACCCCTTGGAGACACAACAATTGATCATTGATCTCTTAGCCGTGTGCAGTGCCCCCTCCACCATAATCCACCTCGATAATATCGTAGCGGTGCTTAGGCAAAGCCCTGCGTCGGTAGAACATCAACATCGTCACCACGCTGTCGTGCTGACGAAACTCTCCCTCAACACTCGGCTGGATCGGAGTTCGAGGGACGTCATCGGGCTGAACGTGTGCTGAACTCGGAGGTGCCGTGCGTTCGGTACTTGATCGGTCGGATCGTGAGGACGTACGACTACATCAACCGCGTTGTGCTAACACTTCCGCTTTCGGTCTACGAGGGTACATGGACAACACTCTCCCCTCTCGTTGCTATGCATCACCATGATCTTGCGTGTGCGTAGGAAATTTTTGAAATTACTACGTTCCCCAACACCTTTGTGCCTTTTTTTGCTTTTAATAGTGTGAAGTGTGAACTACTTTATTTTAGGACAAATGTTAGCTATTAACATAAGCTTTTCTCATGTATCTCAAAAGTAATTGATTTACCTTAATCAAAATCTGTGATAATTGAGGGCTCTTCTGTTATTAATATTGAGCGAATAACATCTTGGTTAGTAAATGAATTATTCTCAACTCTTTTGTTTTTTTTTTGCAGGTAAATGCCATCCAGTGTACATCACGGTTGATTAATAATTTGGCAGATATCAAGTATGTCCTACTTATACTTTTAAAAGAATTTTAACCAAACTTGTCTCGATTAGTTATACTTTGCTGATTATTCTGCTGAAATCAACACCTAACTATAATAGTAACACTATATGCTCACTTCTCCAAAGTTAGATTCTAAATTTTAAATGAGCATAATCTCAATTTCAATTGATAGCAATTGCAGCCTCTAAATAAACTAAAATGGTATGATTTCTATTTTGCTAAAATTCTTCTAGGAATGTTTGCTAGTTAACAAAGTCCTCTCTTTCATGAAGTTCATAATGCTACACTTTATTTAGTATCTTTTGATTTATGAAACTTTAATTAGTATCTTTTGATTTATGACACTTTAATTACTACATCTTAGTGTTACATCATGTAGATATCTTCTTGCTTAAATTGTGATGGCAGTGGGAAGATAATTGCTGAACATTGCACAAGCTCTTCTGGTTCAGGCAAAGTCCAAGTTGAACAAAGTATAAAAGTAGACATACCGGGAGGTATTGAGGATGGTTCAGCCATTCGACTTATCGAAGGAGGTAGTGTTGATAAGCACAGGCAAGCACTGGCAATAAATACATAGTTATGTAAATTCATGAACCCCTTACGTAGTTTTCTGCATGTTTAGTTTAAACAAGTATCTTCATCAGAGCTATGCCTAGGCTGTCCGTACTGAGATATTTGTCAATTGACAAGGTGCTTATACTTGTCAATTTGTATGCTTTAAGTACAGTAATATAGTCTGGATGAAACATTACTCACATTGCAGTTAAGTTTATTAGGATCCCCTTACTGGGAGAAGATATTATTGTTATTGTTAGTTGTTACCCATTTCTATCTTATCATGCAGGGTGTAAGTGTTGACTTGTATATATTCCTTCATGTTGAAGCAGAACAAGGCATCCATAGTGAAGGTCTCATTTTGTATTCTGATATAATGTTTGATTATATTGATGTAGTTTAATTGAGGAACAATGGTGAAGGTGAGTTGTCAGAACTCGAAAGCTCGAAACCTTTTTTGACATGTAATCGTTGTCCGCAAGTTAGATCACACAAAACCTACGTGTTGTCTTATAATTGAAGTATATCATTTGTTAATTCTATAATTTTGCAATTATTCTTATTTTGTGCTATAAAGGCTCCCACTTAAGCTTAATCAAGAAATCAACCTTGTTATTTCAGGTTGAGGCAATGGAGGGATTGAATGGTCTTCATTATTATTTTGCAGAGTATATCATTTGTTAATTCCATAGTTTTGCAATTATTATTATTTTTTCTATAAAGACTCGTAGTTAATCTTAATCGAGAAATCAACCTTGTTATTTCAGGTTGAGGCAATGGAGGGATTGAATGGTCTTTATTATTATTTTGCATATAACCTTACATGTTAAGGTGTTTCCTTTGTGTCCTTCGCTAGCTCGTGCATGTATATTAGTGATGGACAACCACAAAGACATAATGCTAATAGGGTTATATCACTAGTAGAAAACATGGCTTTGGTTGAGGCCTGGCCAGCCCATTAGTCCTGGTTCAGCCACGAACTGGGACCAATGGATGCATATGTCCCGGTTCGTGAGCCCAGGGGGCCGGTCGGGCCTCGTGGGGCATTGGTCCCGGTTCGTCTGGACCCATTTGTCCTGGTTCCAAGCATGAACCAGGACCAATGGTCCTCACTCTTGGCCCGCTCCTGGCCCACAACCATTGGTCCCGGTTCGTGGCTGGAACCGAGACAGAAGGGTATCCTTTAGTCCCAGTTCCAGCACGAACCTGGACCAATGAGGTGGCTTTATATACCCCTCGCCGGCGAGCACAACACTCCACACTGCTCTATTTTTTCTGGCCGGCGAGGGGAGAGCTTTGTGGTGCTCTAGCTCACCTCCTATGCACATGAGGTGTTTGATAAAATGCCCGAGTGTAACACTCCAAATTTTTTTATTTGGTTTTCATCAAATTCCTTAATTAATTGGAAGGAGGTTATTTAAATTTTTCTTAAAGCCTCTCCTTCTCAAAATCTTTTATGACAAATATTTTTTGTGTCCTTCTCAACCTTGATTTTGGTCTTGAGGGATTTTCATCTTGTGTCGGTTCAACACAAATAATTTTTTTTGAAAACTTTTACAAATTCTTTCTATTAAAAGGAATTCCCCTGGATTATGGATTTATTCTTTTCCCATTCAAAAATTACTCTTTTGCCATGGCATATGTTGAAATCTTTCTTCCAAATCCACCTCCCCACTTTGGGACAAGCCAAGCATCCAATTCCAGCAAGTTTCAACCTCTTTTAGATTTTATTTCTATTTATTTTATCCTCAAATCTTTTTTTGTCATTTATTTTGGACTGTTGGGATTTACAAAGCAAGTACCAAATCCCTTAAGTTTCTGAGCCCAAGCAAATTACCCTAACTACTCCTTAGTACCCTCAACCAAGATCCATCAAGATCTGCTGGTCCACAATTCAAATTTTTTAAAATGTGCTTGCTGCAAGTTTGGACCAGATTTGCCATTTTTGGTGAAATTCATTCCTTTTCTTTTCCTAAAAATCTGAGATAAATCAGGTAGCCTCTAGATGCATCAAGAGATCACCTCACCAAGTCCCAGCTCTATAAAAGTTTTCCACGTGCCTAAAACATTTCGTCGAACAGTTGGCGTGCACTGTTTCTGTCAAATTCAGAGTTCAGTGTTCAGTTGAGTCAACAATGTCGTTTTCTTCAGAACCGCGGCGTCAATCTCGCCAGTACACGCGTTGGCGCCTTGCTCACTGCTTCTCCTTCTTATCTAGTGCGCTGCACAGTCGTTTGGACGGGCGCGAGCGTCGGTGGCGACGTGTCTGGCCAGCGCCGGCGTCTTCCGCGGTGGCAGAACCACCCGTGGCGGCCAGCAGGGGCCAGCCCTGCCATACGGCGCTGTCCAGCACCGCCCACACCACCAGAAGCCTCTACGTGGCCGTCCTCTTCCCCGTGTGTGCTGCGGCACAGTCACCGTGGCCTGAGAGGCGTAGAGCGCGCTCTCTGCCGCCGCCGAGCCCGTGAGGCCGTTCCATCGAAGACTCGGAGTATCGTCCAAGTTGTACCAAGTTTAGGCGTTGGATGGAGCCAGTGGACCAACACGAAGCTTCCTAGTCACCTAAACCTCCAGTTCAACCTCTGCCTCGACGTAATCGCTCGCCAGAGAAACCTCGTTCTCGGCAACCGCCTCGGGCCGACTATAAATGGAGGCCCCGAGCTCGTTCTCGGCCCAGCACCTCCCCTCCTCTCCTCCGAACCTCTCCACGCTCGCTAGAGGGCCTCGGGAGAGCCTTCTTCCCTGACTCCGGCCGCCCCGATCCGCTTCAGGCTCCGGCAAGATTCTCTCTGGTGAGAGCATCCCCGCCTCCCAGACTGTGCCAGTAGCCTCCTAGTATACCCACTCTTCTAACCCGAGCCCCAATTTGACGTTTGCAGCCCTTCTCGGCGAGATCCATCACCGCCCGAACCACCGTCCGCCGGTGTGGAGGCCGCCGTCGACGTGGTGCTCGCCGACGACCAACTCCACCACCCACAGACGCAGGAGAGCTCAGTGAGTCCGTAGGTACCCTCCTTTCCCCCTACCTCGCCGTGGATCGACGCCGGCGACCACCGCGGCCTTCGGGCGCCGGTGTGCTCTGTTGAACTTTTAAACCTGATGGGTGGGACCCCCTCGTCAGCCTCTCTCCTTCTTATTCGAACCATTTTCTGAAAACGCCTTCGGGCAAAATACGTGTTCCTTTGGGGTTGGCGTATTTCTAACCGAAACATTTTCTGTTTTTCTAAACTGGCCCCTGAAAATTTTCTGTTTCATCACAGATTAGTCCCTGGACTAAAACCTTTATAACTTTTAAACAAAAGGTGATTTTTAGTTGATTCTTTTTCTGTCATCTTTATTTTTCTGTCTAGTTTTTTATCATATTTATTTGAAAAATGTTTGGAACAATTTTTATGCACACACGGTATTTACATTAGTATCCGATTTCTTCTATACCGTAGATACCGAAGGGGGTGACGGAACCGCAAACTTCGCCGAGCTAGACTCCGACTACTCCGAACCAGGCAAGCATGTTTGAACCTTTGATATGATAAGTGTTTTTCATGTTTGCTTGAGTGTTTTCGCATGGCATGTTTATATGGGCATTGGTGAAGATTATGTTTCATGCAGAGTAAGCTGCGAGTAAGCTTCGATATTGATGTGTTCTTATGATGGTGATATAACCTGATCATGTGGTGGCATGATAGGCTGCAAGCTGGTATTGTTGAAGCATGCCAGTTGTATGTCAACCATTTAACTCCAGTACTAACGCGGATCAAGTCTTGTTCCCGTTCGTCCCCTCTCCGTGCTGCCACATGTTTTCGGCAAAGAATGCAGTTTAGTAAGTTGCAAACCTCTTTCCTTGTATACACCAAACAGAGGGACCGCGATGAGGGTTCCATGGCTCTGGATTAAAGCCCGTCATCTGGTCAGGGGGCATGGGTGTGTCCGGTTGGGACCGAGAGGGGGGCACCCCTTAGAGCGCGCGATATAAATTTGATCCCATGCTACTCGAGGTTGTGGCCTCCCCGTCTTAGAGTTTTTGTTGAACGTTGCCTAGGGTGATTCCTGGCAGCGGGATGTGGAATGGGTGTGTACTGGTTGGATGTGTTTCTTCTAAAATACCATAGACGGAACTAGTCCTTTGTGACTACTGAAATCCGTTGGCTATGGTTAAAAAGTACAAACTCTGCAGAGTCAAAACCATTCCAGTAACTGTGTTCATGGTCAAGGTCTTTGATCAACATATCAGCGTCAGTCTCAGTGTCAATCTCAGTGACAGCCTCCGGAGAATAAACATGAAATCGAGAGGGGTAAACCCGGCTGAATGTATTTCCTGTGGATGAACTAACTAGTTTATTATTATGTACTGAGTATTTCCTTGGGGTGATTTACCTTCATGAGCTACTTGAATTCGAATGATGAAATATAAGCCCTTTAGGTGATGTCGCTTAGACGTCCGACTGTGGCATTCTGGTTATTTACTTTCAGATATAAGCCCTTTATGTGATGTCGCTCAGACGTCCGACTGTGGCATCCTTGTTATTTACTTTCATTATAAGCCATTTTCGAGATGTCGCCTAGATGTCCGACTGTGGCATGTACTGTCATTTACTTTCAATATAAGCCCTTTATGTGGTGTCGCCCTGACGCAGGACTGCGGCATGTTAATTTATTTTACCTTTCGAGGCGTCGCCCCAGACACCCGATCAGTCTTCAGCTATTGTATTGGGATTTTGGGAGGACTACCGCCCGAATTTCTTTTTATTTATCATGCAGTGCAAATTTATTATCTGAGTGCGCATTACTAGGCTGCTCATGTGCATCATGTTTGCATTTGTTATATCTTATGTCCAAACTGTCTTGCGAGTACATTCAAAGTACTCACCTGGCTTGTTGATTTGGCTAGATGTTGACGAAGGCGATCTTATGGATGAAGAGTTTGATAGCGAGCCTGATGCCTAGAGGAGTCCCAGTCAGTCCCGTGCGATCCTGGAATTGGTCACTTGTATTATATACGCTTCTGCTACCCAAATAAATTCATCAAGCCTCACTCCGGCGCTTGATGAGCTGTATGATTCTGGAGTCATGTCACCCACTTCACTATGACATAACCACCACCACCTTTATTACGAGTCAGTAGCTATGCCACCAGATCCTTTGTGTCATATCCGCCTTTATGTACAATATCGGTGTGCTTGTAATAAATTGTTGAACAGCCTCAGCTCAACCTTGTATATTATTTAGTACTTCTGGATTTCTGTATCAAGGATTTGTCTACCAGTAAGGAGGATTCTTCTATACTGGTCTTATAAAAAGGTCGGTTTCTCAATAAATGTTTTATTGGAAAACCGGTCTTGACAACCTTGGTATCAGAGCCAGGCTGACTGTAGGAAGCCACTAGGTGCGATTGCTAATCGGTTATTAGCGTAATTTGTGCTATTTTAACATTTTGCAAAATGTAGCAATTTTCTGTTGTTCATCATAGATTTATGATTTGACTATTCGGAATTTTTTTCTACCTTTGTAGATGGCTGGCAGCGACTGGGAGTCACAGGTGTTCACCAGTATACCTGAGGGGTTTATCAAGCTTCTCGTCTCCATCACCAAGGTCGCGATCGGGCCATCGGCTCGTCCGGAGTTCACACTCTACCAGCACAAGATCAGCGACAGCGTATCTATGCACCAGGTCGCGGTGCAATTCAGGGGAGGACGTTTTGAGTCACGCCGCTTCCGATTTGTGGGAAGGGCCATGCCTACGGAGAGGCATGCCATGCAGATGGCTGCCCGTGAGGCAATAGCTCGTCTCCGGGACACTCTTCCTTCGATGAAGGCTCGTCGCTACCGCTACCTCCCTTGCCACGTGCCATACACCTGTCACTATGCATTCGCTTGCACTAGGGGAGAAAGAGACGAGGCTATTGAGATGCTTGTCGAGTATCTCAAGGCTCTTGAGGCAGCTTTTGATAACCTCATGGACGACTTTGTGGCTGCTCGTATGGATTTAGTTCAGGGCTGTTCTGCCAACAGGAGGGAGCTCCTCCATACAGCACCACCACTGACATACGTCTCGTCCTCAACATCCTATACACCTGCCATCTTAGCCACCGCTCGCCGCCTGCCTACCATTGAGGAGTTTGACCAAGTCATTGCTCCTACCCCAGTCAGAGCTGCACCACCTGCCGCGCCCGCACCAGCTCCTCAACTCAGTACTTCGCTCCTGGAGCCTATTAGTGAGAAGGAGGTTGAGTCTCCAGCATCACTGGGTCTTACCCTCGGCAGGCTGAAGGAAGTTTTCACCATCTCCGACTGAGTGCACCTAGCAGTCGTGCGATGTACCAACTTGTATGATATGTTTATATGTATATAGGTTTGGTGAGAAATAGTTTGTGTACGCATCATGTAAGAACTCGGAGAAGTGCACTAGCCTAAATAACATGTCAGGAATGTGTACGCACATCCTAAGTGACGTATTATATAATTACGGCTTGCGTGTAAGATATGTACTGAGCAGTCCTTCTCCATGCGAAATCAAGTATTTTCTTGAAAAATCTTGGAGTTTTAAGAATTCCGCCTTTGCAAAATTATCTATTTTTACCACTCAGTTTTTCTCATGAATTTTGCAAAAATACCACAGAGTGGAAAATGCCTCGTCCCTGGACTCGTTCCATGCCAAGTCCGCCGGAAGAAAATTATGGTACCGAGACAAGTAACAATTTCACACAGGGGCAGTCAAGTCAGCAAGGCAGTGAAACACCGTTTTCTCAAGTATGCCGCCTTTATGAGCAAAGCCAGCAGCAGCATCAAGAAATGATGAACCATGTTATTAATTTGGGAAACCACCGTGAACCATATCAGTAGCATTCCAAATTGTCTGAACTACAAAAGACACGTCCCCCAACATTCTCTCACACTGATAGACCTCTTGAGGCCGATGATTGGCTTCGAGACATTGACAGGAAGTTAATTATTGCACAATGTTTGGACCGTGAGAAGGTACTTTATGCACGTCACTACCTCACTGGAGCAACTGCATCATGGTGGGAAAATTTCCTACACATGCACCCCAATGAAAATAACATCACCTGGGAAGAATTTAAAGAAGGTTTTCGTGGGGCGCACATTCCCAGAAGCATTATGAAGATCAAGAAAAGGGAGTTTGATGACCTCAAGCAGAGAAGCATGACAGTGACAGACTACAATAGTCAGTTTACTCAATTATCTTGTTACGCCAACGAAGAGCATATGACTGAAAATAAAAAGATGGAAACGTTTTTGGACGGTCTGGCACCAGCACTTAAATGCCAGCTGGTCGCACACACCTTTCCGGATTTCAAAACACTTATGGACAAAGCTATTACATTGGAAAATGAGCGCCACGGCTTGGAGGATTCTCGCAAGCGCAAAAGGGACAAGACTACTCATGCTCGCAACAACCGGAACAAGACTGATTTTCAGAAGATTGGAGCGAACAAACCCACAACCAATGTTCCACGCCCAAACAAAAAATTTCATGCAAGGGACAAGGATTTTACGTATTGCCCAGGTGTTACTTTGCTACGCTTGTGGGGAGGAAGGACACTATGCCAAACAGTGCCCAAAGCCAATAAACTCGGCCCCCAAGCCGAACAACAATGGAAATAATTCAACACCCAAGCGTAACAACTTCAATCCCAATAACAATCACAAGAAGGGTCACTTGAACCATTTAAGCAAGGAGGAAGCACAGAATGCCCCGGATATCGTACTCGGTACGTTCCCTGTCAACACAATACCTGCCACGGTTTTGTTTGATTCTGGAGCCTCTCACTCGTTCATTTCAAAGAAATTTGCTTTGCAACATGATTTTTCGATGCTTCCCTTGGAAAAATCCATGATCATCAAGTCCCCCGGGATTAAGCAAATCACTCAGAGTTACTGCCAAGGTGTGGTTATTGAGATTGAGGGACTAAAGTTTCAGGCAAACCTCATTGTATTGGAAAATAAGGGACTGGATGTTATCATAGGAATGGACTGGTTAACCACCAACAAGGGATTTATCGACTGCTTCAATCGGACTGTAATTATTACTCATCATCACGGGAAGACGATAAAAATTGCAGCTCAAGAAAGACCAGTATCACGGCAACCAAGGCTGAACAAGGTGGACATTTCAGAGTTAAGAAAAGTTCCAGTGGTGTGTGAGTTCCCTGACGTATTTCCCGAAGAACTACCAGGCATGCCACCAGACCGGGAAATAGAATTCATCATTAAACTAGCACCTGGAACCACCCCCATTTACAAGAAACCCTATAGAATGGAACCCTCCGAGTTGGTATAGAAGCAAATAAAATAATTGTTGGACAAAGGATTTATACGAGCCAGCTCCTCACCTTGGGGTTCACCAGTATTATTTGCCAAGAAAAAGGATGGGACATTGAGATTATGTATAGACTATCGAGAACTCAACATCGTCACCATCAAAAACAAATATCCGATGCCATGGATAAATGATTTATTTGACTAGCTCGCACAAGCCAAGGTTTTCCCAAAAATTGATTTGAGGTCGGGGTATCATCAATTAAAAGTACGGACATAAGATATCCCTAAGACAACATTCACCTCCAGATACGGATTATATGAGTTTACAGTAATGCCGTTTGGACTGACAAACGCCCCCGCATATTTTGTCCACCTCATGAACAAGGTGTTTATGAAATTTATGGACAAATTTGTTGTGGTGTGCATTGATGATATTCTGGTATACTCTAAGACACCAGAAGAACATGCTAAACATCTTAGAATTGTACTGGGAGAATTAAGGAAACACTAGTTATACGCCAAATTCAGCCAATGTGAATTTTGGTTAAGATAGGTTGGTTTTTTAGGCCACGTATTGACCCAAGAAGGTGTTGCCGTGGACCCAGAAAAAGTCAAGGCTGTACTTGGCTGGAAACCACCAACCAATGTAACAGATGTACGAAGTTTCCTGGGAATGGCTGGATATTACCGAAGGTTTATTGAGGGGTTCTCCACCATAGCCAAACCAATGACGCAGTTACTCAAGAAGGATAAGAAATTTGTATGGACTGGAGCTTGCGAGAAAAGTTTCCAAGAAATTAGAAGGAAATTAACAAGAGCACCGGTATTGGTTGTACCAGACATACACAAAATTTTTGAAGTATATTGTGACGCATCCCGAAAGGGCCTCGGATGTGTACTAATGCGAGAAGGCAAAGTAGTCGCATACGCTTCCAGGCAACTACGAAAGCATGAAGAAAACTATCCTTCTCATGACTTGGAATTGGCAGCAGTCATTCATGCACTCAAAGAATGGAGGCACTTTTTGCTTGGGAATCGTTGTGAAATATATACGGACCATAAAAGCCTCAAATATATTTTCACACAACCAGAACTCAATCTACGACAACGACGCTGGTTGGAATTAGTGAAATATTATGATGTTGGCATTCACTACCATCCAGGGAAGGCGAATGTAGTGGCAGATGCTCTTAGTCGAAACCCAAGCTCAGGCAATGACAGTCTACAAAACTTGAGACCTAAATTTCAACAGGAGTTCGCCAAACTCAACTTAGTGATGGTCAGTGAAGGCATTGTGTCAAATTTGGAAATACAACCCACCCTCATGGAATAGATTAAGAAAGCTCAGCATGGACACCCCAGCATCGAAGGCATAAAAAGAAAAGTAAGTCTGGGCAAGGCCTCAGAATTCGTCATAGAGGATAAGGGAATATTATGGTACGGAGACATGTTTTGTATACCAAATATAGAGGACCTCAAACAGCAAATTTTGGCCGAAGGCCACACCGCCCCATATTCAATCCACCCTGGAGGAACCAAAATGTACAAGGACATTCAGGAAATTTTTTGGTGGCACGGTATGAAGAGGGATATAGCCACATCCATTGCATGTTGTGATTCATGTCAGCGCAATGAAGCCGAGCACCAAAAACCAGCAGGACTATTACAGCCAAACAGGATACCTGAGTGGAAATGGGATGAAATTCGAATGGATTTTATTGTCGGACTACCTCGGTCACGACACGGAAATGATGCCATATGGGTCATCACAGATAGATTAACTAAGGTGGCACATTTCATCCCAGTAAAGACAACCCACACCACTCAGAAGCTTGCCAAACTGTATCTCTCCCGTATAGTTTGTCTGCATGGAATTCCAAAGACTATAATATCCGACAGGGGCACTCAATTCGTCTCTAAATTTTGGGATCATTTACAACAAGCTCTGGGAACTCAACTAGTATTCAGTACAGCATACCACCCCAGACCGGAGGACAAACTGAACGTGTGAACCAAATCCTAGAGGACATGCTAAGAGCATGTGTTCTCACCTATGGAACCAATTGGGAAGAAAGCTTGCCGTATGCCGAATTCGCATACAACAACAGTTACCAAGCCAGTCTATAGATGGCACCTTTCGAAGCCTTGTACGGGCGAAGATGTCGTACCCCATTAAATTAGTCAGAGACAGGAGACAGTCGTATCTTCGGTCCTGACATGCTCCAGGAAGCAGAGGAGAAAGTTAAACTAATCAGGGATCGACTCAAGACGGCCTAGAGCCGACAAAAGAGTTATTACGATCAAAAACATCGTGAAGTCAGTTTTGAACCCGGTGAATATGTGTATCTACGAGTATCTCCTATGAGGGGCCTGCAATGATTCAAAGTTAAAGGAAATCTAGCACCACGATTTATTGGACCCTTCTGTGTGGTTGCACGAAGAGGCACAGTGGCCTACCAGCTAGACCTACCGAAAGAACTGTCAGACGTCCACGATGTGTTCCACCTCTCACAGTTGAGGAAATGTGTAAGCAACCCAGAGAAGCATGTATCTCATGAGAGCACTGACGTGCAACCATACCTCACCTACAGGGAACGTCCAATAAAAATATTGGAGGAGTCTGAAAGAAGGACCCGTCAGAAAACAATTAAGTTTTTCAAGGTTCAGTGGAGCAACCACACCGAGGATGAAACAACATGGGAAAGAGAGGATTTTCTTCGAACAGAGTACCCACACCTATTTGAGGATCAGCTGAAATCTCAGGGACGAGATTTTTCCTAAGGGGGTAGGTGTTGCAACACACCAAAAAAAAATTATTTGGTTTTCATCAAATTCTTTAATTAATTGGAAGGAGGTTATTTAAATTTTTCTTAAATCCTCTCCTTCTCAAAATCTTTTATGACAAATATTTTATGTGTCCTTCTCAACCTTGATTTTGGTCTTGAGGGCTTTTCATCTTGTGCTGGCTCAACACAAATAATTTTTTTTGAAAGTTTTTACAAATTCTTTATATTAAAAGGAATTCCCCTGAATTATGGATTTATTCTTTTCCCATTCAAAAATTTGTCTTTTGACATGGCATATGTTGAAATCTTTCTTCCAAATCCACCTCCCCACTTTGGGACAAGCCAAGCATCCAATTCCAGCAAGTTTCATCCTCTTTTAGATTTTATTTCTATTTATTTTATCCTCAAATCTTTTTCTGTCATTTATTTTGGACTCTTGGGATTTACAAAGGAACTACCAAATCACTTAAGTTTCTGAGCCCAAGAAAATAACCCTAACTACTCCTTAGTACCCTCAACCAAGATCCATCAAGATCTGCTGGTCCACAGTTCAAAATTTTCAAAATGTGCTTGCTGTAAGTTTGGACCAGATTTGCCATTTTTGGTGAAATTCATTCTTTTTATTTTCCTAAAACTCTGAGATAAATCAGGCAGCCTCTAGATGCATCAAGAGATCAACTCACCAAGTCCCAGCTCCAGAAAAATTTTCCACGTGCCTAAAACATTTCGTCGAACAGCTGGCGTGCACTGTTTCTGTCAAATTCAGAGTTCAGTGTTCAGTTCAGTCGACAGTGTCGTTTTCTTCAGAACCACCACGTCAATCTCGCCGGTACACACATTGGCGCCTTGCTCACTGCTTCTCCTTCTTATCCAGTGCGCTGCACAGTCATTTGGACGGGCGCGAGCGTCGGTGGCGACGTGTCTCGCCAGCGCCGGCGTCTTCCGCGGTGGCAGAACCACCCGTGGCGGCCAGCCCTGCCATACGGCGCCGTCAAGCACCGCCCACACCACCAGAAGCCTCTGCATGGCCGTCCTCTTCCCCGTGCGTGCTGCAGCACAGTCACCATGGCCTGAGAGGCGCAGAGCGCGCTCTCTGCCATCGCCGAGCCCGTCAGGCCATTCCGTCGAAGACTTGGAGTATCGCCCAAGTTGTACCAAGTTTAGGCGTTGGATGGAGCCAGTGGACCAACACGAAGCTGCCCAGTCACCTAAAGCTCCAGTTCAACCTCTGCCTCGCCATAATCGCTCACCGGAGAAATCCCGTTCTCGGCAACCGCCTCGGGACGGCTATAAATGGAGGCCCCGAGCTCGTTCTCGACCCAACACCTCCCCTCCTCTCCTCCGAACCTCTCCATGCTCGCCAGAGGGCCTCGGGAGAGCCTTCTTCCCCGACTTCGGCCGCCCCGATCCGCTTCGGGCTTCAGCAAGATTCTCTCTGGTGAGAGCATCCCCGCCTCCCAGACTGTGCCAGGTGCCTCCTAGTGCACCCACTCTTCTAACCCGAGCCCCAATTTGACGTTTGCAGCCCTCCTCGGCGAGATCCATCACCGCCCGAACCACCGTCCGCCGGAGTGGAGGCCGCCATCGACGTGGTGCTCACCGACGACCAACTCCACCACCCACAGACGTGGGAGAGCTCAGTGAGTCCGTAGGTACCCTCCTTTCCCCCTACCTCGCCGTGGATCGACGCTGGCGACCACCGCGGCCCTCGGGCGCCGGTGTTCTCTGTTTTGAACTTTTAAACCTGACGGGTGGGACCCCTCATCAGCCTCTCTCCTTCTTATTCGAACCGTTTTCTGAAAACGCCTTCGGGCAAAATACGTGTTCCTTTGGGGTTAGCGTATTTCTAACCGAAACGTTTTCTGTTTTTCTAAACTGGCCCCTAAAAAGCTTTTGTTTCATCACAGATTAGTCCCTTGACTAAAACCTTTATAACTTTTAAACAAAAGGCGATTTTGAGTTGATTCTTTTTCTGTCATCTTTATTTTTGTGTCTAGTTTTTTTATCATATTTATTTGAAAAAAAATTGGAACAATTTTTATGCACACACGGTATTTACGTTAGTATCCAATTTCTTCCATACCGTAGATACCGAAGGGGGTGACGGAACCACAAACTTCGCCGAGCTAGACTCCGACTACTCCGAACCAGGCAAGCATGTTTGAACCTTTGATATGATAAGTGTTTTTCATGTTTGCTTGAGTGGTTTCGCATGGCATGTTTATATGGGCATTGGTGAAGATTATGTTTCATGCAGAGTAAGCGGCGAGTAAGCTTCGATATTGATGTGTTCTTATGATGGTGATATAACCTGATCATGTGGTGGCATGATAGGTTGCAAGCTGGTATTATTGAAGCATGCCAGTTGTATGTCAACCGTTTAACCCCAGTACTAACGCGGATCAAGTCTTGTTCCCGTTCGTCCCCTCTCCGTGCTGCCACATGTTTTCTGCAAAGAATGCGGTTTAGTAAGTTGCAAACCTCTTTCCTTGTACACACCAAACAGAGGGACCGCGATGAGGGTTCCATGGCCCTGGATTAAAGCCCGTCATCCGGTCAGGGGGCATGGTGTTTCCGGTTGGGACCGAGAGGGGGGCACCCCTTAGAGCCCGTGATATAAATTTGATCCCATGATACTCGAGGTTGTGGCCTCCCCGTCTTAGAGTTTTTCTTGAACGTTGCCTAGGGTGATTCCCGGCAGCGGGATGTGGAATGGGTGTGTACTGGTTGGATGTGTTTCTTCTAAAATACCGTAGACGAAACTAGTCCTTTGTGACTATTGAAATCCGTTGGCTGTGGTTAAAAAGTACAAACTCTGCAGAGTCAAAACGATTCGAGTAACCGTGTTCATGGTCAAGGTCTTTGATCAATATATCAGCGTCAGTCTCAGTGACAGCCTCCGGAGAATAAACATGAAACCGAGAGGGGTAAACCCGGCTGAATGTATTTCCTGTGGATGAACTAACTAGTTTATTATTATGTACCGAGTATTTCCTTGGGGTGATTTACCTTCATGAGCTACTTGAATTCGAATGATGAAATATAAGCCCTCTATGTGATGTCGCTCAGACGTCCGACTGTGGCATTCTGGTTATTTACTTTCGGATATAAGCCCTTTAGGTGATGTCGCTTAGACGTCCGACTGTGGCATTCTGGTTATTTACTTTCAGATATAAGCCCTTTATGTGATGTCGCTCAGACGTCCGACTGTGGCATCCTTGTTATTTACTTTCATTATAAGCCATTTTCGAGATGTCGCCTAGATGTCCGACTGTGGCATGTACTGTCATTTACTTTCAATATAAGCCCTTTATGTGGTGTCGCCCTGACGCAGGACTGCGGCATGTTAATTTATTTTACCTTTCGAGGCGTCGCCCCAGACACCCGATCAGTCTTCAGCTATTGTATTGGGATTTTGGGAGGACTACCGCCCGAATTTCTTTTTATTTATCATGCAGTGCAAATTTATTATCTGAGTGCGCATTACTAGGCTGCTCATGTGCATCATGTTTGCATTTGTTATATCTTATGTCCAAACTGTCTTGCGAGTACATTCAAAGTACTCACCTGGCTTGTTGATTTGGCCAGATGTTGACGAAGGCGATCTTATGGATGAAGAGTTTGATAGCGAGCCCGATGCCTAGAAGAGTCCCAGTCAGTCCCGTGCGATCCTGGAATTGGTCACTTGTATTATATACGCTTCCGCTACCCAAATAAATTCATCAAGCCTCACTCCGGCGCTTGATGAGCTGTATGATTCTGGAGTCATGTCACCCACTTCACTGTGACATAACCACCACCACCTTTATTACGAGTCAGTAGCTATGCCACCAGATCATTTGTGTCATATCCGCCTTTATGTACAATATCGGTGTGCTTGTAATAAATTGTTGAACAGCCTCAGCTCAACCTTGTATAATATTTAGTACTTCTGGATTTCTGTATCAAGGATCTGTCTACCAGTAAGGAGGATTCTTCTATACTAGTCTTATAAAAAGGTCGGTTTCTCAATAAATGTTTTATTGGAAAACCGGTCTTGACACCGAGCCACACTAGTTAAGCTTTCTCCTCTCGAAGCTCGAGCTCCAAGCTCCATTTTCCTCAAGATTTGTCTAGGTTTACCAGTCCGTCACGTCCCGTCCCCGTCTTCACTGCTGTCAATTGCCCGCGCCGATCTCGTCGCCGGCACCATCGTGGTGAGCCTTTTGTTCTTATCTTCTTTCTGAAAGAATTTTTTTACTTGTATGATTAGATAGATACTTGTCTAATTTTTCTTACTTTTATTATTGCTTGTTATTATATAGTGCGATGGTTTTGGTATCCGCCCCCGTCGGCCCTCGTCCTGTCTATGATTCGGATGTGGTATAGATTATCTTTTATAACTATTTGGTTCTTTTATTGTTTATGATAATTATATTATGCCAACCAACGTGACATATATTTTATTTATCTAGGAGGTTTGTGAAACGGAAATTCCAACCGACCTTATTGTCGAGAGGTTAAATTTAGTTGAAGAAGAAAACAGTTACTTGAAGGAAAAAATAAAAAATTTGAGGAGGAGAAGATGATATTGGAGTTGCATGTTGCGGGTGTTATCGATGATCACAAGATCAAGATGGGCGCAATGCGTTTGAAGATTAGAAAGATTAGAAAATATGCCATTCATACGAGGCTTGGTATCATTATGCCGTTGGATCAATTATTACCTTGGTTGCGATTATGATCGCATTTTTTGTTGCATTTAAATGTTTTACATAGTTTCAATGTATGGTTTAATTAGATGCTCTGGAGAGCTATATGTTGTTCAATGAGAACTATGTATGTACTTTGGTTTTAATGTGATGATGAAGTTCTATTAATTTGGTCACTTATTTATTCATGATGTTCTGTAATGGTTTTTGACACACTTAGTTATATATAATGCACGCAGATGAACCCGCAATGGATGTACGGTGACAGACACACCTCCGAGTACATTAAGGGCATGCATAATTTCCTCAAAGTGGCTGAGGCAAACAAGCAGAATGGTTTTATGTGTTGTCCATGCCCTAGCTGTGGGAATACGAAGTCTTGCTCTGACTCGAAGACCCTTCACACCCACCTACTTTATAAGGCTTTCATGCCACACTATAATGTTTGGACCAAGCACGGATAAATAGGGGTTATGATGGAAGACAGCGAAGAAGAAGAGGACGATGACAACTATGTGCCCCCTGAATACGGTGATGCTGCAACGGGGGAAGCTGAAGATCAAGAGGAACCAGACGATGTGCCCGATGATGATTGATACGTCTCCAACGTATCTATAATTTTTGATTGCTTCATGCTATATTACATACTGTTTAGAACGATTATTGGGCTTTATTATACACTTTTATATTATTTTTGGGACTAACCTATTAACCGGAGGCCCAGCCCAAATTGCTGTTTTTTGCCTATTTCAGGGTTTCGAAGGAAAAAGATATCAAACGGAGTACAAACGGAATGAAACCTTCGGGAATGTGATTTATGGAACAAATGCAATCCAGGAAGCTTGGAGTCCACGCCAGGGCATCAATGAGTAGGCCACGAGGTAGGGGGGCACGCCTATCCCCCCTGGGCGCGCCGTCCACCCTCGTGGGCCCCCTGTTGCTCCACCGACGTAGTTCTTCCTCCTATATATACCTACGTACCCCAAACGACCAAATACGGAGCCAAAACCCTAATTCCACGGCCGCAACCTTCTGTATCCGTGAGATCCCATCTCGGGGCATTTTCCGGCGCTCTGTCGGAGGGGGCATTGATCACGGAGGGCTTCTATATCAACACCATAGCCCCTCCGATGATGTGTGAGTAGTTTACTTTCAGACCTTCGGGTCCATAGTTATTAGCTAGATGGCTTCTTCTCTCTTTTTGGATCTCAATACAAAGTTCTCCCCCTCTCTTATGGAGATCTATTCGATGTAATCTTCTTTTGCGGTGTGTTTGTTGAGACCGATGAATTGTGGGTTTATGATCAAGTTTATCTATGAACAATATTTGAATCTTCTCTGAATTCTTTTATGTATGATTGGTTATCTTTGCAAGTCTCTTTGAATTATTGATTTAGTTTGGCCTACTAGATTGATCTTTCTTGCAATGGGAGAAGTGCTTAGCTTTGGGTTCAATCTTGTGGTGTCCTTTCCCAGTGATAGTAGGGGCAGCAAGGCACGTATAGTATTTTTGCCATCGAGGATAACAAGATGGGGTTTATTTCATATTGCATGAGTTTATCCCTCTACATCATGTCATCTTGCTTAAGGCGTTACTCCGTTCGTATGAACTTAATACTCTAGATGCATGCTGGATAGCGGTCGATGTGTGGAGTAATAGTTTTTGACAGATTCTATTTTTCACATGTTGTTTGCTTATGTTGATGAATCTATGGCTAGTAAAATAGTTTATAAACCATAGAGAAGTTGGAATACAGTAGGTTTAACACCCATATAAATAAAGAATGAGTTCATTACAGTAACTTGAAGTGGTGTTTTGTTTTCTTTTGCTAACGGAGCTCATGAGCTTTTCTGCTGAGTTTTGTGTTGTGAAGTTTTAAAGTTTTTGGGTAAAGATTTCATGGATTATGGAACAAGGAGTGGCAAGAGCCTAAGCTTGGGGATTCCCATGGCACCCCAAGGTAATCTAAGGACACCAAAAAGCCAAAGCTTGGGGATGCCCCAGAAGGCATCCCTCGTTTCGTCTACTTCCATCGGTAACTTTACTTGGAGCTATATTTTTATTTACCACATGATAAGTGTTTTGCTTGGAGCATATTGTATGATTTGAGTCTTTTCTTTTTAGTTTACCACAATCATCTTTGCTGTACACACCTTTTGAGAGAGACACACATGATTCGGAATTTATTAGAATACTCTATGTGCTTCACTTATATCTTTTGAGCTATGCAGTTTTTGCTCTAGTGCTTCACTTATATCTTTTGGAGCACGGTGGTGGATTTGTTTTATAGAAACTATTGTTCTCTCATGCTTCACTTATATTATTTTGAGACTCCTAAAAACAGCATGGTAATTTGCTTAGATTGGAAAATTATGCTAATAAACGAAGGAAAAACTTTCTTATGAGTGTGCTGAATACTAAGAGAAGTTTGATGCTTGATTATTGTTTTGAGATATGGAGGTAGTGATATTAAAGTTGTGCTAGTTGAGTAGTTACGAAATTGAGAAATACTTGTGTTGAAGTTTGCAAATCCCGTAGCATGCACGTATGGTAAACATTATGTAACAAATTTGAAACATGAGATGTTATTCGATTGTCCTCCTTATGAGTGGCGGTCGGGGACGAGGGATGGTCTTTTCCTACCAATCTATCCCCCTAGGAGCATGCGCGTAATACTTTGTTTTTGATGACTTGTAGATTTTTGCAATAAGTATGTGAGTTCTTTATGACTAATGTTGAGTCCATGGATTATACACACACTCACCCTTCCATCATTGCTAGCCTCTTCGGTACCGTGCATTGCCCTTTCTTACATTGAGAGTTGGTGAAAACTTCGCCGGTGCATCCAAACCCCGTGATACAATACGCTCTATCACACATAAACCTCCTTATATCTTCCTCAAAACAGCCACCATACCTACCTATTATGGCATTTCCATAGCCATTCCGAGATATATTGCCATGCAACTTTCCACAGTTTCGTTTATCATGACACATTCATCATTGTCATATTGCTTTGCATGATCATGTAGTTGACATCGTATTTGTGGCAAAGCCACCATGCATAATTCTTTCATACATGTCTCTCTTGATTCATTGCATCCCGGTACTCCACCGGAGGCATTCATATAGAGTCATATCTTGTTCTAGTATCGAGTTGTAATCATTGAGTTGTAAATAAATAGAAGTGTGATGATCATCATTAATAGAGAATTGTCCCAAAAAAAGACCAAAAAAGAAAGGCCCAAAAAAAGGAAAAAAGAAAAAATATATAAATAAAAGGGGCAATGCTACTATCCTTTTTCCACACTTGTGCTTCAAAGTAGCACCATGGTCTTCATAGTAGAAAGTCTTATGTTTTGTCACTTTCATATACTAGTGGGAATTTTTCATTATAGAACTTGGCTTGTATATATCAACGATGGGCTTCCGCAAATGCCCTAGGTCTTCGTGAGCAAGCAAGTCGGATGCACACCCACTAGTTTCTTTTTGTTAAGCTTTCATACATTTATACCTCTAGTGCATCCGTTGCATGGCAATCCCTACTCCTCACATTAACATCAATTGATGGGCATCTCCATAGCCCATTGATTAGCCTCGTTGGTGTGAGACTTTCTCCTTTTTTGTCTTCTTCACATAACCCCCATAATTATTCTATTCCACCATAGTGCTATATCCATGGCTCACGCTCTTGTATTGCGTGAAAGTTGTGAAACAATTGCTTGGCTTGTCATCGGGGTTGTGCATGAAGATAGCATTTTGTGTGACGAAGATGGAGCATGACTAAACTATATGATTTTGTAGGGATGAACTTTCTTTGGCCATGTTATTTTGATAAGACATGATTGCTTAGTTAGTATGCTTGAAGTATTATTACTTTTATGTCAATATTGAACTTTTATCTTGAATCTTTCGGATATGTATATTCATACCACAATTAAGAGTGTTACATTAAATTTTTTGCCAAGTAGCATTCCGCATCAGAAATTCTGTTTTTATCATTTACCTACTCGAGGAAGAGCAGGAATTAAGCTTGGGGAGGCTTGATACGTCTCCAACGTATCTATAATTTTTGATTGCTTCATGCTATATTATATACTGTTTAGAACGATTATTGGGCTTTATTATACACTTTTATATTATTTTTGGGACTAACCTATTAACCGGAGGCCCGGCCCAAATTGCTGTTTTTTGCCTATTTCAGGGTTTCGAAGGAAAAAGATATCAAACGGAGTCCAAATGGAATGAAACCTTCGGGAATGTGATTTATGGAACAAATGCAATCCAGGAAGCTTGGAGTCCATGCCAGGGCATCAATGAGGAGGCCACGAGGTAGGGGGCGCGCCTATCCCCCCCGGGCGCGCCGTCCACCCTCGTGGGCCCCCTGTTGCTCCACCGACGTAGTTCTTCCTCCTATATATACCTACATACCCCCAAACGACCAGATACGGAGCCAAAACCCTAATTCCACGGCCGCAACCTTCTGTATCCGTGAGATCCCATCTCGGGGCCTTTTCCGGCGCTCTGTCAGAGGGGGCATTGATCACGGAGGGCTTCTACATCAACACCATAGCCCCTCCGATGATGTGTGAGTAGTTTACTTTCAGACCTTCGGGTCCATAGTTATTAGCTAGATGGCTTCTTCTCTCTTTTTGGATCTCAATACAAAGTTCTCCCCCTCTCTTGTGGAGATCTATTCGATGTAATCTTCTTTGCAGTGTGTTTGTTGAGACCAATGAATTGTGGGTTTATGATCAAGTTTATCTATGAACAATATTTGAATCTTCTCTGAATTCTTTTATGCATGAGTGGTTATCTTTGCAAGTCTCTTCAAATTATTGATTTAGTTTGTCCTACAAGATTGATCTTTCTTTCAATGGGAGAAGTGCTTAGCTTTGGGTTCAATCTTGCGGTGTCCTTTCCCAGTGACAGTAGCTAGGGGAAGCAAGGCACGTATAGTATTGTTGCCATCGAGGATAACAAGATGGGTTTTATTTCATATTGCATGAGTTTATCCCTCTACATCATATCATCTTGCTTAAGGCGTTAGTCCGTTCTTATGAACTTAATACTCTAGATGCATGCTGGATAGCGGTCGATGTGTGGAGTAATAGTAGTAGATGTAGGCAGGAGTCAGTCTACTTGTCTCGGATGTGATGCCTATATATACATGATCATACCTAGATATTCTCATAACTATGCTCAATTCAGTCAATTTCTCAACATTAATTTGTTCACCCAACGTAAATACTTATGCTCTTGAGAGAAGCCACTAGTGAAACCTATGGCCCCCGGGTCTATTTTCCATTATATTAATTTCCCTGCAACAAGCTATTTCTATTGTCGTCTTTATTTTGCTTTCTTTACTTTGCATCTTTATCATAAAAATACCAAAAATATTATCTTATCATATCTATCAGTTTTAATCTTTGCAAGTGGCCGTGAAGGGATTGACAACCCCTTTATCGCGTTGGTTGCGAGGAGTTTGTTTACTTGTGTAGGTACAAGGGACTCGCGCGTAGTCTCCTACTGGATTGATACCTTGGTTCTCAAAAACTAAGGGAAATACTTACGGTACTTTGCTGCATCATCCTTTCCTCTTCAAGGAAATCCAACGCAGTGGTCAAGAGGTATGATCTCCGCCGAGTCATTCTTGATGCAAGGAGACAATGCGAAACTGAAAAGGAGAAGTTGAAGTTCGATCGCATGTTAGAGGATCACAAAAAAGGGTTGTACCCCAATTGCGAAGATGGCAACACAAAGCTCGGTACCGTACTGGAATTGCTGCAGTGGAAGGCAGAGAATGATGTGCCTGACAAAGGATTTGAGAAGCTACTGAAAATATTGAAGAAGAAGCTTCCAAAGGATAACGAATTTCTCGACAGTACTACGTAGCAAAGAAGGTCGTATGCCCTCTAGGATTGGAGGTGCATAAGATACATGCATGCCCTAATGACTGCATCCTCTACCGCCGTGCGTACAAGGATTTGAACGCATGCCCGGATGCGGTGCATCGCTGTATAAGATCAGACGAGATGACCCTGGTGATGTTGACAACGAGCCCCCCAGGAAGAGGGTTCCTACGAAGGTGATGTGGGATAACCCACAAGTATAGGGGATCGCAACAGTTTTCGAGGGTAGAGTATTCAACCCAAATTTATTGATTCGACACAAGCGGAGCCAAAGAATATTCTCAAATATTAGTCGTTGAGTTGTCAATTCAACCACACCTGGATAACTTAGTATCTACAGCAAAGTATTTAGTAGCAAAGTAGTATGGAAGTAACGGTAACGGTGGCAAAGGTATCAGTAGTAATTTTGTAGTGGTTGTAACAGTGGCATCAGAAAAGTAACTAAGCAAAGATCAATATGTGAAAAGCTCATAGGCATTGGATCAGTGATGGATAATTATGTCGGATGCGATTATTCATGCAACAGTTATAACATAGGGTGACACAGAACTAGCTCCAGTTCATAAATGTAATGTAGGCATGTATTCTGAATATAGTCATACATGCTTATGGAAAGAACTTGCATGACATCTTTTGTCCTACCCTCCCATGGCAGTGGGGTCCTATTGGAAACTAAGGGATATTAAGGCCTTCTTTTAATAGAGTACCGGACCAAAGCATTAACACTTAGTGAATACATGAAATCCTCAAACTATGGTCATCACCGGTAAGTATCCCGATTATTGTCACTTCGGGGTTACCGAATCATAACACATAATAGGTGACTATAGACTTGCAAGATAGGATCAAGAACTCACATATTCATGAAAACATAATAGGTTCAGATCTGAAATCATGGCACTCGGGCCCTAGTGACAAGCATTAAGCATAGCAAAGTCATAGCAACATCAATCTCAGAACATAGTGGATACTAGGGATCAAACTCTAACAAAACTAACTCGATTACATGATAAATCTCATCCAACCCATCACCGTCCAGCAAGCCTATGATGGAATTACTCACGCACGGTGGTGAGCATCATGAAATTGGTGATGGAGGAAGGTTGATGACGATGGCGACGGATTCCTCTCTCCGGAGCCCCGAAGGGACTCCAGATCAGCCCTCCCGAGAGAGTTTAGGGCTTGGCGGCGGCTCCGTATCGTAAAACACGATGAATCCTTCTCTCTAATTTTTTTCTCCCCAAACGTGAATATATGGAGTTGGATTTGCGGTCGGTGGAGCAACAGGGGGCCCACGAGGCAGGGGGCGCGCCCAGGGGGTATGGCGGTCCCCCACCCTCGTGGACAGGGTGTGGGCCCCCTGGCCTTGATTCTTTCACCAGTATTTTTTATATATTCTAGAAATAATCTCTGTGAATTTTCAGGTCATTCCGACAACTTTTATTTCTACAGAAAAATAACACCATGGCAATTCTGCTGAAAACATCGTCAGTCTAGGTTAGTTCCATTCAAATCATGCAAGTTAGAGTCCAAAACAAGGGCAAAAGTGTTTGGAAAGTATATACGATGGAGACGTATCAACTCCCCCAAGCTTAAACCTTTGCTTGTCCTCAAGAAATTCAGTTGACAAACTGAAAGTGATAAAGAAAAACTTTGACAAACTCTGTTTGCTCTTGATGTTGCAAATATGTAAAGCTAGCATTCAAGTTTTCAGCAGAGATTATGAACTAACCATATTCACAATAACATTTAGGTCTCATGTTTACTCACATCAATGGCATAATCAACTAGCGAGCAATAATAATAAATCTTGGATGACAACACTATCTCAAAACAATCATAACATGATATAACAAGATGGTATCTCGCTAGCCCTTTCCGAGACTGCAAAACATAAATGCAGAGCACCTCTGAAGATCAAGGACTGACTAGACATTGTAATTCATGGTAAAAGAGATCAAGTCACAGTCATACCCAATATAAACTAATAGTAATACATGCAAATGACAGCAGAGCTCTCCAACTGGTGCTTTTTAATAAGAGGGTGATGACTCAACATAAAAGTAAATAGATAGGCCCTTCGCAGTAGGAAGCAAGGATTTGTAGAGGTGCCAGAGCTCGATTTTGAAATATAGATAAATAATATTTTGAGCGGTATACTTTCATTGTCAACATAACAACCCACAGATCTCGATATCTACCATGCTACACACATTATAGGCGGTTCCCAAACAGAATGGTAAAGTTTTTACTCCCCCTCCAGCAACAAGCACACTCGACGGCCATCCGAAACAACGGGGTACCGTCCATACCAACAACATTCCTGGGGGAGTTTTGTTTAATTATTTTGATTTGATTTGCTTTGAGCATGGGACTGGGCATCCAGCCATTTTCTCATGAATGAGGAGCAGAGTCCACTCCTCTTGAGAATAACCCGCCTAACATGGAAGATACAAACAACCCTAGTTGATATATGAGCTATTCGAGCATACAAAACAGAACTTCATTTGAATATTTAGAGTTTGGCACATACAAGTTTACTTGGAACGGCAGGTAGATACCGCATATAGTAAGGTATGGTGGACTCATATGGAATAACTTTGGGGTTTATAGAAGTGGATCCACAAGAAGTATTTCCACTTACAACAAGTGAAGGCTAGAAAAAGACTGGGAAGCGACCAACTAGAGAGCGACAACAGTCATGAACATGCATTAAAATTAATTTACACTAAGTGCAAGCATGAGTAGGATATAATTCACCATGAACATAAATATCGTGGAGGCTATGTTGATTTGGTTTCAACTACATGCGTGAACATGTGCAAAGTCAAGCCACTTGAATCATTCAAAGGAGGATACCACCCTATCATACCAGATCACAACCATTTTAATAGCATGTTGGCATGCAAGGCAAACCATTATAAACTCATAGCTAATCAAGCATGGCATGAGCAACTATAATCTCTAATTGTCATTGCAAACATGTTTATTCATAATAGGCTGAATCAGGAACGATGAACTAATCATATTTACAAAAACAAGATTGGTCGAGTTCATACCAGCTTCTCTCATCTAAATCAGTCCATCATATATCGTCATCATTGCCTTTCACTCGCACGACCGAACAGTGTGTATAATAATAATAGTGCACGTGCGTTGGACTAAGCTGGAATCTGCAAGCATTTAATTCATAGGAGAAGACAAGGTAATATGGGCTCATGGTTAAATCAACACTAATGCATATAAGAGCCACTCAACATTTTCAGCATGGTCTTCTCCTCTTGACCCCCAAAGAAAAGAAAATAAATAAAACTATTTACACGGGAAAGCTCCCAACAAGCAAAAGAAGAATGAGAATTTTTTTTGGGGTTTTTTAATTACTACTATTACAAGCATGGAAAGTAAACTAGCTAAAAGCTACAACTAATTTTTTTCTTAAGGTTTTTCAAACACCCAAGAAGAAGACATAGAAAAGAAAATAAACTAGCATGGATAGTACAATGAAAAAGTATGAGCACCGACAACTAGAATGAGTGTGTGAGCATGAATGTAATGTCAGTGAGAAATACGTACTCCCCCAAGCATAGGCTTTTGGCCTAAGTTGGTCTATGCCCACGGATCAAAGTGGTCCTCTCCGGTTTACGGAGGAGTGTCCTCAGGGTGCCATTGGTTAGCGAGCAATTCTAGATCCCACTGATAAATAGACTCCTGATATGGATCAAGAGATGGCTCTGGCTCAAGCTCTGGGGATCGCGTTCGCTCCCAATATGCATAAATGTCATCGGGCAGGATGATATATGTGCCTGAGTAAATGTTAAACAAAGAAGGTGCAGGCAGGGTAATAATCTGACAAGTATCTTCACTGAATACCAAGTTATAAATAAGTCTCTTTCTCCTTATCATCGCGAATAAAGTCATGTGCTACCATACTTTTATAGTCTAAGAAAATAGAGGGCAACAACTTTTCTTCTATCTCATAGTGTATAATAGGTATCTCAAAATATTTAGCAAGACACGAAGCAAAGATACCTCCGAAAATAGGGCCCTTTGTACGGTTTAAACTCAACCGTTTAGCTACCATAGCACCTAAACTGAAAGTTCTATCATGGAATAAAGCATGCCGCAAAATGGAGAGGTCAGGGGCACTGAGGCCCCCACTGTTCTCGCGGCCAATTAAACATCTACTAGCAAATATTGCATAGTAACATAGAACATGAAAATGTATGCTACTAGTTCTTGTATCTGACACTTTTCTCGTTTCCCCTATAGCAATCATACCAATAAAAACTACCACATCCCTTGGATGTGGTTCCTCAACGCTGCCCTCAAAAGGCAACTTTCAAACCTCACAAAAGTCATAAAGTGACATCTCCTTATACTCATCATATAAATAAAAATCCACTGAAGGTGGTGATCTCCTAGCATGGAAATGAAAATTTTGCACAAAGATATTAGTGAGTAGGAGATACTGATCGAGCTGGTCGTGAAGGAAGTCAGTGAGGCCTGCATTCTCAGCCAAATAATAGAAAGCGTCATGAATACCGGCTACTCTCAAGAACTCATCACAAGGCCATTCACATGACCGAACCTCCGCAGTGCAAGGAAGATTATATTTCGGCTTCTTATTCTCTTCACTTTGCTTATCCTTCAAGCTTTGGCTCGAAGAGCCCCTCAAAAATCTCTTCATCCTTTTTCTCCCTCTGAAAATTTCTATTTTTTTAGTAACTCAAAAATAAAAGTGAACCAAACTCAACAAGATTGATATCAACTACTCCCACAAGTGCCTAGAGATTAAATCATGCATTACAACTACTTGGGACCATAAAAATATGACATGCAAGCTCAAGAACAGGGTCACCTTAGCAGCAAAAATTTGCTATAAATAAAGCACTAGAACAAAAACTAATTGGACCATTGGAGGAGTCACATACCGAAGAACAATCCCCCAAAGTAGTTTTGTGAATGGAGCTTTGAGCAAGGAGATCGAAAATGGCAGCAAGATGAGTTAGAACACGGATTTGAGTTAGTTGTGGATTTTTTCTGGAGGAAGACAAAGTGTGTGGGTGCTGGAATAAGTGGAGGGGGACACGTGGGGGCCACGAGGTGGGGGGGGTGCCCAGGGGGGTAGGGCGCGCCCTGGACCCTCGTGGCCAGGTGCTTGCCCCCTCTAGTGTGTTCTCAGTGCCAGATATTCTTAAATATTCTAGAAAAATTCATATTTCATTTTCAGGACATTTGGAGAACTTTTATTTTTGGGGTATTTTTTATTGCATGGATAATTCAGAAAATAGACAAAAAATATTATTTTTGCTTTATTTAATCTAAATAACAAAAAGTAAAAGGAGGGTACAGAGAGTTGTGCTTTCTAGCTTCGTCCGTCTCGTGCTCATCAAAAGGAATCCACTAACAAGGTTTGATTAAGTCTTGTTAACAAACTCATTCCGAATAACACGAAACCGGAGAAATTTCGAATAACACTAGGTTACCTCAACGGGGATATGCACATCCCCAATAAAAAGAATATCATATTTCTTCTTGATAGTAGGAAGAGGGAATTCAAAACCTCCAATAGTAGTCATTGAAATCTTTCCAATAGAATTGATAATGTGGACTTGAGGTTGTTTCCTCGGAAAGTGTACCATATGCTCATTACCCTTAACATAAAAAGTGACATTGCCTTTGTTGCAATCAATAACAGCCCCTGCAGTATTCAAAAAGGGTCTACCAAGAATAATAGACATACTATCGTCCTCGGGAATGCCAAGAATAACAAAGTCTGTTAAAATAGTAACATTTGCAACTACAACAGGCACATCCTCACAAATACCGACAGGTATAGCAGTTGATTTATCGGCCATTTGCAAAGATATTTCAGTAGGTGTCAACTTATTCAAATCAAGTCTATGATATAATGAAAGAGGCATAACACTGACACCGGCTCCAAGATCACATAAAGCAGTTTTAACATAGTTTCTTTTAATTGAGCATGGTATAGTTGGTACTCCTGGATCTCCAAGTTTCTTAGGTATTCCAACTTTAAAAGTGTAATTAGCAATCATGGTGGAAATTTCAGCTTCCGATATCATTCTTTTATTTGTGACAATATCTTTCATATATTTAGCATAAGGATTCATTTTAAGCATATCAGTAAAACGCATACACAAAAAGATACGTCCAATCATTTCAGCAAAGCGCTCAAAATCCTCATCATCCTTTTTCTTGGATGGTTTAGGAGGAAAAGGCATGGGTTTCTGAACCCATGGTTCTCTTTCTTTACCGTTCTTCCTAGCAACAAAGTCTCTTCTATCATAACGTTGATTCCTTGATTTTGGGTTACCAAGATCAACAACAGGTTCAATTTCTACATCATTATCATTACTAGGTTGAGCATCAATATGAACATCATTATTAACATTGTCACTAGGTTCATGTTCATCACCAGATTGTATTTCAGCATCAGAAATAGAAATATCATTGGGATTCTCAGGTGTGTCAACAGCAGGTTCACTAGAAGGATGCAAAGTCCTATCATTTTTCTTTTTCTTCTTCTTAGAAGGACTAGGTACATCAACATTAGTTGTTTGAGAATATTGCTCAATTCTCTTAGGGTGGCCCTCAGGATACAAAGGTTCCTGGGTCATTTTACCCCCTCTAGTCATAACTCTAACAGCATTATCATTTTTCTTATTATTTAATTCATTGAGCAAATCATTTTGAGCTTTAAGCACTTGTTCTACTTGAGTGGTAACCATAGAAGCATATTTACTAATAAGTTTAAGTTCACCTTTAACCATAGCCATATATTCACTCAAGTGTCCAATCATATAAGCATTATGTTTCAATTGTCTACCAAAATAAGCGTTGAAGTTTTCTTGTTTAACAATAAAATTATCAAACTCATCTAAGCATTGGCTAGCAGAGTTATAACGAGGAATATCACCTTCATCAAACCTATAGAGAGAATTTACCTTTACTACCTATGTCGGGTTATCAAGACCATGTATTTCTTCGATAGGTGGTAAATTAAGACCATGTATTTCTTCAACAGGTGGTAAATTCTTAACATCTTCAGTTTTAATACCTTTTTCTTTCATAGATTTCTTTGCCTCCTGCATATCTTCAGGACTGAGAAATAGAATACCCCTTTTCTTCGGAGTTGACTTAGGAGTTGGTTCAGGAAGTGTCCAATTGTTTTCATTAGTCAACATATTATTGAATAGCACTTCAGCTTGATCAACAGTTCTTTCCCTGAAAATACAACCAGCACAACTACACAGGTGGTCTCTGGATGCATCGGTTAGTCCATTGTAAAAGATTTCAAGTATTTCATTTTTCTTGAGAGGATGATCAGGCGAAGCATTAAGTAATTGGAGAAGCCTCCCCCAAGCTTGTGGGAGACTCTCTTCTTCAATTTGCACAAAATTATATATTTCCATTAAAGCAGCTTGTTTCTTATGAGCAGGGAAATATTTTTTTGACTATATACTGCAAGGCAACAGCCTCATAGCCCTTTATTGTTAAAGAATAGAGGAATTACAAGTTTACAAATTTACAAGAAAAGAGAAGAGATACTTACAAAAAGGTTTATGAAAGGTTAGCTATCCAAGAGATTAAGCTATCTTTATATTTACATCTAATTCTATGAGACAGAAGAGAAATGTCATGTATAAAATTCCTCCTCCAAGATCTAAATGAAGGTTGCTCATTTCTGAAGATCTTCCCATTCCTTTGTGTCCAAATATTCCAAGTAGCAGTGAAGACAACCTCTGTGAAAAAAGGATGACCAAAATCCCTCCTAGCTAATTGAGCCATCTCATATGTGATTTGGTTCGGTTGAAGAGACCAAGAAATCCCAAGATAATTCCAAACCCTTTGACTAATGTTGCAAGCAAATAAAAGATGAGCCCGATCTTCATGTTGTGCATAGTTGCATAGCACACATGTGTCATCCTGGATGATCCAGTGCCGGCGTTGCATCATATCCCTAGTGTTCAAACGATCCATTAAAAGAAGCCAGCCAAACACCTTGAACTTGAGCGTGCATGGACACTTCCAAATCCATTTGAAAATGGGATCAACCACTAGGTGAGAGAAGCATGAGTCATAGTAAATCTTTGACATAAAAGCACCAGACTTCGAAGGCCATTTCCAAATGTCCTTCCTCTCCCCATCCAGGTTGATCAAAGGCAGCAGGGCCTGGAGTTGTGAGAATTCAGGATAAGCCTCCTGCGACAGAGGCAGATGGAAGTGATCCAAGGCATCAGGCTGTTCCATAAAGTCCTTGACAGTAATTGCATCATCAACTACAAATGGATGAAGCCTTGGGAAGCACTCATGCAATAATACAACATGATTTCCCAGCTACCAACGATCGAGCCAAAAAAGCACCGTGTCACCAGCATGACCTTGTGGAACAGCGAGCTTGCAGAAGTTGGTATATAAATGCATGACATCGCGCCACCAAAAGGAGCCACAACTCTGGGTGCTTTGTGGCCGTGAGGATGCGTAATAAGTGTCCCAAATTAATGTGACCCAAGGCACGTCAACCTTATTAAAGAACTTGAAGATATGCTTTAGTAACAAAGCCTCATTTTGAATGGCCAAATTAAGAACACCCAAACCACTGTACTTCTTAGGGCAACATACCAGATCCCAAGAAGCTAATGATTGGCGTGGGTTATCCGTGTTCCCTCTCCACAGACATTGTCGCATGATTCGCTCTAATTGTTGCAAAATGCCCTTGGGAAGAGATAGGGTACACAAGAAATATATTGGCATGGAGCACAACACCGACTGCAGTAGTTGTAGTCGGCTCCCTTGATTTAGAAAGCATGAGGAAGCAGATAAACAACGCTCAACGCGATCGTCCAGAGGCAGCAGATCATAGATTGTAGGTCTAGAAGTTCCCATTGGCAACCCTAGATATGTGAATGGCATGGAACCAACGTCACATCCGAGCAAAGAAGCCACCCTAGCGCCTTCCTCATCACTCATATTGATTGGAATGAGTGAGGATTTACTGAAGTTGACACGCAAACCTATTGACGCTGCAAAAGTGTCAAGCATATCCTTGAAAGCAATAAGTTGATCATAGATCGCATGCAGGACAATTAATTTGTCGTCGGCATATTGAACAATCGGGTAGTTATCGGAGCTGGTTGCGATTAGCAATGAGAGGATGTTTCTAGAACACATCTCGTTGACTATAGATTGTAATAAATCAACCACGATCACAAACAGCAACGGTGATAGGGGATCCCCTTGACGCATGCCCGTTCTGCATACAAAATGATTGCCCGACACACCGTTGAGGAGCACAGAAGAAGATCCCCTAGACAAGATGCTATTAATCCCGCCAGTCCAATGGGAGTCAAAACCCTTGCATTGTAAAATTCTGAGAATAACTTCATGCTCGATTGTATCGAAAGCCTTCGTGAAATCAAGCTTAAGGAGGACAATGGGCCACTTCAAAGCCTTACATTGGTGTATATACTCAAAACACCAAGCCAGACAATCTTGAATAGATCGACACCGAAGAAAGCCATATTGATTGCGGTGGATGCATCTGAGGATCACTTTCTGGAGACAGTTAGCAAGCAGTTTAGTCAAGAACTTCAGGCACATGTTGGTCAAAGAGATGGGCCAAAAGTAGCCAACAACTTTAGGGCTCAGCTTCTTGGGAATTAGAGTAATTAATGATGTATTAAGACATTCCAAATTGCACCTGCCCTCATAGAACTCCTTGACAAGTTGCATGAAATCCTCCTTTAGAATTGGCCAGCACTTCTTTAAGAACATGCCAGTAAAGCCATCGGGACCAGGGGCACGATCCGTTGGTATGTTCTTAATGATAGAATCAACCTCGGAATCCGTGAATGGTTGGGATAAATCCTCCAGACCATCAACACGCGCAATTAAGGTGTCCAAATCGAATCCCATGCGGATTCCTTTTGCATGGCCCATACGCTGATTAAAATGTGACCAAAACATGCCAGCCAGTTGTTGGTGATCGGAGACCACATCGCCTGCTGAATTATTAATTGAAGAAATTGTGTTTCTCCAAAACCTTTTAGTGGCCATGGCATGGAAAAATTTCGAGTTCTCCTCACCAACTTTAATGCTGCGTATTGTACAACGTTGCTTCCAATAAACAAATTGCCAATGTAAGATATCCTCCAGATGCAATTTCACAATTCGCCTGAAATTAAACTCCGGCCTAGTCAAAGGCCTAATCTCTTGCAGCCCATCAAAGTATAGGATCACTTTGTTGCAATCTGAAATGAGCGCCTTAACTGTGGACAGATTGAGATGCCATTTCTTGAGGGCATGTCGAAGGGCTTTGAATTTAGGATATAGTTAAAGCAGCAGAAGATCTGGCCACAGACCTGTTCCAAACTTGAGCAACACAATCATTAAAACCAGGTAAATCGATCCAATAATTTTCAAAGCGAAAGACATTAGCCTTAGGAATAGCAGTAGCAATCGTGACCACGCAAGGAACATGATCGGAAGCCGTGCGTGCAAGCGGCAAGACAAGTGTGTTGGGATGATCTGAAGTCCACGCAATAGAAGTAAAAAACTACTCAATCTGTTAAAGCAAAGGCTTAGATTGCACATTTGACCAAGTGAACTGCCTTCCTTTAATTGGTAGCTCAACAAGACCCAAATGACCAATCAATTCGTTAAATAGAAAGATGTCACTGACATTACCCCCAGGTAGATTATGATTTTCCAACGATCGCATAAAATTGAAGTCACCCAAAAGTAGCCAATTATCATCACAGTTGATGTCAAGGTTGTATAACCACTGTACAAAATCATCACGGGCCGGACCCTGGCAAGGGCCATAAACTAACACTAGGGTCCAAACTTCAGAAGTATGCTTAGAGCGGAATTCCAGAATGATACCATAAGGCCTTGCCTCAATTGATTTAGCCACAAAGAAAGAGGAGTTCCAAATGATGACCATACCAGCCGAGGCACCCACCGAAGGCACATAAGAAAAATTACCAAAGCGTCATGGACAAAACCTCCTAATAAACCTGTGATCGATATGCATACACTTCGTTTCTTGGGGACAGACCACGGAGCAGCCACTTTCATCAATCTTTTGTTTGACCGCTAATTGCCGTGCTTCAAAATTAAGACCACACACGTTCCAACATAAAACCTTCCAGTCTTTAAACCCGGACTGATTCATTACAAACCATAGGAGAATGCAACAAAAGTAGATCACGCAATGACCTACAATGACCAGCTAAGCATAGCGAGAGGACAGATATCCAAATATGAAAACATAAATAAAGATAGATGGCGTTTTAAGCGGTACGCCATAGACCAGAAAGCTGTCTAATGCGACTAATCATTAGAACTCTTGCTGTTGGAGGAGGTAGCAGGATCAGCCACAAGCTGATCCGTGGAGACCTCAGGAGCGATGCGCATGCGAGCCCCGATACGCTGAAGATCTGCAATAGGCATTGGTGGAGGCACTGACGAGCTCCCATCAGACTGAGTAGATTTGGTTTTCTGCTTCTTGAAGGTATGTTGAGTCTTGATCTGTTGAGAGCTGCTGCTTGGAGTTGTACGAAAGCCATCGCGTAACGCGCTGAGACATGCACTACGAAGAACCTCCGTGTCCACCAAAACTTTAGCAGACTTCGGCTTCTGGCCACGTTTGATGGTCACCTTAGGGACAGCAGTGAACTCGAAGGACTCAGTGACAGGATTAGAGAGAAGTAATCAATCATATCCTGGGGACTACGCACACAATCAGGATCAAGAGAATTAAACCATGTCTTAGCATCACCCTTTAATGAGAATGGAAATAATTTAAGGATATAGTAATAGCGAGTTTTCTCATCATTAGTGAATAGGGTGGCTATATCGTTTAATTTAGTAAGATGTGCCACAACAGTTTCAGATTCATAGCCATGAAAAGGATCAGATTCAACCAAAGGAATTATCTCAGGATCGACAGAGAAATCATAATCCTCAGGGTCATATTTCATTCTAGCATTCAAAGACTTTTCTTTCAGCTTAGCTAATAATTTCTTAAATTCATTCCTATCGTTGCAAGCAAGAAAGTCTCTAGTAGTTTTGTCGTGGAATTGTCACGGCAGATGTCCTAGTGTGAGGACTTAGTCGTGAGGCCAACACATCTATGTGGTAGCTTGAGAGGGGTTGAGTGGAATCAAGAAACGCAACACAAGACAAGGGTTTAGACAGCTTCGGGCCCGGGAAACATCATTCGGTAACAACCCTACATGATGTTTGTGGCTAGGTCTCATTATCATCACGACCGAGTCACCGTAAACCGGCTCTCCTAGTTATGGCTAACCCTTAAGATTATTTTCTTCTCCCCATCTTTGGGTGCCCTGCCCCTCATATATGTTAAAGGGGCGGGTTACATGTAGAGTCCATCTCGGACTTAAGACTTAAACTATTCTGACTTTCCATCACGGGCTTCTCTCCGTGGCCTCTTTAACGTCTTGGGATTCTTAACGTTTTGGGCTTCCTAACTCCTGGCGACTCTATCTGCCAGGTCATAACTGTCAGCCGACTTAACATCTGTCGGTTTATCATCTGGCTTAACATCTGCCGGGTTATCATCTGAGTTAACATTTGCCGGTTTATCATCTGAGTTAACATCTGCCGGTTTATCATCTGAGTTAACATCTACCGGTTTATCATCTGAGTTAACATATGCTGGGTTATCATCTATCTTAACTGTCAGGCGGTTTATCATCTGCCGGTTTATCGTCTAGTTTAACTGTCTGTCTTAACTCTCTGCCGGTTTACCAGCTGTCGGTTTACCAGCTGTCGGTTTACCAGCTGTCGGTTTACCAAGTCCTAGTCGGGTCACACCGCGGGGTATATCCCCGACAAGTTTCTTCATCCATAACCTAAACCTCAGGCACAACAGGCAATTCATATCTAGGGGGAGAATCTTCATCATCACCTTTCATCAATATTACCAGTTTCAATAATTTCATTCTCTCTAACCCTAGCAAGTTGTTCATTATGAAATTCACCGAGTGGCATAGTATCATCAAGCATAGAAGTAGTTTCATCATAAGTATCATGCATAGCAGAAGTGGCATCATCAATAACATGCAACATATCAGAATTAATAACAGAAGTAGGTTTAGGTGTCGCAAGTTTACTCAAAACAGAAGGTGAATCAAGTGCAGAGCTAGATGGCAGTTCCTTACCTCCCCTCGTAGTTGAGGGAAAAATCTTGGTTCTTTCAGCTCTCAAGTTCCTCATAGTGATCAACAAATAAAAATCCCAAGTGACTCAAAGAATAGAGCTATGCTCCCCGGCAACGGCGCCAGAAAATAGTCTTGATAACCCACAAGTATAGGGGATCGCAACAGTTTTCGAGGGTAGAGTATTCAACCCAAATTTATTGATTCGCCACAAGGGGAGCCAAAGAATATTCTCAAGTATTAGCAGTTGAGTTGTCAATTCAACCACACTTGGATAACTTAGTATCTGCAGCAATGTACTTAGTAGAAAAGTAGTATGGAAGTAATGGTAACAGTGGCAAAGGTAACAGTAGTAATTTTGTAGTGATTGTAATAGTGGAAACGGAAAAGTAAGTAAGCAAAGATCAATACATGAAAAGCTCGTAGGCATTGGATAAGTGATGGATAATTATGTCGGATGCGATTATTCATGCAACAGTTATAAGATAGGGTGACACATAACTAGCTCCAGTTCATAAATGTAATGTAGGCATTTATTCTGAATATAGTCATACGTGCTTATGGAAAGAACTTGCATGACATCTTTTGTCCTACCCTCCCGTGGCAGCGGGGTCCTATTGGAAACTAAGGGATATTAAGGCCTCCTTTTAATAGAGTACCGGACCAAAGCATTAACACTTAGTGAATACATGAACTCCTCAAACTACGCTCATCACCGGTAAGTATCCCGATTATTGTCACTTCGGGGTTAACGGATCATAACACATAATAGGTGACTATAGACTTGCAAGATAGGATCAAGAACTCACATATATTCATGAAAACATAATAGGTTCAGATCTGAAATCATGGCACTCGGGCCCTAGTGACAAGCATTAAGCATAGCAAAGTCATAGCAACATTAATCTCAGAACATAGTGGATACTAGGGATCAAACCCTAACAAAACTAACTCGATTACATGATAAATCCCATCCAACCCATCACCGTCCAGCAAGCCTTTGATGGAATTACTCACGCATGGCGGTGAGCATCATGAAATTGGTGATGGAGGAAGGTTGATGATGACGATGGCGAGGGATTCCCCTCTCCAGAGCCCCGAACGGACTCCAGATCAGCCCTCCCGAGAGAGTTTAGGGCTTGGCAGCGGCTTCGTATCGTAAAACGCGATGAATCCTTGTCTCTGATTTTTTCCTCGCCGTACGTGAATATATGGAATTGGAGTTGAGATCGGTGGAGCAACAGGGGGCCCATGAGGCAGGGGGCGCGCCCAGGGGGGTAGGGCGCGCCCCCACCCTCGTAGACAGGGTGTGGCCCCCTGGCCTTGATTCTTTCGCCAGTATTTTTTATATATTCCAGAAATAATCTCCATGAATTTTCAGGTCATACCGTGAACTTTTATTTCTGCACAAAAATAACACCATGGCAATTCTGCTGAAAACAGTGTCAGTCCAGGTTAGTTCCATTCAAATGATGCAAGTTAGAGTCCAAAACAAGGGGAAAAGTGTTTGGAAAAGTAGATACGATGGAGACGTATCAATGTGGTATGCTCCTATAATACCACGGTTGAAACGACTATTCAGAAACAAAGAGCATGCCAAGTTGATGCGATGGCATAGTGAGGACCGTAAGAAAGACAGGAAGTTGAGAGCACCCGCTGACGGGTCGCAGTGGAGAAAAATCGAGAGGAAGTACTGGGCTGAGTTTGCAGGTGATCCAAGGAACGTATGGTTTGGTTTAAGCGCGGACGGCATTAATCCATTCGGAGGGCAGAGCAGCAATCACAGCACCTAGCACTTGACTCTATGTATGTATAACCTTCATCCTTGGATGCGCATGAAGCGAAAGTTTATTATGATGCCAGTTCTCATCCAAGGCCCTAAGCAACCCGGCAACGACATTGATGTGTACCTAAGGCCATTAGTTGAAGAACTTTTACGGTTGTGGAATGGAAACGGTGTACATGTGTGGGATGAGCACAAACATGAGGAATTTAACATGCATGCGTTGTTGTTTGTAACCATCAATGATTGGCCTGCTCTCAGTAACCTTTCAGGACAGACAAACAATGGATACCACGCGTGCACGCACTGTTTAGCTGACACCGAAAGTATATACCTGGACAAATGCAGGAAGAATGTGAACTTGGGGCATCGTCGATTTCTTCCAACCAACCATCAATGTCAAAAGAAAGGAAAGCATTTCAAAGGCGAGGCAGATCACCGAAAGAAGCCCGCCATGTGTACTGGTGATCATGTACTTGCTATGGTCAATGATTTACACATAATCTTTGGAAAGGGTCCCGACAGACTATCTATTCCGAATGACGCGGAGGGACGCACACCCATGTGGAAGAAGAAATCTATATTTTGGGACCTACCCTACTGGAAATATCTAGAGGTCCGATCTTCAATCAACACGATGCACGTGATGAAGAACCTTTGTGTGAACCTGCTAGGCTTCTTGGGCATGTATGGGAAGACAAAAGATACACCGGAGGCACGGGAGGACCTGCAACGTTCGCACGAAAAAGACGCCATGCCTCCAAAGCCGTATGAAGGTCCTGCCAGCTACACTCTTACCAAAGAAGAGAAGGAAATCTTCTTTGAATGCCTTCTCAGTATGAAGGTCCCGTCCGGCTTCACGTCGAATATAAAGGGAATAATAAATATATCAGAGAAAAAGTTCCAGAACCTAAAGTCTCATGACTGCCACGTGATTATGACGCAACTGCTTTCGGTTGCATTGAGGGGGCTCTACCGGAAAATGTTCGATTAGCCATTATGAAGCTATGTGCATTCCTCAATGCAATCTCTCAGAAGGTGATTGATCCAGAAATCCTACCAAGGCTAAGGAGTGATGTGGCACAATGTCTTGTCAGTTTCGAGCTGGTGTTCCCACCGTCCTTCTTCAATATCATGATGCTCGTCCCTAGTTCATCTAGTCAACAAGATTGTCATTCTGGGCCCCGTATTTCTACAAAATATGTTCCCTTTTTTGAATATTTACTGTAGGGTAAAAACCCCACAGCCCTTTATTGCAGTCTCAAAAAAAGCAAACTGTACAGAAAGAGGGAAAAAAGATTACAAACCCAAACTAAAGGTTAAGAGAACTTACAATTACAGAAGGGAGTTAACCCAATCTACAAGCCTAGACTTAGAGCTATCCTTAAACCTATGTGACAGGAGAAGAATATCATGTACAAAGCTGCCCCTCCAGGCCGCAAAAGTAGCCTGAACTCCCCTGAAAGTTCTCCCATTTCTCAGAATCCAGATATTCCAAGCAGCTGTGAGCATAACTTCAAAGAAGAAAGGATGCCCAAATCTCTGCCTTGCTTGTGATATACTTTGCTGAATAGTAGAACCGTCTGACCAATCGATCTGCAGGTAGTTCCAAACCCTGGCACTGAAATTACAACCAAAAAAGAGATGAGCCATGTCCTCCCAAACATAGGCATTACAGATGACACAGAGATTATCAGCCGTAGGGGACCTCCAGTGCCTGCGGACAAGCATGTCCTTAGTGTTGAGCCTGTCAAAAAATAGAAGCCAGCCAAAAACCTTGATTTTCATAGTACATCTGCTCTGCCAAAGCCACTTGCAAGGTTGAATAGTTGGGAGGTGTGTATGCATGATGTCATAGAAGCTCTTTGCAGAGAACTGTCCAGATTTACTAGGCCAAATCCAAACATCAGGCAATGTTGGATCTCTCTGGAGATTGAACAGCCATTCTTCCAAGGTTTCTAGTTCTGTAGCTGCCTGTTGAGAGATTGGCAGATGGAACATGGAAAACAAATCCTGAGTTTGTAAGAACTCCCTGACAGAAACCTTATCATCCAAGACAAAAGAGAAAAGCCTTGGCAATCTGAGGCTGAGTGGTCTTGAAGAGCCACCTACATGCCAAGCATCCAGCCAAAAGAGAGCAGAATCACCCATATTAACTTGCACTGAAGCAATGGACCTATATGTGTCAGCAAGCTTGAGAATGTCTTTCCACCAGAAAGAGCCAGTTAGGACTGTTGCATGGGGCACCACTCCATCATAATAGCTATCCCAAATCAGTTGTACCCAAGGAACCTGCTGCTTGTTGTAGAACTTATGTATTTGTTTGAGGAGCAGACCTTGATTCTGGACATTGAGGTTTAAGATGCCAAGACCTCCCTTATCCTTCGGCCTACAAACTAAATCCCAGGCAGCTAGGGATTGCTTAGGCACCTCAGAATTTCCTCTCCACAGGCACTGCCTGAAAATCCTATCCAACTGTTTGATAATACCAGGTGGGATCTTCAAGCTACATAGGAAGTATATGGGCATGGAAGTAAGCACAGATGTGAGCATTTGCAACCTGGATCCTTGGTTGAGCATGGCAGAACTAACAGATAATCTTCTTTCAACACTATCCACTAAGGGCATGAAATCGATGATTCTAGGTGTTGTAGTACCAAGTGGCAAACCCAGATATGTGAAAGGTAACTGCTCTAGCTTACATCCCAGAATGGAAGACAATCGTTGTGCCTTAGTGGGATCAACATTAAGTGGCACCATTGATGATTTTGCAAAATTAACCTTTAGGCCAGTGGACTGTTGAAAGATATGAAGCATATTCTTAAGAGCTACCAACTGTTCCTCAACTGCAGAAAGGATAATTATTGTGTCATCTGCATACTGAATGATGGGAAAATCAGGGTCCTGAGATGGGATGGGTAGTGTTAGAACTCCCTTAGCCAGCATGTCATTGACCACGGATTGCAATAAATCAGCAGCTATGACAAATAAAACAGGGGATAATGGATCCCCCTGTCTGACCCCACATTTATATTTGAACTGCTTGCCAGGTACCCCATTAAGCAAAACAGATGATGATCCTGAGGAGAGAATCTCTTTAATCCAAGAAATCCATTTGGCATCAAAACCTTTGTGCTGAAGAACTTGTAAGATGAGGTCATGCTCCACTGTGCAAAATCTTTAGCAAAATCCAATTTCAGAATGATAATTGGCCTTTTTGATTGGTTGCATTCATGTATATATTCAAAAGCCCAAGCCAGACAGTCCTGGATGGCTCTGCTCTTCAGAAACCCATATTGATTCTTATGGATGCATTGCAGAATGACCTTCTGAAGTCTATTAGCTAAAAGCTTAGTGAGGAACTTGAGGCATGTGTTAGTGAGAGAGATGGGTCTAAAATCCTCAGGTCCCTCGGGAGATAGCATCTTTGGAATTAAGGTAATAAGGGATCCATTAATATTTTCCAAAGATAGCCTCCCATCATAAAACCCCTGAATGAGAGCCAGAAAATCCTTCTCAATGATGGACCAACACTTCTTAACAAAAAGACCATTAAAACCATCCGGCCCAGGAGCTCGATCGGTCGGCAACTCCTTAAGGACAGTGTTGATTTCCTCAGAGGAAAACGGTTCAGACAGACTGCTAAGTCCATCAACAGGTTGAATAAGAGCTGGCAAATCAAAGCCCATATTGATACCTTGGGCCTGGCCCATTCTGCTTTTAAAAGAGGACCAAAGGATTCCCGCCATTTGAGAATGATCAGAAACTGGGTCAGCACCTGCAACAGAGAGGCTTGCAATCGTGTTCCTGCGCAGACGTTCTGAAGCCATTGCATGAAAGAAGTTAGAATTCTCCTCTCCCACCTTAATATAACGGATTGTACACCTCTGCTTCCAATAAATGTAATGTATGCGAAGCAGATTCTCATGGTGCAATTTAACAATCTTCCGAAAATTAAATTCAGGTGTGGTAAGAGGCCGCAATTCTTCCAGGTTATCAAAGAATAAGATTACATGAGAGCAATCCATTGTAAATTGTTTTAGGGCCGACAGGTTCTTGCTCCAAGCCTTGAGGGCAGAACGCAGGCGCTTAAACTTGGTTGTCAGGACGGCAGAAGGAGATAGATTAGCAAACACTGGCTGGTTCCAAGAAAGCTTGACACAGTCCAAAAACCCTGGCATATCCACCCAGTAATTCTCAAACCTGAAGACCCTGGATTTAGGTATATTGGTGTCGATTGAAATAATGCAAGGGACATGATCAGACGACGTTTTTGCCAGGGTTAGAACGACAGTGTTGGGGTAAATAGAAATCCAGTCAGAGGTGGTAAAAAACCAATCAAGCTGTTCAAGCAATGGCTGTTCTTGCATATTGGACCAAGTAAAACTCCTGCCCTTTAATGGAAATTCTAGCAAACCCAAATGGCCAATAATCTCATTAAAGAGGAAGATGTCATTAACATCACCTCCTGGCCTGTTCCTATTATCAAAGGAGCGAATGAAGTTGAAATCTCCCAGAAACAACCAATTCTCGTCAGTGGGGATATTAAGATGGTAGAGCCAACTAACAAAATTATCCCTTGGGGGGCCATCACAGGGTCCATAAACGGACACTAGGGTCCACTTCTCAGAATTATGAACTGACTGAAAAGAAACTACGATGCCAAAGCTCTGAATTTGAATGAGGGTCCCTTGGAAGATGGACGAGTTCCAAACAACAAGGATGCCACCAGAAGCACCAACGGCCGGGGCAAACACAAAAGTATCAAAGCGCCGAGGACAAAAAGATCTAATTTTCCTAATATCAAAATTTGCACACTTCGTTTCTTGCAGGCAAACAATGGAGCATTGGCTATCCTCAATCTTTGCTCTCACATCACGCTGACGAGCATCTGAATTCAGGCCACGGACATTCCAACAAAGCACACGCCAATTACGATAAGTTGTACTATCCATAAAGAGCTCGCAACGATAAAATAAGGACTGTCAGGCATAACCTAGCAGTTTCACAGACCACAGTCGCACAACCCAAAAGCGCATACAGTGCAACAAGTTTAGATAAAACATAGCCACTACAGAAACAAAAACCATGCCAGGCAAGACCCCTCTGGCGCCAATCTTGAAACCTAGGTTTACTCATCATCGAACACCGAGGCAGAAGAGGTCTTCTTAGGAGGAGCCGTTACTTCTCCAGAGTCAGATGTTCCGCTGAAATACCCAGATGAGCGTTGACTGCCTGCAGGTCAGCGATGGGTGTTGGTGGAGGTGTCGCCTGCACAGCATCTTCATGAACGTCAGAGTGTTCAAATGATGGCTTGGCCTTCTTGGCCCTCGGGCGGCGCAATGCAGAGGCTTTGGTAGGGATGGCTGAATTTGGTTTGTAACCAGAAGCCTTAGCAGCGCTGCGTGTCATGCGCCTGACGGAGAAGTCCGGAATTGGAGCAACAGTCACTAGCGACCGAAGACCTCGCCTGGCCTCACATCCACGCTTGCCAAGCACTGGAGGAAGAACAGACGTGAACAGAAAGTCATCGTCGTTCTGTGGCGCTTCATCATTGGTATGCGCACAGGTTCAACCTGCTGATGGGAAGAAACTTGAGGCTCCACAAGATCCGAGAAAATCTCTTCAAGAACCACAGACGAGCGAGGCGCGGGAGGATTGCAATGCTTCATCAAAAGCTGAAAAGAGAAATCATACTGCTTAGGCAAAACACAGGTGGTGAGTTGAGACTGCCATTGTTGATGTGCGGGTAGCGAAAAGGGCACCTTTCTGATGAAAAATTCAGGCAGCAGTGAACGAAAAGACCTCTCCCAGATAAGTTGTGGAGGAAGCACAGGACCATAAACAACACGAACAATTCCCAGTTGAATTGGATCAAGAGGAGCCACTGGGTGCTGCGCCACAACATGATGGACAGGCTGCTGAACCTCCTCTAAATCCATCTCATTATCAAAGTCCAAGGAAAGGTTGAGGGCCATGGAATTCTGCACCTGAACTATATCCTGCTGCTGACCAGGTTCATCCTCATGTTGTTGCTGTGGTTGCTGAACCTGTTCCTCCCAAGGGCACCATCCAGCATCATTGACATTGTTAGCCTCATTGACATTCACACCCCAGCCACCCGCATTGTTACCTTGGTTTGGATTATGGTGAGGAGGAACGGCATTCCAACCAAGAGCAGGGTAAGGTGGCATTGCCCGGAAGGGCTGCGGTGGGTTTATGCCTGGCATAGGATGTGGGTTGCCGTCAAGTGGCATTGGGTCTTCGTCGGCAGGTATCATAGCATCCGCAAATTCTCCAGTCAAGATGAAACAACCTGCCGTCCAAGATACAACAGCGTCGCCCCAGTTTGCAAAGTCCCGAAAAACCACAGAACGCGGCACCAATGCATTATCTGGAAAAGAAGCTCTGACCAGGGATCTAACCAGACGACGATCAGTTTGATTCCAGTAGTGAAACTGGCCAAAAGTGCCAACAACCTCGGCCAAGCACTGCGTGTTGCGATAATCAAGAGGCACTCAAATAAACATGAGCCAACCCGTTCTATGACCATGAATAGCTCTGAAACCCTCCCCCTGGTCGTGTGGAATAAACCTGACAAAAAACTCCTCTTCATCTTCATCCACACCAAGGGGAAAAGAAGGGTGCTGAGTAAACGAACCCCTCACTACAGGATCCTCCATCTCAAAAAGCCCTACTCCTTGGAACCAAGTCTGAGCAGAAAGCACCGGAATATGCAGGGTCTGTGTAAGAAAATCAAGAACCTGCTGTCGACGGATAGCGAACAAGTGTGCTTCTGGTATTGGCTCGATGATTGCCACCATGTACT
>NC_041382.1:782493383-782545602 GCF_002162155.2 Triticum dicoccoides
AGAAGGTCCTTGCGAGCCGATCTTCTCCACCGTCGACGATATCATATCCAGCCGGAACAAAGCGATGCGGGTCAATCGCATAGACCGCCATTGGCGATGGCGGCGATGTAGCTGATGGCACGGTGGATGCAGGAACGGCTGGCGAAGATCGTGAGCTTGGCGGCGCTGGGTGGGAGACGGACGATTGGGGTTTTTTGGGAGGTGAAGGCGTCTGGTTTGGGGAAACCGAAGAGGCCAGAGAGTTGTCTTTCTTGGTGCGGGCTCCAAAGCCTTTGGATGGGACTTTTGGCACCCAGAGGGGAGAATCGGGTGGTTGGCCGGTACAGTCCCGTTTAATGTGACCAGACCGAAAACAATTCCTACACCGAATCCTATTAGAACAAGTCTCTGTTCGGTGGCCCATACCCAAGCAATTCTGACAGTCCCAAAACGCAGCAGCCATATTTTCAATCATCTCGTCAAAGCTCTGCAAATCCCTGACAACATCCTGTGGCGATGGAGAGGATTGCTCGAAAACTATGGAGTCACGTTGGGCCAAACTGTCCTCTTCATCATCAAAAATTTCAATGGGCTGAGAGGAGGAGGATGTGGGCTGAGGTGCAGGCCCAGAGCATTCCAACGGTGGGGAATCCGGAATGTCCACAAAGTCCTGTCCAAAATGGATCGAAGTCTCTGTGCTTAAGTGTCATCCCTGGATCGGTATGCTAACACCCACAGTACTCGAGGAATTATAACAGAGTTCAATCACACTTTATTACATCAAGGTTCTCAAAAGAGTATTTATTACAATAATATGGCCAAAGGCCATCTAAATAAAAATAACTGCGGAAGCTTCAAAGGTAAATGAGTCCATCCAACTCCACGGCAAACTGAGTGCAGAAAAACGACCTATCGCACCTTTAATCCTCGTCGGAAAAGTCTGCAACATGAGACGTTGCAGCCGTGTAGGTCAGCACATGGAATATGCTGGCAATTTCACACCATAGAATAATAATAAATGAAAAGACTATCTCTATATGCAAATTTAGCTGGTGGAGGCTCTAAGTTTAATTTTTGCATAAAGCCAATTTTACCCTACAACAAAGGAATAATTTTTTATTACTACTAATTTAAAATGCCATTATTGAGAAGGTTCCTCCAACTCAATCCCAAAATTACCAAGTTATTAGTAACCCAATAATTTCATTAAAAGGAGTGATGAGATCAACCAATAATTCACTTCTAGATACTCAAGTTGTCCATAACCGGGGACATGACTAATCATGATTAGTTTGTACACTCTGTAGAGGTTTGCGCACTTTTCCCCACAAGACTCGACCACCTCCATGATCCGAAGATCGAGACATAGTCTTTCTGAAGTATTTCCTCCAAACCCTGGGTAGACCGGTACACCTACTTTCCCCTACATCAGCTAGTCTACCACGGAAAGAGGTCACACAACTTACTCAACTATGCCAGAGCCCATAATGGCTTGTGGCTGCACACGGAAGTTTCTAGGCATGAAATATCTTATGATCCCTTTGAGCCTGGGTGGCGGACCTAGGGTAATCACACCGGTACTCCGGGATTCCCCTTGGGCAAGCACTGGTTTCTCCAGGTGCCCCAAACAATCCACCCAGATGTGTATTAAAGTTGCCACCTTAGGTTATCCCAAAATTATTAACTCTCGCAACTTGCATGGATCACACATACCAATCCCCGTCTACGAGCATGGCTAAGCAATATATGATATAACGAATATTTCCGGGGTGATCAAAGGTCATAGGTTCCTACCACATGAACTACATAGCATAACCACATGTTCCCAATCCTACTCATGCAATCTTTGAGGATGAAACTAATGCATAGTAAAAACCGGGAATTGAAAATTATGATCAAAGTGTGAACTTGCCTTGCTGACGTTCGTTGAACTGTAAAGATTCATAGTAGCAAGCTTCGCACTCCGGATGATCTAGCGTAAGCAAGCAATAACATACATAAGCATACAAGCAAAGATCCAAAAAGAAAACAAATGAAAGACTTCAAAAAATTCCAAAACATCCAAATAAAGTTTCTGTACAGAACATAATTTTTATAGTAGCAACAAAATGTTTGTTTGGGTTTAACAAAAAGTACATGTCACCAGCTTCAATTTGCAAAAAGAATCACCTAAAACGGAGTTACAAAACTCGAGATACGGCCTAACGAAGTACAGAACATATTTTTCGTTTGATTCTCTAGATAGAGGATATTTTTATGAAGCGGTAGGAAAAAGAATCAACTAAATCGGATCTATAGACTAAAAGATATACTAGAACCAAGAATTGATATAGAATCTGAGATTGGAAAAATACTGGAAAAAGAGAAATAAATTCGGCCAGATGCCAAGTGGCACTTTCTGATTGGTTGGCTGGGTGCTCACCGGACTTGTCGCCGGAGAAGAGGAAGATGGTGGATCCGGTGTGCTTCGGCGAAGGATGTGTGCGGGACGGTGTATAGGACGATGTGGCGGATCCGAGCAGCAGTGCGACGGGATAGTTCTCGTCTCTTGGCGCGGTGGAGAAGCCACCGGAATACACGAACTCCGACGAGCAATTGGCGAGGTTAGAGAGGGGGAAAAGCTCCAGAAGGAGAGGGCTTCAGACGAGGGGAACTTGGTCGTCTCCGTGGGCTTTTATAGAGGGTCAGGGGAAGCCAGAGGAGAACGGGGCGTTGCCGGAATTAATGTGTTTAATGGCTGCAGTATGAAGCGTTCGGGGTGGCCATTATGGCTGTCTAGGAGGCGCACCAGGGGATGGGAGGGGTCGAGGGAGGTAAGGGGAACCGGTTCCAGCAGTTATTGAGTTGGGAGAGGGAGAGGAAGGGAAAGGTGGGGCGCTAGGGTGGAGATGCTCTGTGCGCTCTCTGTGAACGAACGAGGTAAGGAAGAAGATGACCAGGTTGGGTCGTGAGGAAGGCTGGGCCTTCCATGGGCCTTGGCTGCACGTTTTTTTACTTTTTTTACAGAAACACAATAACATCGAAAACAAATAAATATAAGTTTAAAAATTTCCAGAAAATTCACATAGTTATATGGCTTATATATGACCTAGCGAACTTTTATCTGGCCTATAATGCAAGTTTTCAAAAAATATTTTTTTGCTATGCTAATAAAATAAATTGCAAATAAAATCAACAAATATATTTTGGTTCCAAATTCGATTTCCAATATTTTATTTTATTTTTGATATAATGGAAATGAATTTTTTTGGTGAAACCAAATTTGATCCAAACTCCCAACTTCGAAAAAAATCAAAATTGGTTTTTAGGGAAACTTCCAACTCTCTCTTTTGGTCCTTGAGTTGCTCAAAGTTCCTTGGATCAAAAATCAAATAAAACAAATGGGGCAAAAATACATAAATCACGGATGCATATGAATGATCTATTTTAAACATCCAAATTGAAAATTGGGATTTTACAAACCTACCCCCCTTAAGATGAATCTCGCCCTCGAGATTCGGGTTGGCTAGCAAAAAGGTGTGGGTGGTCCTATCGGAGATCTTCTTCTCGTTCCCAGGTGGCTTATTCTTCGGTATGATGACTCCATTGAACCTTGCAGAACTTGATGACCTTGCTGCGGGTAACCCTGCTTGCAGTTTCGAGAATGTTGACGGGCTTCTCCTCATAGGTCAGATCACTATCCAATTGTATGGCCTCCAATGGCACTGTATCTCTCAAAGGAATATCGGCCATCTCCGCATGGCACTTCTTCAACTGGGAAACGTGAAACACATCACGAACTCCTGATAAGGCTTCTGGTAATTCCAACTTGTAGGCAACTTCACCCATGCGTTCTAAAACTCTGTACGGCCCCACAAACCGTGGTGCTAACTTTCCTTTGACTCCGAATCGTTTAACTCCTCGAAGTGGCGACACACGCAGATATGCTCTATCTCCGACTTCATAGGTTACCTCCTTGCGTTTAGTATCGGCATAACTCTTCTGTCTGGATTGGGCTACCTTGAGTCTGTCACGGATCAGCTTGACTTTCTCCTCTGAATCTCTAATTAAATCGGGTCCGAATAATTTACGGTCTCCAACTTCATCCCACATCAATGGTGTCCTACACCTCCTTCTGTACAAAGCTTCGAAAGGGGCCATTTTCAAACTAGCTTGGTAGCTGTTGTTATATGAGAACTCTGTGTAAGGCAAATTATCATCCCAACTAGATCCACAATCTAGCGCACAAGCTCTCAACATGTCCTCCAGAATCTGATTGACTCTCTCGGTCTGCCCATCCGTCTGCAGATGAAAAGTTGTACTGAACTCCAGCCTGGTACCCAAAGTTTCATGTAACTGATGCCAAAACTTTGAGGTAAATTGTGTTCCTCTATCTGATATGATGGTCCTCGGAACTCCATGCAGAGATACGATCCTGGTCATGTATATCTTGGCTAACTTAGCACTTGTATATGTGGTTTTCACGGGGATGAAGTGAGCTACCTTAGTCAAGCGATCAACCACTAACCAAATAGAATCATAGCCTGATCGGGTCCTGGGTAATCCTGTAATGAAGTCCACGCCAAGCTTGTCCCACATCCAATCTGGTATCGGCAAAGGCTGAAGTAATCCTGCTGGTTTCTGGTGCTCTGCCTTAACCCTCTGACATATGTCACATACTGCGACATACTCGGCTATATCCTTCTTCATACCTGTCCACCAAAAACTTTCCTTCAAGTCCAAATACATCTTGGTGTTCCCCGGGTGTATTGAATAAGGCGAATCATGAGCCTCCTGAAGAATCAATTTCCTGATCTCTGGGTCATTTGGCATGTAAATGCGCTTCTCGAACCATAAGGTTCCGTGTTCATCCTCACGAAATCCTTCTGCCTTTCCTTGGTTCATCCTTCCCTTTATCTCCACAATACCTTTGTCTAACTTCTGGGCTTCTCGGATCTTTCCCAACAAAGTGGATTGAATTTCCATTGAGGCAACAAAACCTCGTCGTACTATCTCCAATCGAAGATCTCTGAGATCATCAATTAACTCCTGAGGTAATCCTCCTGCTATGAGGGTATTGAGTAGTACTTGCGGCTCAATGCATCTGCCACAACATTGGCCTTTCCTGGGTGATAGTGCAATTTCATATCATAATCCTTTATGAGCTCCAACCATCTTCTCTGCCTGATGTTCAACTCCTTCTGCGTGAAGATGTATTTCAAACTCTTGTGATCCGTGTAAACATCACAGCGATTTCCGCTCACGAGGTCGAAGCTGACATGAGGCATATGAAACAGCTCTTCCTTCTTGCATAAGAACACCTCCAAGTCCCTGACGTGAAGCGTCGCAATATACTTGGAAATCATTGCGTATATTCGGAAGAATTAGCACTGGGGCTATGACCAAACGTTTCTTCAGCTCCTGGAAACTAGCCTCACATTCCTCGGTCCAATTAAACTTGGTGTCTTTCTTCAATAACTCTGTCATGGGCTTTGCAATCTTAGAGAAATTCTCAATAAATCTCCGGTAATATCCTGCGAGTGCAAGAAAACTGCAAATCTCTCCGACTGAGGTGGGTGCCTTCCATTCGGTGACGGCTCAGTCTACTGCAATCCCTTCTCCTGATATAACATGTCCGAGAAATCCAACTTCCTTCAACCAGAATTCGCACTTGCTGAACTTTGCGTATAACTGATGTTCCCTGAGCTTCTCAAGAACCAAGCGCAAATGTTCCTTGTGTTCTTCTTCATTCTTCGAGTAAATCAATATGTCATCAATGAATACCACAACAAACTTATCCAAGAACTCCATGAATACCTTATTCATCATGCTCATGAAATAGGCAGGGGCATTAGTCAAACCAAAAGACATGACCGTATACTCATAAAGCCCATCTCTCGTGGTAAAGGCTGTCTTGGGTATATCCTGTTCTCGAATCTTCAGCTGGTCATATCCTGATCGAAGATCGATCTTGGAGAAAACTTTTGGTCCTTGTAGCTGGTCAAAAAAATCATTGATCATTGGCAGAGGGTACTTGTTCTTGATCGTCACTTCGTTTAGTGCACGATAATCTACAACCATTCTCAAGGTTCCATCCTTCTTCTCAACTAGAAGCACTGGGGTTCCCCAAGGTGATGAACTCGGTCGAATATAACCTTTCTCCAATAATTCTTTAATTTTCTTCTTAATTTCCTCCAGATCATTTGCGGGCATCCGGTACGGTCTCTTGGATATTGGTCCTGTGCCTGGCAATAGCTCAATCAAAAACTCAATGTCTCGATCCGGTGGCATGCCGCGCAATTCCTCTGGGAAAACATCGGGATAATCCTTCAAAACTGGTACTTCCTCCTGAACAACTCCCGAAAGAGAATTCACTTGAGTCCTCCTTGACGTATGCCTCGACACATACTTGATCTGTTTCCCCTCTGGGGTGGTGAGAAGAATCGACTTACGGACACAATCAATATTCCCTTCATACTTGGATAGCCAGTCCATACCTAGGATCACGTATCGGAGGCATTTGTTTGGTTTAGAGTGGATGAGAAATTAGAATAGAATAAGGGCCTAATGAGAGAAAGCACTATCCATATGCTTATGATAGCAAGAAAATTTCAAATCAAGCAATTCACACAGATCACACCACACAAGCAAAAACCTACAGGTAAGGTCATATCCACAAGAGATATGATCTCTTCATACTACCACAATCATTCGTTGGACTCAACTTGGTAGTGGTGGTCTGAACTAAATCTTCTCAAATCAAAGTCAACTCTAGCTTCTTCTTCTTCTTCAATGATGTCTTCATAGGTCATGGTCTCATCGGGCTAAGCAACTTGGTGATGGGGTTCAACAACTATTTTATTGAAGTTGAGAAGAGATAGAAATGAATAAAGAAGAGTATAGACCAACGAATATTTAAGGAAGTCGTAAAATAGAGTTTTCTTCCTATGGCTTTCCATTTCCTAGTGGTCGCTTCCTACAGTCAGTGTGTGCTTTGATACCATCTTGTAGCGACCCGACCCAAAATGGATCGAAGTCTCTGTGCTTAAGTGTCATCCCTAGATTGGTATGCTGACACACACAGTACTTGAGGAATTATAACAGAGTTCAATCACACTTTATTACATCGAGGTTCTCAAAAGAGTATTTATTACAATAATATGGCCAAAGGCCATCTAAATAAAAATAATTGCGAAAGCTTCAAAGGTAAATGAGTCCATCCAACTCCACGGCAAACTGAGTGCAGAACAACGACCTATCGCACCTTTAATCCTCGTCGGAAAAGTCTGCAACATGAGACGTTGCAGCCGTGTAGGTCAGCACATGAAATATGCTGGCAATTTCACACCATAGAATAATAATAAATGAAAATACTATCTCTATATGCAAATTTAGCTGGTGGAGGCTCTGAGTTTAATTTTTGCATAAAGTCAATTTTACCCTACAACAAAGGTATAAATTTTTATTACGACTAAGTTAAAATGCCATTATTGAGAAGGTTCCTCCAACTCAATCCCAAAATTCCCAAGTTATTAGTAACCCAATAATTTCATTAAAAGGAGTGATGAGATCAACCAATAATTCACTTCTAGATACTCAAGTTGTCCATAACCGGGGACACGACTAATCATGATTAGTTTGTACACTCTGCAGAGGTTTGCACACTTTTCCCCACAAGACTCGACCACCTCCATGATCGGAAGATCGAGACATAGTCTTTCTGAAGTATTTCCTCCAAACCATGGGTAGACCGGTACACCTACTTTCCCCTACATCAGCTAGTCTACCACGGAAAGAGGTGACACAACTTACTCAACTATGCCAGAGCCTATAATGACTTGTGGCTGCACATGGAAGTTTCTAGGCATGAAATATGTTATGATCCCTTTGAGCCTGGGTGGCGGACCTAGGGTAATCACACTGGTACTCCGGGATTCCCCTTGGGCAAGCACTGGTTTCTCCAGGTGCCCCAAACAATCCACCCAGATGTGTATTAAAGTTTCCACCTTAGGTTATCCCAAAATTATTAACTCTCGCAACTTGCATGGATCACACATACCAATCCCCGTCTACGAGCATGGCTAAGCAATATATGATATAACGAATATTCCCGGGGTGATCAAAGGTCATAGGTTCCTACCACATGAACTACATAGCATAACCACGTGTTCCCAATCCTACTCATGCAATGTTTGAGGGTTAAACTAATGCATAGTAAAAACTGGGTATTGAAAATTACGATCAAAGTGTGAACTTGCCTTGCTGACGTTCATTGAACTGTAAAGATTCATAGTAGCAAGCTTCGCACTCCGGATGATCTAGCGTAAGCAAGCAATAACATACATAAGCATACAAGCAAAGATCCAAAAAGAAAACAAATGAAAGACTTCAAAAAATTCCAAAACATCCAAATAAAGTTTCTGTACAAAACGTAATTTTTATAGTAGCAACACAATGTGTGTTTGGGTTTAACAGAAAGTACACGTCACGAGCTTCAATTTGCAAAAAGAATCACCTAAAACGGAGTTACGAAACTCGAGATACGGCCTAACGAAGTTTGAATTCAAATTTTAAAATTTTCAAAAATATTTTTCGTTCGGTTCTCTGGATAGAGGATATTTTTATGAAGCGGTAGGAAAAAGAATCAACTAAATCGGATCTATAGACTAAAAGATATACTAGAACCAAGAATTGATATAGAATCTGAGATTGGAAAAATACTGGAAAAAGAGAAATAAATTTGGCCAGATGCCAAGTGGCACTTTCTGATTGGTTGGCTGGGTTCTCACCGGACTTGTCGCCGGAGAAGAGGAAGATGGTGGATCCGGTGTGCTTCGGCGAAGGATGTGTGCGGGACTGTGTATAGGACGGTGAGGCGGATCCGAGCATCAGCGCGACGGGATAGTTCTCGTCTCCTGGCGCGGTGGAGAAGCCGCCGGAATACACGAACTCCGACGAGCAATTGGCGAGGTTAGAGAGGGGGAAAAGCTCCAGAAGGAGAGGGCTTCGGACGAGGGGAACTTGGTCGTCTCCGTGGGCTTTTATAGAGGGTCAGGGGAAGCCAGAGGAGAGCGGGGCGTTGCCGGTATTAATGTGTTTAATGGCTGCAGTATGAAGCATTCGTGGTGGCCATTATGGCTATCTAGGAGGCGCACCAGGGGATGGGAGGGGTCGAGGGAGGTAAGGGGAACAGGTTCCGGCAGTTATTGAGTTGGGAGAGGGAGAGGAAGGGAGAGGTGGGGCGCTAGGGTGGAGATGCTCTGTGCGCTCTCTGTGAACGAACGAGGTAAGGAAGAAGATGACCAGGTTGGGTCGTGAGGAAGGCTGGGCCTTTCATGGGCCTTGACTGCACGTTTTTTTTTACTTTTTTTACAGAAACACAATAACACCGAAAACAAATAAATATAAGTTTAAAAATTTCCAGAAAATTCACATAGTTATATGGTCTTATATATGACCTAGCGAACTTTTATCTGGCCTAAAATGCAAGTTTTCAAATTTATTTTTGCTATGCTAATAAAATAAATTGCAAATAAAACTCAACAAATATATTTTGGTTCCAAATTCAATTTCGAATATTTTCTTTTATTTTTGATATAATGGAAATGAATTTTTTTTGGTGAAACCAAATTTGATCCAAACTCCCAACTTCGAAAAAATTCAAAATTGGTTTTTTAGGGAAACTTCCAACTCTCTCTTTTGGTCCTTGAGTTGCTCAAAGTTCCTTGGATCAAAAATCAAATAAAACAAATGCGGCAAAAATGCATAAATCACGGATGCAGACGAATGATCTATTTTAAACATCCAATTTGAAAATTGGGATGTTACACTAGATTAGCAGCAGCGCGGGAGGGAACAAGCGTTGCGGCTATGTTTCTTACCAGTAGCGCGTGTCACAGGCGCTACTGCTAAGTGATACCTGTAGCGCCTTATTAGTAGCGCAGCAGCCCGTGCTACTACTAGGGTTTTCCCTAGTAGTGATCTTCGAAAGAGATTGTTCGTTTCGTACACGAAGTGCATCCAGTTTTTGTCGTAACCCTCTCATCTTTTTTGCACATGCTATGTGAGTGAAATTATGATACCATGCACTTTCAACCTTTTCAGAGTTCATTTGAAATACTTTTCAATTTCAGGGTCTTATAGCTCAAAAAATAAGTAAATGCATGAAAAATAACACATGAAGTCAGAAAGGGTTGAAAATTGATGATGTGGCTTTGAATGGTGCATTTTGAACACAGAAAAAGTTTGGAGTTCAAATAAGTTCAAAAAATGAAATCCCTTTGTAACAGATGAGTTTCTGTATGAAACCCTGATACTTCGAAAGAGATTGTCCGTTTTGTACACGAAGTGCATCCAGTTTTTGTTGTAACCCTCTCAACTTTTTTGCACATGCTATGTGGGTGAAATGATGATACCATGCCAACTTTCAACCTTTTCAGAGTTCATTTGAAATGCTTTTCAATTTCAGGGTCTTATAGCTCAAAAATATTAGTAAATGCATGAAAAATAACAAATGAAGTCAGAAAGGGCTGAAAATTGATGATGTGGCTTTGAATGGTGCATTTTGAACACAGAAAAAGTCTGGAGTTCAAATAAGTTCAAAAAAATGAAATCCCTTTGTAACAGATGAGTTTCCGTATGAAACCCTGATACTTCGAAAGAGATTGTCCGTTTCGTACACAAAGTGCATCCAGTTTTTGTCGTAACCCTGTCAACTTTTTTGCACATGCGATGTGGGTGAAATGATGATACCATACCAAGTTTCAACCTGTTCAGAGTTCATTTGAAATGCTTTTCAATTTCACGGTCATTTAGCTCTCTAAACAAATCAGTAAATGTATGAAAAATAGCAAATTGTTTCAGAAAGGGTTGAAAGTTGATGACGTGGCTTTGAATGGTGCATACTGAACGCAAAAAAGAAACTTGTTCAAAATTTTGAATTTTTTTTGGCATAACATAAAATGTCCTTGTTTTCAAATATTGTTTAAAATTCAAAAATATTCTATAATTTCATAAAATGTTCCAATTTTTGAATTTTTTTGTTCACAAATTTAAGAAATATTGTATGTGTTTAAAAAAGTTTATAGTTTTTGAAAAGTACATGCTTTGCGAATTTGAAATTTTCATCATTTTTCGTAATTTGTTAACAATTTTGGAAAAAAAATCAAGTTAGTAAAATTTTCATACATACTTTGAAATTCCACAATTGTTGAAAAACTTCAAGAAATTATTTGGAAAAAATAAGATGTTTAGGTGGAGTGATAATGACGGGAATTGCAAATATAGTAATCTAACTGGTATATTATAGGCTATGGATAAATGATTCTAGCTTCTTGTAAGAGCCTGGCATGGACATATGAGGCATCCATGCCGAGTTTGAATGACTTCCGACACCGTTTACATTTTACGACACGTCCGGTCATTTATCGCCTATTTTCACCGAGAAAACTCTGGAAATGCAAAAAAAAACAATCTAAAATCTAAACAACTTGGTATTGTACCTTGAATTGGTCATAAAAGCTGGTGGAAAATATTTTGGGGTTATTTGACAGGAGTCAGAAAACAACGAGCTTTTAAACAGACCCTTCTGGCCAATTCGAACACCCTCTGTTGTACATAGTCTATTTTTCGACATCCTTATAACGAACCCCACTTTTGCAAGAAGGCAGGCATGCCCATGGCACGCACATGCTTGGTTTGCACGATTTTCGACATCATATTCAAGTGGTGGAGTATCTGGTCATTTATCGGCCTTCTTAACCAAGAAAGCTTCAGAAAATGCAAAATTGGGCAAAACCCCAAACAATTTGGCTTGGTGCCTTGAATTGGTCATACAAGGCCATGAAAAAAGGGTCATTTAAGGGATGTCAAGAAATGAGGTGCTCCCAAACATATCCTTCTAGCCTATTCGAACACTCTGCATTGAACATGGTATTTTTGTGGAAATATGAGGATTGCCCCAAACTTTTGTAAGCAAGTGAGCATGCCCATGTTAGGCATCCATGTCTGGTCTGAATGACTTTTGACACCGTGTGCATGTTGCAAATAACATGCTCTCAGGCGGAGCCTTATGGCCCCCAGAACACACTTCATTCAACATGGTCTATTTTTGTACATCCTTTAAATGATCTCAACTTTTGCATGGGCATGCCCCTCATAGGCATCCAAGCCATGTTTGAACAATTTTCGACATCGTATGCAAGTTGCGACACGTCCAACCTTTTTTCTGCATTTTCTTACCGAGAAAACTCTAGAAAAATACGAAATTTGTTGAAAACCAAAACAACTTGTCATGGTGCCTTGAAATGTTCATATGAGGCCATGAAAAAAATTAGGACAATTTCAAGGATGTCAAAAACCAACGTGCTCTCTAACAGACCCTTTTGGCCAACCTGGACACCTTCCGTTGAACATGGTGTTTTCGTGGACATCTTGAAATTACCCCAACTTTTGCCACTAGGTGGACATGCCCATGGTAGGCATCCATGGCAGGTTTGAACTACTTCCGACACCATATGCAAGTTGCGACACGTTGAGCCATTTATCGATATTGTTTGACCGAGAAAACTTTAGAAAATAAAAAATTTGTCGAAAACCCAAGCAACTTGGATTGGTGCCTTGAATTGGTCATACAAGACCATGGAAAATATATTGGGGGGCATGGATGCCTACCATGGGCATTTCAGCTACTGGCAAATGTTGGGGTCATTTCAAGAATGTCCAAAAAAAACACCATGTTCAACATAGTGTGTTCGAGTAGTCATCCATGCCAGTTTTGAAGAAAAAATGTATTTAAAATCATAATTTACATAGATACTTAAAGCTGTCATTTTAAGTTTCTAACATAACTAATAAATACAAAATGATATAATTGAAAAAACAAATGTTTTCTAAAGCATTTAATAAACATATAAATGAAAAGGAATTTTAAATAATACTTTAAAATAGTAACTTAAAACTGCTATTTTGGTATTTCAATTTTTTGAACAAGTTTCAAAAAATTTAAAAAATGAGAAAAGATATATTAACAAAAAAATAGAAAAGAAAAAAAATCTTAGGCTTTGCCCAACTAAGCGATGGCATCGCTCCTGTCGGGCGACTATTGGGTTTTGTACGGAATTTTAAAAATGTTCTCATTTTCAAAATAATTGTTCACAAATTGTAAAATGTGCCGGCAAATTTAGAACACTTTTTTGATATCATTTATTTAGTCTCATTTCTGAACAAAAATGAAATTTAACTTTTTGTCCGTGCTCTCAGAAAATGTTTGTTTTCACAAGTTTGTTTGTGCTTTTCGAAAAATTATTCAAATTTTGACATTCTGAACAATGTTTTAAAGACACAAATTTTTTTGAAATTACTTTCCGAAAATGGAAATATTTTTTAATTTATGAACAAATTTGGAAATAACAAACTTGTTGAACTTTTGAACAACATTTTGAAAGTGCGACCATTTTATGAAAAAGAAAGAAGAAACGTAACATGAAAAGGAAAATAAACAAATAAAAAGATATTATGGAAAAGAGACCAGTTCACGAAGTGTTGCTAAAATCTTTAATAAAATTCCCATTCCGTGCATTACTTAAGCTGTCTAGCTTTAGATCGTTCACCAGAGGCATGCTGTCGTAGTGGTTTTGCACACAGTTCATGTTTTAAGTGGTCTTGGGTTCGACTCCCAACTCGTGCGATCATTTTCTGGTATTTTTCATCGCATGCCACCACAAAATGGGCCGACCCAGGTAAGCTCCCCGGTGTATACATTAATAGAAAAGTAGATACATACAAATTGTGAAAGGTCCATATTACCCCTCTATACGTATTGCAGGGGGTTGTACCGAAGCGGGACTCTACGTCACATATGTATGCAATGAAAGCCACTATGGACTTAGTGTTCAGCAAATTATCCGTAGTCCATTTGTCATCTGCCATGAATGCATGCATGGTCAAAATCTCACATTCTCACCTGCCAGAAAGCGAGATCCAGGTCCTGCATACACGTATGCATAAACAGATAATTACAGTTTGAAGTTTTTGAAAAGGTCATTCTGAGGATGGTATGAATATGTGCACATGTAAATGAACTGGCACTGACGAAATAAACTGTCTATCAAAATATTATCTTCTTTTTCGGTGGCATCATATTATCATATTAAGGGAAAAAATATCGTCTATTGACACGGCCCCAACCTTTTGCGTTCCTTGAAATAGAAAGGAAAATTGCTCAAACTGATCATGAGAAAAAGGAAATGCATTACCAGAAAACAGGTTTAAGTACTCAAACCACTCCATCAAATCAGAAAAACCCCAAGCTTTTCGAGGATAGTGAGGTTAGCTGCTAATCAAAAGGGATGTATTCCTATATGCTAATTAAGCTTGGTTCTAAACATAGAGGACAGACCAGTCAGAGCAGTGCATACGTACATGTGAGCTAAGGCATTCAATTGCTTGTGGTGCCCGGAAATGAGTCCCCTACCTACTGTCTAACCAATTCTGTGACCTATATGGGCCATGACCAAGAGAAAAACATATTCGTATATACACAAAGAAAAGCACATATCAAGTTATGCCAGGGACACACCAAGTAGCTGTAGTTTTAACTAAAAGTGCACTCAAGCAGCTAGGTGCCATTGATAGATATTTTTCCATCCACTGTCCCATCTATCACAAAAAAGAATCTAACTAAGCTAGCTAATTAGACAGGAACTTACACACCTAAATGACAAGTCAAAACTGCTCCAGGGACATACACCGGAGAATCGGCATGGATGTTTAGCTAGCACCAATATTAGCAATGCATTAATTTAGCTTAATCAGAGCACCATCCATATTATCCCACAATTCCAAAGAAGTGTTCTTTAATAAGAAAAAAGGCCTCATGCCTGGCTAATAATACTGCCATAGCATTCCAACTGGATATGTGTGACTGTAAACAAGCAAATAGCTGTTCAATTGTTCAAGAGATCAAATGTATCAACAACAAAACCTTTGTAATGATAACAATATAAACTTGCAATTTAACATGAGACTATAGCTGACACATACACATGGTCGACATAGTATGTGCAAAGAACCTAGTTGGTGCTCATTTTGATACAATTGGACTGTTCAATGTAAAATTCAGAGAATGAGAGGGAGGAGGAGCTTGCCCTGGTACACAAAGACTTCCATCACCCACACTACCATGCTATTCCCTTCATATGGAGGATCACTGCAAAAGCAACTAAGAATGAAAATCATTAAAAAAAATGGATATTGTTTCAAGGATCGCCCAGATGCAATGTGCAAATGGATGCTTTCATGGCCAACAGAGAGATTTCCCTAGTTAGCATCATGCAACACCTTACGGAACACTGAATCAAGTTGTCAATGTGTTATCCAAAAGAGACATCTATACAAGTGCAAATGATATATTTTCTTGTTGTCTTTTTGTACCTGTACTCAGAAAATTCAGGATCCCTTTTGAAAATTCTACATGTTGGCTCATCTCACAACGACAATCAGTTGGCTAATTTTACTTTTCGGATAGATGTTTTGATTGTTTGCACCTAATTTTATTTTTCAGTAAGAGAAAAACTCAAATTTGTATTTGATATTCTCATCCGCATGAGGCAATTTTGTGAGCGTCCATGAGTTTTATACATTTTTTTGTGTGTTATCGGCTCGGGTCCCATCCCCATCATCATATGTTCATGTCCATGCGCATGCTTGTAGCCGTTTGCAATTGCTGACACAGATGGTGGTATGCGTGCATGGCGTGGTGGTCTTGGCTCCCACTCGCGTGGCCGTGGAGTATTCTTAGGGCCAGTTCTTTTGGTAGCTTTCAGCATAAGCTGCAATAAGCTGCCCCCTACCCAGCTTATTCTAAAAGCCCAATCAAATTCATTTTTTTAGGAGCCTAGTATTTAAAACTTGACTAGTAGGCTTCTAAAAAGAAAAGTTTAGTTGCACTTCTAGAATAAGTTGGGTAGGGGACAGCTTATTCTAGAAGGCCAAAAAAGCTAGCAAAAGAACTGGCCCTTATTCCTATCCTATTGAAGCTAGCGTTCCAACTCCTAGTTCAAATCCATTTGACTTTAGTTGTAGTGAGTTTGAATTCAAATTATTCCATCATGAACAAACTCTATGTTCCTGGGTTAAGGACATTTAAAGTAATCCAGGGGGATTTTTCCCTCACTTCAAAATTATTTTCCAAACTCTCTATATGATCCCCAAATTCCTCTTTTCTTTTCTCTCGATCCTTCTGTGCGCTCCGGCGAGGCTTTACCTGCGGGCGAGCTCCTCCCCTTTGTGGCTCCCTTCCCTCCCCTGAGCGAGTGGCCCCTTCCTTCGGGCTCAACCAGCCCCGCGCCATGGCAAGGGGCAGAAGCTCGGCTAGCCCCTCTCTGCCATTGACGTGAGCAGCAACTCGTCCACCTCGTTGCCGGACCAGTACAAACCTCACCAGCCTCGGGCTCCTTCAGAGCTGCCTTTCAGTGGATGTGCTACGTTCAACGGCGGCGTCGACCGCCTCTTAGCGAGATTGGATCTCTATCCCAATAACTTCTTTAACCAACTTCTTCGAGGCCGCTTGCTGTCTTCAACTGGCGAACATATTTGAACCGGTGGGATTGTGTGACCAAAGATGATGCGGGACTATCTTAGGGCATGTACAATGGTGCTATCTTAGAAGTGTCACGTAGGATAAATGATGAGATGGAGAAGAGAGAACTCATAAGAAAAGGCTTGTCTTCTCTTATTTAAAAGAAGACAAGAGATGATCTCTTAGCACAATATGTTTCACCATATTTTTAGGAATAACTAGTTATTAAAGATAAGGCTAAGAGAAGACCCATTATAGACATTTTTTTTTGTCATCTCTAAATTACATGCAAGACTTAAGATAAGACTATCTTATCAACCATTGTACATGCCTTTATTATTTTTACTGGGTTTGGTTACAAAGCAGAGGATGGACGGACGGGGCTGAGGCCCAGATGGGCATACGGACGGACGAAAAACACATTAACGTACGAACGAAAACAGATTATAGCGTACCTTTTTTTGCGGGAAAGAATATAGCGTACAAAATTAGGGAGGAAGAACCAATAGCCGTTTTATAAAAAAATGTTCAACGTCTATCAGAAAATTAGGTATGTCTTGATTAAGAAAAAAACGAATTAGAAATGGTAAAAGCCTATGTAACCAAAGAAAGGAACCAAGCAAAACATGAAAAAAGAAACCTACTACGAATCCGAAGAAAACCGATGCCAAATGTTGGAAACAAAAGTTTGGCAATGCTTCACGATGTATTGATCGGTGCATAGCGCACGTATATATGGAGTACAAAATGGGCCACAACCTCAACTATACAAAGACTAGGAGGTGGGCCAGGATATACAATAGACATGTACAATCCATATATTCAACACCCCCCGCAGTCGAAGCGTCGCCGGAGACGCAAAGACTGGACCTGAACTCCTCAAAAACGGAAGTAGGTAGTCCTTTGGTCATGACATCGGCAAACTGTTGCGCCGTCGGGGCGTGGAGGACCCCGATGCGCCCAAGGGCCACCTGCTCACGAATGAAGTGTATGTCGAGCTCAATATGCTTCGTTCGTCGATGGTGGACCGGGTTGGCGGAGAGGTACACGGCGGAGACGTTGTCGCAGTAGACGAGCGTGGCTTGTGGACATCACAAAGCAACTCCTGGAGCAACCGATGAAGCCAAGAGTATTCGGCGACGGTGTTAGCCATGGCCCGATACTCTGCCTCGGCACTCGAGCGGCAGACGGTGGGCTGTCTCTTGGAGGACCAAGAGATCAGAGACGGCCCAAGGTAGACATAGTACCCTGAAGTGGAGCGCCATGTGTTCGGGCAGCCAGCCCAGTCCGCATCAGAATAGGCGACAAGGTCGGTGGAGGCGGAGGCCGTTAGTGTAAGTCCCATGGACGGGGTGCCGCGTATGTAACGGAGAATACGCTTCCCCAAGGTCCAGCGAGAGTCACGCGGAGCATGCATGTGAAGACAGACCTGCTGAACTGCATACTGCAAGTCGGGGCGCGTCAGGGTGAGGTACTGCAAAGCGCCCACAATGGAGCGGTACAAGGCCGTGTCGGATGCGGGAGAGCCCTCCAGAGCGGAAGCCTTGGCCTTGGTGTCGACAGGCGTGGGAGCGGGCTTGCAATTAAGCATGCCAGCTCGATCGAGAAGCTCATGGGCGTAGCGCTGCTAGTGCAGAAAGAACCCATCTGGCCGTCGAACCACCTCAATGCAGAGGAAGTAGTTAAGGGGCCCCAAGTCCTTCCGGGCAGACTCGTCGCAAAGACGAGCAGTGAGCCACTGGAGGAGCGCAACAGTGGATGCCGTCAGGATGATGTCGTCGACGTAGAGCAACAAGTAGACCGTGTCAACTCCGTGATGGTACATGAAGAGAGACGCATCGGAGCGAGTCGATGTAAATCCGAGCGTCTGCAGGAAGGCAGCGATGCGTTGGTACCAGGCCCGAGGCGCCTGCTTCAACCCGTACAGGGAATGGGATAGCAAGCACACATGGTCTGGATGTGTGGCGTCGACGAAGCCGGTGGGCTGCTCACAAAACACCTGCTCAGCGAGGTGGCCGTGCAAGAAGGCGTTGGAGACATCCGACTGGTGCACAGGCCAAGCTCGGGAGACGGCTAGCTGAAGCACGGTGCGGATCGTGCCCGGTTTGACAACCCGGGCAAATGTGTCGGTGAAGTCCACACCCGCACATTGCCGAAAGCCTCGAACCACCCACCGAGCTTTGTAACGCTCGAGAGTGCCATCCGGACGGGTCTTGTGCCAAAAAACCCACTTGCCCGTGATGATGTTGGCACCAGGCGGCCAAGGGACAAGCTGCCAGGTGCGGTTCCGTTGGAGCGCGTCAAACTCTTCCTGCATCACAGCGAGCCAATGAGGATCCCGAAGGGCGGCTCGAGCTGACGATGGGAGAGGGGACGGCTCGAAGACGGAAGCAGCGAGAAGATACACAATGCTGTTGTCCCGCAAACTCGGTTGGAAGGTGCCAGCCCAAGAGCGAGTCATCGGGCGGGGCAGCGAGTCGAGGTTGGCAACGGGCGAAGGCGACGAAGATCCCACCACCTCCGTAGGCGCGGGCAAGGCCGCGGCGGGGGAGGCCACGTGCAAGGGCGCGGGAGGGGCCCGCGCGGTGGCCGAGGAAGCCCGTGCGGTGGCTGGGGGGCCGGCGGCGGCGTGGTCAGTTGGGAGGCCGAGGGCGCAGCGGGTGTCGCAGGCGCCGGGGAAAGTGCAGCCCCGAAGGCAGCCAGCCGGGGAGAAGCTCGACCCGGGGCGTGGGGGCACCCTCAAACCCTGGGGGCGGCCCAAGAGAGGCGCTCGAGTGGCCATCACCAGGAGCGGGCAAGGCCGCATCATCCGAAAGTACCGCTAAAACGGAAAAACCATCTCATCAAAGTAAATGTGTCGGGAATTCATCACCCGATGTGAGATAGGATCATAGCAGCGGTAGCCTTTGGTGTTGGGAGGGTAGCCAAGAAAAATGCAAGCCACGGATCGGGGTGCGAGATTATGAGGAGTAGTGGAAGCAATACTAGGGTAGCACAGGCAATCAAAGATGCGGAGCTCAACGTAGGAAGGTGGCGTGCCAAACAGAAGGTGATGAGGTGCAAAATTTCCGCGAGTGCGACAAGGACGGATGTTGATGAGTAGTGATGCGGTGGCAAGCGCGTCGGGCCAAAAACGTGGTGGCACGTTGGCGTGAAAGAGGAGGGTGCGAACGCAGTCATTGAGAGTGCGAAGCACACGCTCGGTGTGGTCATTTTGTTGCGAGGTGTATGGGCAAGTGAGACGAAAATTCGTGCCGTGTGTGGCGAGAAGGTTGCGGATCGCGAGATTATCAAACTCCTTCCCGTTATCTGTTTGCAACGCATGAATGGAACGACCAAACTGCGTTGAGACATAGGAGTAAAATGCGGTGAGAGTGGCAACAGAATCCGACTTTCACCGTAACGGGAAGGTCCACACATAGTGCGAAAAATCATCAAGTAGAACAAGATAATAAAGATAGCCCGTGTTACTTGCAACAGGAGACGTCCAAACATCACTATGAATTAACTCAAACGGATATGATGCAACATGTGATGAAGCGCTAAAGGGAAGACGAACATGTTTGTCGAGGTGTCAAGCATGACAGGTGTGATCGTCGATCTTATTACATGTGAAAGAAAAACTCCAAAGAATATGACGAAGGGTAGTAGTGTTGGGATGACTGAGACGAGCATGCCAAAGGTCCACTCCGGCGGAAAGCGCCATGGGTGCAGTGACGGACGAGGTGGATGAGGGACCGGGTAGAGCTCGTCAGAGCTGTCACATCGGTGGAGCACCATTCGGGTACGGGCATCCTTAACAGAAAAGCCAAACATGTCAAATTCAACGGTGACAAGATTTTGACGTGTAAGAGAACGAACGGAAACAAGGTTTTTAATGATGTCAGGTGAAACAAGCACATTAGAAAGATATAATGGCATGGAGTTAGAAGGAAAGGCAGTATGGCCGGCATGAGTAATAGGCATGGAAGAACCGTCACCCACGGTAATGCGAGCAGTGGTGTGAACAGGATGAGCGGCGAGGAGGTTACCGGGGTTGGCGGCCATGTGAGTCGTGGCTCCGGTGTCCATATACCAGTGTACTGCTGTGGCGTGGGGGTGGTGTGGAGGGCCGCGAGGAGCGCGGGATCCCAAGGCGCCGCTGGGAGAGCCGGGGCGGACGGCGCCGGCTGAGGTGGGGGCGACATAAACCCACCGGCCGGAGGCGGCCCATAGACTGTAGAGGGGCCGTAGAGCGGCACCTGAGGGGCCGTGTAAAGCGCCTGATGAGCGGCCGGGCGGGTGCCGAAGAGGCCCGGAGCGGGGGCACGTGGTATGGGCATGGAATACACGTGCACAACCCCGGTCCAGGGGTTCTGGCCGACCAGCCAGGGCGCCGGGGAGAGCTGCGGCTGCTGCTGGCGTGGCGCCCCGCCGGGCGCAGCCGGCTGCTGCTGCTGCTGTTTGCGGCCGCGGCGGCCACCGCGGTGCTACTGCTGCTACTCGGCAGGAGGCTGTGGAGGAGCCGACTGCGGCTGCGGGTAAGGGAACCCGGGCGGCGGCGGCGCCTGGAAGGTGTTGGGGATCGTAGCAGAAATTCAAAAAAATTCTACGCAACACCAAGATCAATCTATGGAGTAATCTAGCAACGAGGGAAGGAGAGTGCATCTACATACCCTTGTAGATCGCTAAGCGGAAGCGTTCAAGTGAACGGGGTTGATGGAGTCGTACTCGCCGTGATCCAAATCACCGATGATCCTAGTGCCGAACGGACGACACCTCCGTGTTCAACACACATGCAGCCCGGTGACGTCTCCCACGCCTTGATCCAGCAAGGGGAGAAGGAGAGGTTGGGGAAGACTCCCTCCAGCAGCATCATGACGGCGTGGTGGTGGTGGAGGAGCGCGGAACTCTAGCAGGGCTTCGCCAAGCACTACGAGAGACGAGGAGGGAGAGGGGTAGGGCTGCGCCAACAGGAGAAGAACATCGTGTGTTGGGCTGCCCCTTTGCCTCCACTATATATAGGGGGAGAGGGAGGGCTGCGCCCCCACCTAGGGTTCCCACCCTAGGGGTGGCGGCAGCCCCAATCCCATCTGGGGTGGCGGCCACAAGGGGGAGAGGGGGAGGCGGACCTGGGATGGGCCTTAGGGCCCACTGCCCTAGGGTTTGCCCCCTTCCCCTCTTGGAGGCGCCTTGGGCCTTGGTGGGAGGCGCCCCAGCCCACCTAGGGGCTGGTCCCTTCCTACTATTGGCCCATGTAGTCCTCCGGGGCTGGTGGCCCCTCCCGGTGGACCCCCGGACCCCTCCGATGGTCCCGGTACACTACCGGTGATGCCCGGAACACTTCCGGTGGCCAAAACCATACTTCCTATATATAAATCTTTACCTCCGGACCATTCCGGAACTCCTCGTGATGTCCGGAATCTCATCCGGGACTCCGAACAACATTCGGTAACCGCGTACATACTTTCCCTATAACCCTAGCATCACCGAACCTTAAGTGTGTAGACCCTACGGGTTCGGGAACCATGTAGACAGGATCGAGACATCTCTCCGGCCAATAACCAACAGCGGGATCTGGATACCCATGTTGGCTCCCACATGTTCCACGATGATCTCATCGGATGAACCACGATGTCGAGGATTTTAATCAATCCCGTATTCAATTCCCTTTGTCTAGCGGTATTGCACTTGCCCAAGATTCGATCGTCGGTATCTGATACCTTGTTCAATCTCGTTACCGGCAAGTCTCTTTACTCGTTCCGTAACACAGCATTCCGTGATCAACTCCTTGGTCACATTGCGCATATGATGATGTCCTACCGAATGGGCCCAGAGATACCTCTCCGTCACACGGAGTGACAAATCCCAGTCTCGAGTCGTGCCAACCCAACAGACACTTTCGGAGATACCCGTAGTGTACCTTTATAGCCACCCAGTTACGTTGTGACGTTTGGCACACCCAAAGCATTCCTACGGTATCTGGGAGTTGTACAATCTCATGGTCTAAGGAAATGATACTTGACATTAGAAAATCTTTAGCATACGAACTACACGATCTTTGTGCTAGGCTTAGGATTGGGTCTTGTCCATCACATGATTCTCCTAATGATGTGATCCCGTTATCAACGACATCCAATGTCCAAGGTCAGGAAACCATAACCATCTATTGATCAACGAGCTAGTCAACTAGAGGCTTACTAGGGACATGGTGTTGTCTATGTATCCACACATGTATCTGAGTTTCCTATCAATACAATTATAGCATGGATAATAAACGATTATCATGAACAAGGAAATATAATAATAACCAATTTATTATTGCCTCTAGGGCATATTTCCAACAGAAGGGGCCCGGGGCGGGCCTCGGCGGGGCAGTGGGTGGCGCACCGCCGCGAGTACCGGCGGTGAGGGCGGTGTGGGTGGCCCGGGTGCGTGACATCCACATCCGCCTCTCCTCCAACTTCAGGTAGGCGATGATCTTGGGGAACGTCGGGTTGGTGATGAGGGGGATCTTGGAGGCGGCGTTCCCAAACTCGTCGCTCAGGCCGGCGATGAGGGTGCTGAGGAGGAGCTCGTCGGAGACCTTCTCACCAAGATCACGGAGCTCGTCAACAAGCTTCTTGAGGCGCATGCAGTAATCGTCGACAGACGAGTCAAACTGCTGGCACCCAAAAAAGTCGTCGTGCAAGAAAACCTTGCGTTGGAGCGCATTGTCGGTGAAGAGGCCGTTGAGCTTGGTCCAAACTGTGTGAGCATCAACGCCGGCGGAGACCACCGTGTGGAAAAGGTCCTTCGAGATGATGGTGTAGAACCAACGAATGAGGGTGGCGTCGATGGACATCCACTCTTTATCGTCCGCCATGACGCGGGAATCCATGGAGCCATCGATGTGATCCAGGATGTTGTACGCCCGGAACACAAGGGAGAAGTACGTCTTCCATGCATAATAGGTGAAGGTGAGGTGGTCGAGGACGACGGGAACCCGAGCGAGGATGTTGAGATCGCGGATGACGACGGGATCGGGGCCTTCGAACGGATTGGTGCGGCGGCTGCGGGTGGTGCCAGAGGAGCCAGGGGAGGCCATGGGGAGACAAGGGCGGCGGCGTCACGCGAGAAGCGGCGCTGCGGATGGGAGGCGGCGCGGCCGAAGGGCGGCGCGGCGAGTTGGGGGCGGAAGCGGGGCGGCAGCGCACACGGGGCGGCGGTCGCGGCGGCGACGGCGGCGGTGTTGGGCGGCGGCGGTGGCGGCGAGATCGCGGCGGCGGCGGCGGCACAGGGTTAGGGTTAGGATCTTAGGTATGATACCATGTTGGAAACGAAAGTTTGGCAATGCTTCACGATGTATTGATCGATGCATAGCGCATGTATATATGGAGTACAAAGTGTGCCACAACCTTAACTATACAAAGACTAGGAGGTGAGCCAGGCTATACAATAGACATGTACAATCTATATATTCAACACCAAACAGTGAAAACCCGATAAAAAACACAGAATAATTAGGCTCGGCCCAGTAGTGGCACGCTGTACGAATCGCAGCCGGCTTGTCTTTTTTTTTTTAAGAGAGTAGTATTTGCGTCCGTTGTAATCGTAGATGGAAACGGATAGGCGATTCCATATCCGAGTTGGTAGTTATACGCAGGCAGGCATCGATTGCTAGACACAATACAAATCTTGGAAGAAGAAAAATCGCCGGGCGGATGACGAGTACTCACGAGGAGGAGGGCGAGATGGTCGGAGCGAAATCGAGCTCCATCTCCAAACAGAAAATCGACAAGACGGCTACTCGGGAGGAGAAGCAACAGATCGAGAACAAGGAGATGCAAGGGACCCTGTCGACACACGAGGATAAGGAGAAGGAGGTGCAGGGCGAGATGGAGGGAGGCGAATCGAGCTCCATGATCTCCAAGCGGCAGATCAGGAAGCTCTGTCAGGAATTGCGAGCGACATTGGATTACCTGAGTCTGGACATCGAGCCAGCAGCCCCGCTAAGGGAGCCAACGGAAGACGGCACCGGCGAGGGGACAATCCACGCCATCTTGGAGCAGTTCGAGGATCTGCGCGGCCGCACCTCCAGGCTGAGGCGGAAGCTGCTGCCTTTCAAGGAGAGGTACGAGGAGGAGCTGGCCAGGCGGGACACGTACGAGGGTCTGGACGAGCAAGAGAAGGCGAGGAAGAAGATGGACAAGGAAGAGAAGTTCTTCGACAGCTACCGCGAAGGCACCGAGTTCTCATCCCGCCGCGTCACCTTCACGCAGCAGAGTAAGTCAATGCTAGCTAAAACACCATAATATGCATTTAGCTAATGAGAATGAGAGTGACTTTTTTGCTCTAACACTTTTATTGGAATTTTTTTTTGAGAAACACAGTACAAATGCAGACGCTCACCGGTTTAATTGGATTGATTTGGATAATTGTGAATGCAGCCACGTTGAGCCCCATGCACTTCACGCACTGCACGCCCGGACTGCCCCTACCCTACAATGCTGAGACGGAAGGGGTCAGCGTGCAGGTCTACTCTTTCAAGATCACCGAGATCAGGTGCGACCTGCGTTGGCCGCTCCAAGTGTATGGCGTCGTCGCCGCACGAGACAACTCGGACCGCAAGCGCAACATCATCTTTGATCGGCCGAGGCACGACTGCCAGAAGCTCACCTCAGATGTATGTGCCCGCTCTACTCTGTTTTCAACCTCTTTGTTTCCTCGTTGTTGAGTGTCTTTGTTGATTGGTTCATCGGTTTAGCGTCTGCGATTAAGGATGTGTAATGATGATGTTGTTGTTGCTTGCAGGATCCCTTTTTGCGCTTGACCGGCCCGTCTCGGGCGATTATGGCTCTGAGCCCCGTTGACTTTGAGGTCCAGCTGAAACTTAAGGGCGCGATAAAGTGTGAAGACAGATCACTGATGAACCGTAGAAAACATTACATGGGTAGTACTAGTGATACTCTCACCTTTGAAAATTGCCTTTGCACAGCGGAGTTAAGAGTGGAGAAACTTTCTGGTTCGGTCCAAGCCACTTTCGTGAGTGTCCGCGTCGTCCGTGGAGGTCCATGGCCTTTTGAATACGGAGGCCGGATTGCTTGCTCCTCACCATCTCACGAAGTTGTGTGCGTGGATCCTAAAGGCATTGCAGAAGTTGTTGATAATTCTTCATGCTTCCAAGTTGTGTTGCTAGATTCTCGCGACTGTGTGTGTGGAAAAATGCCAGTTGGCAAATATGGTTTCCTCGATCTGTCAAGACGGTTTGTTTCTGTCGAACTACGGAAAGAGAACTCCCGACAATTCAAAGATAGCCTGAAAGTTTTCTTTCAAGCCTACTCAAAGTCTGGTGGTATTGCTGCACAAGCTCATGTCAAGATCAGGCCCAAGAGTTGCAACATAAGTCAGCACACTTGCGATCTTGGGGGCTCTAAGGTGGAGATTACTGTTGCTTGGTCAGCCATTGTTAGGACCGACCTATGTTAGTACGGTATATGTTTGATGGTGCTCTGGCCTCAATGTTATGGAGTACGATATCCTTTGCCCAATTACATCTATCTATTTCTGTTTTGCGAGTGGTTTTTTGCTTGTTCAATTAAGTATTTGCGTATCGGTCTGCTATGTAAATGGCCCAACTATTTGTGTATCAATCGACTATAAATTTTCAATTTATGTTGTGTGAAGTATATATTCTCTTTTGATTTTTACCACAGCTTCTAAGTTATGACGTGAAGTATTTTGTAACACACCCACCCTGCTCACACACAGCAAAACAAAACCACATTACGCATGCATAACACAACACTTCCATATATATAAATAATGTATCTTTGTATGAACCTTCTGCAACAGACCATCTAAACGTAACGAATCAACCTTCGCCTCTTCTCCAACGGTCCAACCTTGCCTCGCCGAACATGCAAATCGGACTGAAGTTTTGTCGTTCAGCAGAACAATTCCTCTTCTGAAACAGTATTTGATCAGAGGGTTTCAGGGGGAATGAGCCTGGCCGCTTTCGAGCAGCATGCTGTGGCTGCGGTACGAGCTCATCGTGCTCAAGGAGTAATGGAGAGATCGCTTGTAACTGCTGCCACTGTTGCAGGGGACCAGCTCGTTCCGGTGGACGCCGCCACCTCACCTGCTGTTCCGGACTTGGCAGAACACGCCCTCAGGCATCGTCCATGCCCTCACCGAAGCTGCCGTTGCCTGCAGCACCTGCCTGATGTGCCTGATGAACGGCCGCTGCCGCCCTTCCCGCCGTGTATGTCGTCCGTGGTGATCCCGCCAGAGCTGGCAGACCCGAGACGATCCCAAGACTGTGTACATTTTTTTAGAGAAGGAGGATATAACCCCGGCCTCTGGACAATGCATTCAACCATTTTATATTTATTCACAATGATCATACAAAGTAATACATCGGTAAGTTTGAAGCCACTGTCTAGGCAACACTTGTTGCTACTCTTATCCTCTTGATGAAGGTGTGCCGAATGTCTGAGCCGAATATCAAACAGACATCGCACCAAAGCATAACATCTAAATCCGGATGCCCCAGCCTAGCCGCATACCAGGACTGGGTCGCACACCGGTTCGGCACACTGTCAGAGGCTGCCGCCGCCATCTTTCACTGGTCCATCTTCAGAGCAAGAACTGACGCATTGACCTTGCCTGGCTTGCCGTCGACGCCACCACGGCGCCCGACAACCTCACCATCCTGCACGTATCCGTCCACACGCGCCCGTCGCCGAACCTCCGCAGCGCCATGCCGCTAGGATCCTTCGTTGGCCTCGTGGTAGATGTAACACTGCTTCTCCTCTTGTCCCCTCCAGCCAGTTGTTGCTCCAAAACAATGCCCCCAAGAGGGACAACGGCATCGAAGGTGCCATCATCGTCCGATCAGGTAGACCTAGATCTAGAGTTTCCCCCGGAGCATCACGAGTGGGATGCCACAACCTGCAACAACGATATCTCGAGAAGGGAACGACGTCACAGACGCCTCCATCGTCCGCCATGACCGTAGTCGGCGCGATTTTCACCGGAAGTCGCGTCCCCCCGATCTCGCAGCTGGGTGGAGCCGAACGGAGCCTCGCGCCGCCCCTCACCAGTCCTTCTCGCGCCACCGGCCGACCAAGGCCAAACCGTGGCAGATCTGGACAGGACGCCAGATCCGCATCCATCGATGACACCCATCTGCACGTAGCCGCCACCCTCGCTGAGTGGAGCGCCGCCACCGCCACCACCCAACCTTAGGTCACCGCCGTCCATGGAGGCTTCGATCGCCGCCGCGCAGCAGGGGCGCCACCCTGACTGCCGTCCCCGACCTCCCCGCATGAAACTCCGCCTCACACGGGATACCGCGGCGACCACCCGCCCTGGATCTGGCGCTGGTTGAGGGCGCCGCAGCCCTGCTGAAGTTGACATGCTAATCTGCCCGAGGCCTTCAGCGAGCTGCCACCGACGGGATCCAAGACGGGAGAGAGAGAACGCCCCGCCGCCGCCGTCCTCGAACCCGCGCAGTCTTCGCCGGCAAGGCCTCAGGCGGCGGCGAGACGAAGAGGAGACTGGTGGGTTGCCTCGGGGGCGAGATTGGATCCCCCCGCGGTCGCCCGAGCGGGACAACCCGGGGTCCTGCCCCAAGACTGTGTACATGGCCAAGCTGAACTCAACCGGATTCTTCTTGTCCTAGATCGCTTGCCGCCTCGTGATCATGACCAGCTCCAGCAGCAGCACACCTTAGCTGTAAGTGTCCCCCTCTTCTCTGTCAGCTCCCGAGTCACCAAATATTAAGGATCCATTTACCCTGCAGTTGATTCATGAAGGGAGAGATAAGCAAGAAGAATCTAGGATCCGTTTACTGAATATTCCATTAGCTGATTCATGTTGCAAAAATTCACCAGCTGAAGAGTTATGCGTATATATGTGTTCACAGTTTCCGTACAAGATTAAGATGCTAACGTACTGCACATCTTTTTAAACATCGCAATGTCAATACCAAAAGGTTTAAATTTGCTATAGTGATATAGTCATGATTTTACCCTTCTGACATGTATGCATGTTTGTACGATTTCTTTACATGAGCAGATGGTGAGAAGGATCACACCAATGTGGTGGTTGAGAATATTGCCAAGAAATTAGTCCACGACATGCACTATCAGGAGCGTGTCCGGTTAGTGGTCAAGTATCACGTAGACTATCTCAACCAGAAGATTTTCAAAAAGAAGGCTCGAGGGAAGCATCTTACACGGGGCATGTACTTCAAGGCAAGTGGCGATGGATGCTTGTTATTTCCTACATTACCGCAAATTAGATTCCTTAATAAGATGTATTTATTTACTTATTACAGGTGATTCCTCGGTGGTGCGCTGACAAACGTCTGTGCTGGGAGAAGATCATATAACGGTGGACAGATCCAGGGTGGTAGGATGAACACAAGGTAATAGCAGAACGACGTAAGTTAATGGGTTGTCTAGGACACTGTCAACGCAACCTCACCATCCTAGGTGTGGGCTCCAAACATGTAGGCAACAACATCATTTTCTTTTATCATGTTCTCTTTCATTTATGAGCATCCCCTTTATTGTTTGGATCGATTTCTTTTGCAGAAATAACACACTGGCAAGGATATCTCTTACTTCGAGGCGTGGACCATCAAACATACCAAAGACGACAAGGAGAAGGACCCTATCCACCCGGAGAGGGACTATATCAGCTCTAAAACCCGGTCAGATGGGGAAAACTACACCAAAAAATTGAAGGAGACGTACAGGCAAGAGGCTGATCCGCACATGGTGCCGTTTGACCCTCTTGTGGCCATTGCCGCGGTAGGCGGTAGACCAAATGGTTGGATGGCGGTTCACGTCGATTCTGTCATAACCTCCTCCCTTCCGAGAGTCAACACGCTCCATGCTATGAGTACTGGCTCTAATCCTACCATAGAGCGTCACGTACCACAAACCGTGACCATTATTGAGGAAATTCAGGTCAGTGCTTGATACGTCTCCAACGTATCTATAATTTATGAAGTATCCATGCCATGTTTACAATAATTTTATATGATTTTGGTATGATTTGATTAGAACTAACCCGCACTGACGCTGTTTTCAGCAGAACTACCATGGTGTCATTTTTTGTGCAGAAATAGAAAGTTCTCGGAATGGGCTGAAAATTTACGGTGATTTTTATGGACCAAAAGAGACCCCCGAAGCACTGAAGCTGGGCTAGAAGAGTTTGGATGAGGCCACAAGCCTCTAGGGCGCGCCCTAGAGGGGCGCCTGAGGGCTTGTGGGCCCCTCGTGCACCCCCCCGACTTGTTTCCAATGCCAAAAATTCTTATAAATATAGAAACCTCCAAAAAGAATCCTAGATCGTAAGTTCCACCGCTGCAAGCCTCTGTAGCCACGAAAAATCAATCTAGGCCCTCTCCGGCACCCCACCGGGTGGGCCATCATCATCGGAGGCCATGGAGGAGGAAGCCGGAGGGGGCCATCATCACCATGGAGGCCAAGGACTAGAGGGAGAACCTCTCCCCATCTAGGGGGAGGCCATGGAGGAGGAAGCATAAGGGGGAGACTCTCTCCCCCTCTTTCTCGGTGGCACCGGAGTGCCACCGGGGGAACCATCGCCGCGGTGATCGTCTTCATCAACATCACCTTCTTCATCACCTTCCTCATCTCTTTTAAACGGTCCACTCTCTCGCACCCCGCTATAATCCCCTACTTGAACATGGTGCTTTATGCCACATATTATGATTCAATCATGTGTTACCATCCTATGATGTTTTGAGTAGATTTCTTTTGTCTTTGGGGTTGATTGATGATCTAGATTGGTTTGCGTTGTATGTTTTATTTTGTGCTGTCTTATGGTGCCTTCCATGCTGCACACATGAGAAGGATTTCCGATGTAGAGTTTTGCATTACGTTCATGATTAGCTTATAGTGGGTTGCTAGAGTGACAAAAGCTTAAACCTGAGTAAGGGGGTTGTTGCATATGGGATAAATGGGACTTGGTACTTTAATGCTATGATTGGGTTTTACCTTAATGATCTTTAGTAGCTGCGGATGCTTGCTAGAGTTCTAATCATAAATGCATATGATCCAAGTAAAGAAAGTATGTTAGCTTATGCCTCTCCGTCATATAAAATTGCAATAATGATTACCGATCTTGTTAACAATTGCCTAGGACAATTCCGCATGTTGTTCCATCATTATTCCACACTCGCTATTTATAATATATAGTAATATATTCTAACTTTATGTTAACATCGCCTATTTTTATATTTTAGTTCTCCGATATCATGCAAAGCTATCCTCTTCATACCCACAACGTAGCTTTATTTCTTGTTTCTAGATGGAAGCAAACGATCGATGTACGTAGAGTCGTATCAGTGGCAGATAGGACTTGAGAGAATATTGATCTTACCTTTAGCTCCTTGTGGGTTCGACACTCCATACTTATCACTTCCACCTTTGGAAATTGCTACGATGATTCCTTACACTTGAGGATTATCAGTGCTTCTTCATTGATCCTTCATGGTCCTGCATGTTTGTATTTCAACACGAATGACATTTGCATTCGCATATTGTAGACCCGGCTGAATGACACCGAGAAAGGATGAGATGAAGACCGGACTAAGCTGAAGGCAAAAGATGATCTAGTGAAGACTTTACAACATATGGTGGCCAATCATTATTCTATGCAGGGCAAACCAGTGCCAGAGATGCGAGAGTGGAACATTGTGAGTTTTGTTCGAACTATTTCTATCGCCATTTTCGGCATTACCATATGCATTCATCTTATTGGGCCAATCCATCACAAGGGTCAAACAATGTTTCGCTAGTTCCACCTTAAGTTGGTGGAGTTGGGGAAGCAAACGGAATGACGCCTTCCGATGTTGATGTTCCTACTCCGATCTCCAAAACCATGTAAACTTCATGTTATGTTGTGTTTAAAACTGTTCCTTGTATGTGCTTGAGAACTATTGCATCTTGTGTGTTCTTGAGATTTGTGAACTTGTGGAGTTGTGGTAGTCGAGTGTGCTTGACAACTATTGCACCTTTCATGCACTATTGCTTTTATGTGGGATGTTCTTGAGAATCATTTTTTTTTGTTTAATGATGCTCATATGTGAGATGTTCTATGTATGATGCACTATATACTGTTGTTGTATATGTTTTGCTGCAGGAATGAAATGAAAACACCAAAAAAATACTGTTGGGCAAAACATTACCGAGAGCCTCTCGGCAAAGACCAGAGCCTGACAAACTATTACCGAGAGGCCTCTCGGAAAAGGATACCAACCTGTAGAGCCTGACACCTTTATCGAGATCCATCGGGACTTGGCAAACGAATAAGGTTTGTCAAGAGTAGCTCTCGACATAGTACAGACTCGGCTGTCAGGTCGTAGCCACATATCTCCTTCCTACTGGCTATGTTTGCCGAGGGTTGCTCTTGGCAAAGAAGGAGCTTAACATATGTTACAGGTCTAGTTTGCCAGGAGGACAACACGTGGCTCTTTCCTATTGACTTCCTTTGCCGAGGGTGGCTCTCGGCAAAGATGGCGCTTGGCCTGTTATGCAGGATCCACATGTCAGGAGCTGGACACGTAGCTCTTTCCTACTGGCTTCCTTTGCCGAGGATGGCTCTCGAAAAAGATGGTGCTCGGCCTATTCTGTGGGACCCACATGTCAGGAGCTGGACACATGGCTCTTTCCTATTGACTTCCTTTGCCGAGGGTGGCTCTCGGCCTATTCTGGGGGACCCACATGTTAGGAGCTGGACACGTGACTCTTTCCTATTGGCTTCCTTTGTTGAGTGTCCCTCTCGGCAAAGCTGGCGCTATGCTTGCTCTTTGGGCCCCACATGTGAGGTGCTTGACACGTGTTTGTTTCCTACTGGCCAGCTTTGCCGAGGGCCGCTCTCGGCAAAGTGACGCCACGTGGCAACCGCCGTCCCCATCTGTCGTCCGTGAGTTACTTTATTTTACCGAGTGACGCTGTTTGGCCCTCGGTAAAGGTGTTGCCGAGTGCCCATGTTTCGGCTCTCGGCAAATTTCCGTTTGCCTGAGAGGTGTATGCCGGGTGACCTTTGCCAAGTGCAACTCTCTGCAAAGACTTTGCTGAGGGTTTTCGTCTCTTTGCCGAGTGTTCCTCGCACTTGGCGTACGTGGCGCTTCCAATAGTGTCATATCCACTCTACCAACATCGGCACCAAGGAAGGCTCACGCTCGAGGAAGGCGCGGCGGACCAGATGCAGAAACAGTGGATCAAGGCTGACACGGCGCTTGCGGCGCCCTGAGGCCGGGCAGTGGAGGTGTGCGCGCTGTCAGTTAACAGTTGCTGAAGTTTTTCAGTTTCGTTAGTCATAGCTGTAGTTTCTCTGTCAGTCTTCGACAGAGTGTTGTTTTTCTTTCAGTTAGCAAATAAGCTGAGCTGCGCCTCGGCCGTAGTTTGTTAGGATTCTCCGCGGCTCTGACCCGATCGTGGGATGGCACGAAGTAGACGGTCATGGCCGCATCGCGGGTGACGCGCGGGGAGCGCTGGGATGGCAGCGCTCACGACCCGGACGTGCCCTTGCCTTTCGGTTTCAGTTAGGAGCTTTGTAATCGCTGAATAAGAAGAGGAATAGAACAGAAAAGCTGAAAGGTTGAACGCAGCACAAAACACCATTGTCTCTCTCTCGTGAGCTCGAGCGCTAAGTCTAACAAGTGGCATCAGAGCCGCGTTGCTAGGATCCTGTGATGGCAGGTGATGATGGCAAGAAGAAGGCGAGGGACGCCGCCGACGACGGCAGCAAAGGCTCGCCAAAGTCCGCAGCCGGCCAAGGGCGCGAGCTGGCGGTGGCGAGGCAGTTTGCTCCGGTCGTGTCGGGTCACGCCAATGTGCCATCATTGACCCGCACGAACTACGCCGAGTGGAGCCTCCTCATGGAGGTCGGGATGCAGGCAAGAGGGATGTGGCGCGCGATCCTGGGCGCGGAGGATCTTGACGACGAGTACGGGTACCGCAACGACAAGGGCGCGATGGAGTTAATCCTCCGATCGGTGCCCCCCGAGATGCTGCCCATGCTGCGCAAGCACCAGACCTCCCAGGAGTTGTGGGAGGCGATCCGCGCCATGCACGCGGGCTCCGCACGCATCCGAGACGCGAAGGCCCAGACCCTGCGGGGGGAGTTCGATCAGCTGCGACACAAACCCGGTGAGTCCATTGATGATCTGGCCATGCGCCTGACAGGGCTGTGCGCGCGGCTCGGCGAGCTTGGAGACGCGATCAGCGACAAGCGCGTGATCCAGAAGTGGCTGCGAATCGTGCCCAAGCGGTACTCGCAGCTCGCGGTCTCCATCGACAACCTGGTCGACCTGGACACGACGTCAATCGAGGAAATCATCGGTCGTTACAAGGCGGCCGAGGAGCGGTATGAGCTGGACGCCGAGGAGGAGGGCGGCAGCAAGCTCCTGCTCACTCTGGAGGAGTGGAACGCGCGGATCGGGCATGGTGAACAAGGCGGGTCCTCCAGCGGGGGGGCCAACGGCGGCAAGAAGGGGCGTGGAAAGGGCCACGGCGACCGCGGCAAGGGTGTCGCCCGCCTGGGCGGCGGAAAAGCTGGTCCCAAGCGCTCCGGCAACTGCCGCTACTGCGGTATTGGCGGCCACTGGGCTCGCGAGTTTGTCGCAAGAAGATGAAGGACGAGGGCGGCGGCGAGGCGCACCTCGCGGCGGTAGAGGACGAGGATCCTACACTCCTCATGGCGCAGGTGACGCCGCTGCCTGCAGAGCCCGAATTGGATGCGCGCGGCGATCAGCTCGTGCATCTCCACGAGGAGGGCGCTGAGGTCAGCCTCGGGGCTGCCGGCGACGCCAAGGAACCTCTCTGGCATCTGGACACCGGCGCATCAAACCACATGACGGGCAACTCCACCGTCTTCTCGGAGCTAGATTGCCACGTCGCCGGCACGGTTCCTTTCGGTGACGGGTCGGTGGTCGAGATCGAGGGGCGCGGGACGGTGGTCTTCGTCGCTCACGGAGGGCGTCACCGCGTGCTTTCAAAGGTATACTACATACCTCGACTGCGCACCTCAATCATCTTCGTCGGACAGCTGGACGAGGCGGGTTGCACCGCTCTGGTGCGGAGTGGCATGATGGTGGTGCGCGACCGTCAGGAGAACATCATCGCCAAGGTGTACAGATCGAGGAACCGCCTCTACACCGTCGAGCTGGAGATCACGCGGCCCATGTGCTTAACGGCCATGGCCGGTGAGGACGCGTGGCGCTGGCACGCGAGCTACGGCCACCTGAACTCCGACACGCTCCGGAAGCTGGCCCAGGACGACATGGTGCGCGGCATGCCCCTGGTCGAGCACGCCGATCAGGTCTGCGACAGCTGCCTTGTCGACAAGCAGCGCCGCGCCCCGTTCCCCATGGAGGCGAACTACAGAGCCGGCGATCGCCTGGATTTGGTCCACGGTGATCTGTGCGGCCTGATCTCGCCACCGACGCACGGAGGGAAAAGGTATTTCCTGTTGCTCGTGGATGACAAGTCACGCTACATGTGGATCGTGCTCCTGAGCAGGAAAGACGAGGCACCCACGGCGATCAAGCGCTGGCAGGCAGGCGTCGAGGTCGAGACATCCGTCAAGCTGCGCGCGCTCCGAACTGACAGGGGCGACGAGTTCACCTCAATGGAGTTCGGGGAGTACTGTGCTGACCGTGGCATACGCCGGCAGCTCACTGCCCCGTAGTCGCCGCAGCAAAACGGCGTCATAGAGCGCCGGAACCAGACCGTCATCGGGACGGCACGGTGTCTTCTGAAGGCGAAAGGAGTGCCGAACGAGTTCTGGGGGGAGGCGGTGACCACCGCCGTCCACCTGCTGAACTGCGCGTCCACGAAGGCGGTGCGCGGCATGACGCCATATGAAGCCTGGCACGGCGACAAGCCAGTAGTGAGCTACTTCCGCATGTTCGGGTGCGTCGCAACCGCCAAGGTGACACGGCCAGGCCTCAAGAAGCTGGACGACCGCAGCCTGCGCACTGTCTTCATCGGGTACGAGCATGGACAGTCCAAGGCGTGGCGCGTCTACGACCCCGTGAGCAAGCGAGTGCATGTCACTCGCGACGCCTTCTTCGATGAGTCGGCGCGCTGGAACTGGCAGACAGCAACTCCGGGGGAGGGCACTTTCGTCATCGAGTTCGCGCCCACAATGGCCCTGACACAGCAGCCGGAGCAGGAAAGGGCAACACCCACGACCTCGGCAAGTCCAAACACGCCGGTGCGCGGCCACACTCCGTCTGGGGGTGCATCGCCCGCGTCCGCGGAGCGCGGAGACACGCTGGTACACGCCCACACCCCTGAGCCTGTGGTGTACAAGGGAAAGGGCGTGGGGGACGGGTACGTCTCACCTCCATCTGGAGCCACGCCGGACACCGTCTTGGGCACCCGTGAGGCACCACACCGCTATCGCGCGGAGGACACCGTCCTTGAGGAAGCTGAGCCAGTGACTCTGGATCCGGCCGAGCTGCTCCTTGTGGCTGGAGAGGAGCCCAACACCTTCGAGGAGGCGGAGCCACACGCACCCTGGCGGGCGGCTATGCTGGATGAGCTGCAGTCCATCAACGACAACAACACTTGGACGCTCACCACGCTCCCGCCGGGCAAGCAGGCCATCGGGGTGAAGTGGGTGTTCAAGCTCAAGAAGAACTCCGCCGGCGAGATTGTCAAGCACAAGGCGAGGCTTGTTGCCAAGGGATATGCACAGCGCCCGGGCATGGACTATGACGAAGTTTTCGCTCCGGTGGCGCGGCTCGAATCCGTGCGGCTGCTGCTCGCGATCGCCGCGCAGGCAGGTTGGGAAGTTCACCACCTCGACGTCAAGTCTGCTTTCCTTAATGGAGATCTGCAAGAGGAGGTGTATGTGGTGCAACCACTGGGATTTGAGCGCGCCGGTGAAGAAGAGAAAGTTCTCCGACTCTCCAAAGCTCTATACAGGCTCTGTCAGGCGCCGCGTGCATGGCACATCAAGCTGGACGAGACGTTGGTGTCGCTGGGTTTTCAGAGGAGCCCATTTGAACACGCCGTGTACTTGTTGTGCGACGGCGACGAGCGGCTGATGCTGGGCGTCTACGTCAATGATCTCATCGTCACTGGATCAAGCCTGGAGGCCATTGTTCAGTTCAAGCAGCAGATGAAGTCTGTCTTCTCCATGAGTGACCTCGGTTTGCTAAGCTACTACCTCGGCATCGAAGTGCACCAGGGAAACAATGTGATCACCCTCAAGCAGGCGAGCTACGCAGCCAAGATCGTGGACAAGGCTGGGCTGACAGACTGTAATCCGGTGCACATCCCGATGGAGCCGTGCCTGAAACTGAGCAAGGAGAGCAAGAATCCGCCGGTGGACAGAAAGCTCTACCGCAGCATCGTGGGCAGTCTTTGTTACCTGGTGCATTCGCGACCAGACATCTCCTACGCTGTTGGTTTCGTCAGCAGATTCATGGAGGCACCCACGACAGAGCACTGGGCGGCGGTGAAACAGCTGCTGCGGTATGTTGCAGGCACCCTGAACTTTGGGTGCAGATACAAGAGAGGAGAAGCAGAGCCGCGGCTGATTGGGTACAGTGACGCGGACTTCGCCGGAGATGTTGATGACAGGAAAAGCACATCCAGGACGGTGTTTGTTTTTGGGGGAGCGTGATCAGCTGGCAGCCCCAGAAGCAGAAGGTGGTCGCTCTTTCATCCTGTGAAGCCGAGTACATGGCGGCCACCGCAGCCGCGTGCACGGGAGTTTGGCTCCAACGGATGCTTGGCGATCTGCTAGGTGATCCGGGAGGCGCAACTCCACTCCTCATCGACAACAAGTCAGCAATCCAGCTCTGCAAGAACCCTGTCTTCCACAACAGAACGAAGCACATTGAGACGCGATTTCATTTCATCCGCGATTGTGTGCAAGACGGGAGGATCGCCGTCGATCATGTCCACACCAACGAGCAACTGGCTGACATTCTGACCAAGGCACTGCCTCGGGTGAAGTTCCAAGAGCTGTGGGAGAAGCTGGGCATGATCAACATCAGCAACTGATTAAGGGGGAGACTGTCAGTTAACAGTTGCTGAAGTTTTTCAGTTTCGTCAGTCATAGCTGTAGTTTCTTTGTCAGTCTTCGACAGAGTGTTGTTTTTCTTTCAGTTAGCAAATAAGCTGAGTTGCGCCTCGGCCGTAGTTTGTTAGGATTCTCCGCGGCTCTGACCCGATCGTGGGATGGCACGAAGTAGACGGTCATGGCCGCATCACGGGCGACGCGCGGGGAGCGCTGGGATGGCAGCGCTCACGACCCGGACGTGCCCTTGCCTTTCGGTTTCAGTTAGGAGCTTTGTAATCGCTGAATAAGAAGAGGAATAGAACAGAAAAGCTGAAAGGTTGAACGCAGCACAAAACACCATTGTCTCTCTCTCTCGTGAGCTCGAGCGCTAAGTCTAACACGCGCCGACGACCATGGAGGAGATGGCGGGTGGTGCGCCGCCAGAAAGATGGTGGCTACCAGGGGCGTACCCACGTTGGGCCAGGGGGTGTCACAAGACACCGGGTAGAAAAATGTTTTACCTATACATATATAGCCCATATACGGTTGGGACACCCCGTAATTTCATTACCTGGACACCGGTACAACAAGCCGGCCCATTCAACAACTACCAGTACGAATACCACTCAAAAAAAACTAGCCAGGGCGAATCCGTCAAATAAAAATCAAGCCAATGCGAGGCCCAATCTTAGCAGCGAGCGAGGCAGCCAGGGCGGCAACTAAATCGATCGACCACCCCTAAAAAAGGCTAAATTGATCGACCAGGCTCTCATCTAATTATTTCTCAACCCTAAAAAATCTAATTATTTCTAAAAAAAATCACTCATCTAATTCTAGAAAAAAGGCTCTCATCTAAAACAAACAATTTCTCAAAAAAATAAATCTAAAACAAACAAAAAATTTCATACGCCTCTCCGTGTCGCTCGAAATAAAATTAATCCATCGCCTGGCTCGGCACTCAGGTCGCCATATTCACTTTGACACCGCTGTCCCCAAATCTTGTCGAGTGGCCGAAGCAGCGGAGGAAATGTAAGGTAAATCATAAGAAGTAAGGACCTCAATGCGACGTGTTTGTTCTAGATTGTAATTCTTGTTCCTCAAATCCTTGAGGATTAGGGCAAGGCCTCTTAATTGTGTTAATGGTTGAATCATTGAAATAATTATAAAAACAATTGCATGAAATATTCAAAATTTATTCACAAAGTGGAGGTCAGATCACAATCCTAAGGTGATCAACATTTGTGCTGGACAATTCTCGGAAGACTAGACGCACCAAAGTAAGCTTACTTTTACAACCGTGCAATTCAAGTATTAACCTGCGAAAAAAACCAAGTATTAGATACATATTCTTTCATGGTTTAATCTTCTCTGCCCAAATATAAATTATCAAGCGCAAATATCAAATAATAACTATCAAATTACATGTCGTAGAAGGAAGCATTTCTAAAAAAAAGCAAGAGTGATCAATGAATGATTAAAATGTTGATCGGTTTTAAATATAATGTTGTAGAAATGCATTAATATATACTTTTATTTAATATGGTATGCCTGTTCTATTGTACATGGGACACCGGGTAAGTTTTGTCCTAGGTCCGCCCCTGGTGGCTACTGTCTGAGGTTTGCGCTCCATGATAGTTACACAAGCGTCATTCTCTTTGAGGTCAGTAACGCTCCTCCGTCGGGACTCGGGAGGACGGGAACGCAGTGGAGGCAACCGGTGAGAAGGGGACAGAGGAGGCAGTGTTGGATGACAGCCTCGAGTTTGCCATTGACAAGGAAGCCGTGGGTGGAGGTCCGCTCACCCCGTCCAGTCTTTAATCCTTCTCTTCAATAAATCTCTGAATCTCCATGGCTGATGCTTGGCCTGCCCTCATGAGGCGCTGCTGGAGTTCAAGGTGGCTGAACGCCACGACGGGGCAACAGATCAGCAGCCGGCAGCCAGCTGACCCCAACCCCGTCCAGTTCATGTATGTGCTCTCTTCTTCTCCCTGTCCCTCTTCTTTTCTTTACCAGATTCGATTAGAATAGCCTCTTTCTTGATTAGATTAATAATGGATTCACTACATTTCTTCCTCATTTCTCCAGCCCACCCCATTCCACCCGTGAGTGAATATTCTTTGTGTGGCTTGCCGTGTTAATCTTTTACCTCCTTCAAATACATAAACGTTCAAGTAGTTGTTCTTGTCTACAATCATATAATAAATACTCTCTCCATCCTAAAATAGAATGTTCTTCTTAGTTTGGTCCTAAGTCAAACTAGCTTAAGTTTTACCAGTTTATGCAAAAAAAAATGTATCAACATTCATGATGCAAAGTATGGTTTAATTAGCAAAACAAAAATTATGGAGCAAATTATGGGATACCTCGTCTCACACATAGACTGACAACGTAGTTCAGACGTAGTCATTTAGACACAAGAGCGTACATAACTACCAAGGACAGAAATCGGCACCCAAATTATTTGAAGAAAAACATACTCCCTTTGTCCTAATATAAGTAATACGGGACGAAGGAAGTACATTTGAAACAAGTAGCAACAACCCGTCGCTTCGCTCATCCGTAGCCGCACATACCATGGGTGAGAGATATTGGGAAAGCATGCGAGAGAGAGATTGAAGGGGAAGAGATTGGGCACGGAGAAGAATGGTCGTCATGTTGTTGATGGCTGATGATGTGGATAAGTTGCATGTTGAGAGAAATAAGATAGTGGGGATGAACTATTTAGGTATTATAGATTCAAGCTATAATAGTAAAAGGAAGAGGATATGAGAGTAATTATACCGTGTTCTTCCATTTCTTTTGTCGGATGTTACTATTTTTATTATAAAAAGATTCTTCTTAGATGAGAAAGGGTGCAATGCATCTCTTAATCTTCACCGTCACATTTAGCTAGAGCCTGACAACGCAATAAATACTTCATTACCTCCCAAAGAGCTATTGCTAAGATCATTTCTTCAGTAGTCATTCGAAAAATATAGAAGTTAACTGAGAAAGAAGTATAAAAACTACTACGGTGAGGTACTGATTAGAACTGACAAAAACTCAATAGTCTCTGAAATCCAAGTAAATGAAGTTTGTAGCGCAAGCCCGGGCGCTACTAGGAAAACCCTATAGGTAGATAGGTAATAACAGCGCAGGGCTAATGGGCAGCGCTACTGCTATTTAGCAGTAGCACGGACCGGGTACCAGCGCTGCAGGTGGGCAGTAGCAGTAGCGTGGGCCTGACAAACCAGCGCTACTACTATGTGGGCCCCGCCATGCCCCCATGGGTTGGCCACGACCCATTAGCAGTAGCGCTGGCCCATGACCCGCGATGCTACTGTGGCCAGCCCAGGCCCAGCTCCCCGTCCCCACTTAGCAGCAACGCTGGTCTGTTACCCATGCTACAACTTGATGGGGTTAGCAGTACCGGGGTCCCAATCCCCGCGCGGCTGCTAAACCCATATTATCCTCTTCTCGTACGGTTGCCCTCACTCTCTCCCCCGCACCGGCCCTCCCCACGCTCGTCGGCCCGCCACCGCCGCCGCTCTCTCTTCTCCTCCAACGGGTAGCTCCTCCTTCCTCCTTCCACCTCCTGCCTCCTCCCTCCACCTCCCTCCATCCTCCTTCCACCTCCCTCCCTCACTCCTGCTTCCTCACTCCCTCCTCCCTCCAACTTCCTCCTCGCTCCTCCCTCCACCTTCCTCCTCGCTCCTCCCTCCACCTCCCTCCACCTTCCTCCCCCCTCCTCCCTCCATTCGTCCCTCCCTCCACCTCCCTCTGTTTTTGAATGTAGGTTTATTCTAGTAATCTAGTAATATAAATTATTAGTAAACAAATTTAGTAAATAGAAATTTTTAGGTATAGAAATGTATTGGAATGCTATATGAGAAATTTTTAGGTATCAAATTTAGTAATATAAATTTTTAGTAACAAAAATTAGTAATATAAATTTTTAGGTATAGAAAATTTTCAATATAGAAATGTATTGGAATGCTATATGAGAAATTATTAGGTATCACATTTAGTAATAGAAATTTTTAGTAAAAAAAATTAGGTATAGAAATTTGTAGTAATTTTTTCAATATAGAAATGTATTGGACAATTTATTATTTTTATGTCATTATCACTTTGTCATCAAGGAATGCTATATGAGATTAAATGATCTAACATTTTCACTCGGTGGAATGTGCAGGCTTTGTAGTGTCGCGTCTCCCTAGAGTGATCGTCGTCGAAGCTTCCTCTACAGCCGAGTCGGTGAGCTAAAAGTTCATCTCCTCCTTCTCTTCTCCTCGGGCATGTGTATGATGATATTTGGACATGTATTGGTTGTCTCTTTGGACATGCGTATGATTTTGCAGGGAACACCTCCGAGTGGTCTATGTTTTGCCGGAATGTTGATTCATTTCCGTTTCGGCAAATTTCAGGCGCTCAATATGTCCTATTTTAACAAAGATTATGTCAAAACAATTTGTGGATTTCAGCATGACTTGTGCTATAAAGTAGGAAATATCGGGTGCCGTGATTTGCCGGAACAAGAATTAAACGACATTCCGGCAAAACATAGGCCATTTTTTATGTCATTGCTCGATCTATGTAATGGGTTGACTTTCAATCCGATGGGGATCCTTGTGTGCTTTCAATTTTTTCTTGAAGGAAGAATTCCGACTGTCGTCGTGGGGGTCGCTTCTCCTTCTTCTCATTGTGCTAGACCTTCGTAATGCACTAGGGGAAGAAGGAGTAGCGGCCATCACCGACGGTTGATATATGAGAGAGGAAGAAAACACTAGGTGCTTCATCATCAAGCTGGACGAGACCTTCGAAGTTTTTACGGTATGTAACGAATTGTGATTATTTGCTTCAACGTGTAATTTCTGTTTTTTTACAATTCAACTAGTGCATCCCCTGCCATGCAAGACCGTATGTCTTGGAGAAGCTCGGTTTCGAAGATAGTGAGAATATGGAGATGAAGATAGCTCACCTTAGGACGAAACATGGTTTCATTTTTGGGGTTAAGCTCTACAATGCACTAAATCACTCACATTTTTTGTTGCTCAAATTGGAGAGGACTATGCAAGGCCTATGGATTTCAGGAGGATATGAAAACCTTCGATATTCGTCCTGAGATGATATTGAAGATAATATCGACATTTGGGTGGATGTGGATGTGCTTCCAGTTCTACATCTATGTGAGTTTGTCAACCAAATTTGTTAAATAATTTATATTGTTTATTTAAAAATAGTTGATAGCTTATTTCCATTCTCCAAAAAATATACGGAAGATAGTAGACAATACCTACTATAGTTATGGCGCAGAACTAACTTGGGAGAAGAAAAAATATCTTGTCTCATTTATTAATGATGGTGAGACTTTCAAAAACAATTATGAAATTAACCAAAATTATGGTCAATACGTGCCACTAGTCCACATGTTGAACTACTGTAACTCCATGGAGATAGCATGGTATTTTTTTACTATTGTGTCACTAGTCCATCGTTTGCATACATTCTTCTTAAGCTGAACTATATCGCTAACTATGTTATTATTATGTTCTTTTCAATAGAAACTCCGGAAGGATTGTATGCCTCATCTGATATATATGGAAGGTGACATGGATATTATTAGCTTTGCCAGTGGCTTTCCACAGTGCATACTCGATTTCTTGAAGAGAAGAAGACCTCAGAGTCAAAGGATGGAGAAAAGTAATGAATGCGCGCACGGAACTACCAACATGATGCACAACCCAAAAACTGGAGACAGATGGATCTCTATCTCCATAATGGAGATGGAGGGTTTTTCCTGTTTTATACTATTTTACCTTAGAGAGAGGAGTAGGTCCTAGCTAGTACTTGTCATGTGCTAGAATGATATATAGTTATTGTATGACTATGAATGATGAGTTGTTATATGACTAAGATGATGAGGAGGCCGTACTACTTGTCATGTGCTAGAATGATGATGAGTTATTATATACTCCCTCCGTCTCAAAATAAGTGTCTCAAGCTTAGTACAACTTTGCACCGAAGTTAGTACAAAGTTGAGACACTTATTTTGGGACGGATCGGAGGGGGTATAAGACTACGGATGATGAGTTGTTATATGACTACGGATGATGATGAGGAGTTACTATTATATGACTACTGATGATGAGTTCTTATATCATTGGGGTGGAAGAAACATAGATTAGATTAAAGTGGATGGATCCAAGCGAGCAAGTTGAATTATTGGACGATATGATGTTGGGACGACACACCATCCCAACATCATATCTTGCCACTGTATAAAAAATGTATAACGGTGTATAAATACATTATAAATAAATACACAGTAATACTAGTGGCGCGGGGCAAAAATAGGCGTTATTGCTATTTAACAGTCGCGCTGGCCCAACACACGCTACTGCTAGCTCCAGTTGCAGCATCGTGGGTCAGAAAACACACTACTGTTGTAGCAATAGCGCCGGCCCCCGCGCTGCTGCTAGCCTCCAAACCCGTGTCACTACTAGGATTTTCCCTAGTAGTGCAGGTTGCAACTCATAAGAAGTAATGAGGTGTGTGTAGCTGCTGCAGAGAGAAGAAATAATGTATGTAAGTAGGGGGATATAGCATGAGATAGATTAATACAACACAAACTGAGTCTTCAGGTTACTGGTGGGCTTCTCACAGGCTGGAGCCTAATTTCCATGAACAACATTATCAGTTGCGATTTTTACACATATATAAGAACGAACCTAGAATTAAACCAATATGCCATGATGTGTTCTAGGGAATCAGCCAGGAAAGCAAAAACAATTCCTTTGCGTAGCCAGACAGAGGTATCACATCAAACAATAGACAAGGAGAAGAAGCACTTACAAACTGCGTGATTTCTAATACCCAAGCCTGATTGACATGGAAGCGGGATTGTTGGAACTTCTATAATCCTGTCGCAGAAAGTAGTTTAGGTTTGTTTTTCAGCTAATAAACCGGTCCATGCAAACGTGAGCGTGTTCACGGCTGGATCGGGTCAAGCAAATAGGTAGTGGTAGTTAGTTCAGCACGATGCTTTGTGCGTGGTCATGGACGTGGGATGGCGCGTCCGATTAGCATGGTCATGGCGCAAAAGTAGGATCAGTTCGGTTAAGCCTTGAGCTGTTAATAAAAGGAGAAAAACAGAAAAGCTGCAGTAAGTTGCACGCAGCGCAAAACCAGCCTCTCTCGTGTGTGTGAGTTCGTCGCGTGAGTTCTTCCTAGTTTAGCTACAACAAGTGGCATCAGAGCCTTCGATCAAGGGCCATGGCCGGCGGACGAGGTGCGCAGGCGCCGGCTGGGACGCCGGTGGATCAGCGCGCCCGCACACAGAGCCGCGGACGGAGTCCTGTGCGGCATGGTGGGCGTGCTGTGGACGTTCGAGAGAGCACCAGGGAGGTCGGCAGCGGCGACGTCGTCTGGCCCATGCTGACGCGGACCAACTATGCCCAGTGGTCCGTGGTCATGATGGTGAACCTGCAGGCGAAGATGCTCCGGGACGCGGTCGAGACGGGGGATGCCCCGGTCCGCGAGGATCGCAGTGCGTTGGCGGCGATACTGCGCTCCACGCCGGAGGAGATGCACGCCTCGCTCGCCACCAAGGAGACGGCGAAGGTGGCGGGGGACACCATCAAGATTCAGCGCGTCGGCGTTGAGCGCGTCCGAGAGGCGAACGCGCAGAAGCTCCGCAAGGAGTTCGAGGCCATCTCGTTCCGGGATGGCGAGACGGTGGATGAGTTCTCCATGCGCATCTCAGGGATCGCCGGCCCTCTTCGCTCGCTCGGGGACACACTTGAAGAGGTAAAAATTGTTCGCAAATTCCTGCGTGTGGTTCCTGCCAAGTACTCTTAGGTGGCCATCGCCATCGAGACCATGCTCGACGTCACGACAATGTCGGTGGATGAGCTCACCGGCCGGCTGCGCATCGTCGAGGATCGCCTGGAGGAGGACAACGACGACGGCGGCTCGGGTGGCCGCCTACTCCTCACCGAGGAGGAGTGGTACGCCCGCCTGAAGGGCAAGGAGCAGGGCGGCAGCGCCTCCGGTGGGAACGCGGACGTGGCCGTGGCCATGGCCGTGACCGTGGCCGTGGCGGCGGACGCAACGGTGGCGGGCGTGACAAGGCGCCGAAACGGAACGGCAAGTGCCACAACTGCGGCATTTGGGGGCACTTCGCTCGCGAGTGCTACAGGCCGCGCCAGGAGCGGCGTGAAGGCGGCGAGGAGGCCCACCTCGCCCAAGGAGAAGATGAGCAGCCAGCAATCTTGCTGGCTCAGGTGTGCGACGAGGTCGTGCACGACGCGGCGCCGGAGGAAAACAGTGGGTGCGATGACGCCCCAACAGGCGCGGCGCTAGCGCCGAGCGGCAGCCGCGGAAACAGTCCGGGTGCAACTGAGGTGGTGAACCTCAACGAGGACCGCGTCGTGCCGGTGGACACGGGCACCGGGGTGTGGTACTTCGACACCGGCGCGAGCAACCACATGACCGGCGACAAAGGGCTGTTTGCCACGCTCGACGAATCGATCAAGGGCACGGTCAAGTTCGGGGACGGATCGCTCGTCAGCATCTGCGGGCGCAGCACGATCGTCTTCGAGTGTCGCCAGAAGGGTCACCGCGCGCTCACGGACGTGTACTTGATCCCGAGGCTGTGCAGCAACATTATAAGCCTCGGCCAGTTGGACGAGCTCGGCTGCAAGACGGTGGTCGAGGGCGGCGTGCTGGAGCTGTTCGACCGCGACCGCGCGCTGCTCGCGCAGGTGACGCGCTCCAGGAACAGGCTGTACACCATCAAGCTGAAGATGGCGGCGCCCGTCTGCCTCTTGTCCGTCATGCAGGACGAGGCGTGGCTGTGGCATGGACGCTACGGCCATCTCAACTTCCGCTCACTCCGCGCTCTTGCAGAGAAGGGCATGGCGGAGGGGGTGCCGACGATCGAGCGCGTCGAGGAGTTCTGCGACGGGTGCGCTCTTGGGAAGCAGCACCGCGTCCCGTTCCCGCAGGCGTCTAAGTACTGCGCAGAGTGCGGGCTCGAACTGGTCCATAGCGACCTGTGCAGGCCGATCAAGCCAGCCACGGCGGGCGGCAACAGGTACTTTTTGCTAATGGTCGATGATCATAGTCGTTTCATGTGGATCGAAGTGATCAAGTCCAAGGATGAGGCGTTCACGCGCTTCAAGCGGGTCAAGGCACTCGCAGAGGCGACGCCGGGCAGGAGGCTCATGGCGTTTCGCTCCGATCGCGGTGGTGAGTTCAACTCCGCCGCGTTCCGGGAGTACTGCGACGAGCACGGCATCAAACACTGCACCACCGCCCCTTACACACCGCTGCAAAACAGCGTCGTCGAGCGCCGCAATCAGACGGTGGTGGAGATGGCGCGCTGCCTTCTGAAGAGCATGGGCGTGCCGGCGATCTTCTGGGGTGAGGCCGTGCGCACCGCGGTCTACCTGCTGAACCGCGCGCCCACACGCAGCTTGGATGGGCGAACTCCGTACGAGGCATGGCACAACCGGAAGCCCAAGGTACATCACCTTCGTGTGTTTGGATGTGTTGCACATGTGAAGCGCCTCGGCCCCGGCATTGACAAGCTGGCCGATCGCTCGACGCCCATGGTCTTCGTCGGCTACGAGGACGGCGCCAAGGCCTACCGGGTGTAAGACCCGGCGATGAAGCAGCTGCGCGTCACGCGCGACGTGGTGTTCAAGGAGCACCGGAGATGGGACTGGAATGGCGGCGCCGGGACGACGCCTACGCCGTACGCCACGCTTGAGGTGGTGTACCGTGACCTGCCGACCGGCGGGCACCACGACCTGGGCGGCGGTGAAGCAGATCCTCCGCTACGTCCGAGGGACCTCTGGCTATGGATGCTGCCACAAAAGGACCATGGAGGAAGCCGAGCTGGTGGGATACAGCGACAGCGACCTCGCCGGCGACATCAACGACCGCAAGAGTACAACTGGGGTGGTGTTCTTCCTCAACGGCAACCCGATCACTTGGACATCGCAGAAGCAGAAGGTTGTCGCACTCTCCTCCTGTGAAGCAGAGTACATGGTGGCGACGGCGGCGTGCCAGGGCATCTGGCTGAGCCGTCTCTACGGCGAGCTGGCTGGGAGCGATCCTATGACGGTGAAGCTCTTCATCGACAACAAGTCAGAGATCGCGCTGAGCAAGAACCCGGTGCATCATGATCGAAGTAAGCACATCGACATACGTTTTCATTTCATCCGTGAATGTGTGGAAGATGGAAAAGTGCAAGTTGATCACGTCGGAACAGAGAGACAACTTGCTGATCTTCTCACAAAAGTACTGGGGCGCATCAGGTTCAGTCTACTACGGCAGTGTCTCGGTGTTGAAGATGTGAAGAAGATGTAGGCAACAGGATTAGGGGGTGATTTGTTGGAACTTCTATAATCCTGTCACAGAAAGTAGTTTAGGTTTGTTTTTCAGCTAATAAACCGGTCCATGCAAACGTGAGCGTGTTCACGGCTGGATCGGGTCAAGCAAATAGGTAGTGGTAGTTAGTTCAGCACGATGCTTTGTGCGTGGTCATGGACGTGGGATGGCGCGTCCGATTAGCATGGTCATGGCACAAAAGTAGGATCAGTTCGGTTAAGCCTTGAGCTGTTAATAAAAGGAGAAAAACAGAAAAGCTGCAGTAAGTTGCACGCAGCGCAAAACCAGCCTCTCTCGTGTGTGTGAGTTCGTCGTGTGAGTTCTTCCCAGTTTAGCTACAACAAGGGATGGGTCAACTGAATGAGTACAAAATTTTAAATGAGGACGTGCGTACAGATCGAAAGGATTTTCTCACTCGAGATGATGTGTCCATCATATTTTGACTTTGAAATGGCCGCAGTGCTACCCTCTCCCTTCCGCCGACATAGCCGCCGGCACGCTCCCCAGCCTTCTCTCTCCCTCACAACCGCATGCCTTGTCCTTCCCGTATGTGGCCGAGCGGCAGTATGTGGAAGGAGCCAAGCGACGAAAGGCGGAAGGGATAAGCACCCACTGCAGTGCTTCAGAATTTAAAGAAGGGGAAGTGCAAGGAAAACATGAAGCCACCGGATGTGCGACTGCGTTGGTGCTAGCGTTTCTCGAAGGTGAGGAGGCAAGGAACACTATTAGGGCATGTACAATGGTTGATAAGATAGTCTTATCTTAACTCTTGCATGTAAATTAGAGATGACAAAAAAACATGTCTACAATGGGTCATTTCTTAGCCTTATCTTCAATAATTAGTTGTTCCTAAAAACATGATGAGACAAATTGTGCTAAGAGATCATCTCTTGTCTTCTCTTAAATAAGAGAAGACAAGCCTTATCTTACGATTTCTCTCTCCTCCACCTCATCATTTGTCCTACGTGTCACTCTTAAGATAGAACCATTGTACATGCCCTTAGGGAAAAGCCTAATAGTAGCGCGGGTTTGAGGGCTATCAGTAGCACCGGCGTACCGTGCTACTGATATGGCGCTGCAGCTAACACTTAACAGTAGCGCATTCCGTCTCGCGCTATTGCTATAGCTATTTAGCAGTAGCACTCTACATACAAGCGCTACTGCTAATTTAACTAGTAGTAGCGTTTTTCCTGCCCAGCGCTACTACCATTCTATTTTTTATTTTTTTATTTTTAGTGTATTTATATGCCGTTATATAAATATTGATACAATATCAATTAAGAGGTTGCTATATCATTACGTCCATGATGAATTAATATAACATTGTGAGGAAGAAACGTTGATTAGATTTATTTGGATGAATCAAAAGTTGAATTAGGACAACGATCCTACTAATTCAACTTTTGGTCACTTTTGATCCATCCACATAAATCTAATCCGCGTTTCTTCCACCAATTATATAATAACTAATCATGATAATAATAAGAAATCATCATGATAATCATGATCAACATCATCATCATATTAATATAAAAACTATTGCATCATATCATCACCACCAACACTAGCTATAAATAATCATCATAGTCATTACCATCAACACTAGCTATTTAATCATCATAGTCATAGTGTAGCGCATCATCATCTTCAAACTCATTCTAGCTAGCTAATCACTCCTGCTGCTCTCTCTCAGGTAAAATAGCATAGAACATGTGTAGCACTCCTGCTTCATCATATTGGAGAATGCAGATGAACCTGTCTCCTAATTGTGGGCTACGCTACTGATTGCTGCCCCTAGTACTTCTCTGCGATCCTGCACAATTTTGCTCCAGTCTTTGACTATTAAGACTTGCTCGCTTCGAGAAATCTTGAATGCACTCATGTGCAATGTAGGATGTCTTGGCCATAAGCTAATCATTGTCATGCGATCTTTAATCTCGATCCAATGAGGCACAACATTCATCGGGAGTCCCTATTGAAGAACATCATAGTAACATACTTAGCAATGAAGTTTAGCTTAAAAATAATGTATGCAAAAGATGCACTGAAGACAAATATAAAAATCTTACCATCTTCCCTAAATAGATGTGACCGTAGTTCAATACGCACAGTAGTGGTCGCATGTTTTGAGGTACTAATATTTCGAAGTCCAGGAAAATAACCTGTCATGACAGTATCAAGATCCTCAATCCATGAAACATAATGACTTATCTCCTCGCAGTTTAGTTCAGCTCCAGGACAATAGTAGGTGATGTCTACCAAGCGCCGGACATGTTTGCTTGAATGGAAATGAGTTGTCAATAGAAATTAGTTGTCAACTATTTTTAAATAAACAATATCCAAGACATAAATATGTTTGAAAAACTCACATAATGGTAGAACCGGAGGCGTCTGCACATCGACCCAGATGTCGACATTACCTTCAATTTCATCTTCCGGACGAATATCAAAGGTGATAAGCATATCAGGCTCAAATGCATAAGCCTTGCTAGTGCTCTCCAATTTTTGCATTCAAAATAGGTGTAGGTGTCTACATTGTATAATTTTACGGCAAAAGTATAATCATGCTCCGTCCTCAAGTGAACTCTCTTTACTTCCATACTTTCCATAGTACTGAACAAATCTTATCCAAGACATAAATTCTTGCATGGCAGGGGATACGCTAGTAGAATAGTAAAAATTAAAATTATAAGTTGAAGCAAAAGAAGCAGAAGTCATGCTTAATTACGAAAAAGACTTGTCGTTGTGACTTACTGTATCCACTTCGAAGTTCTCATCCAGCTTGATGCTAAAGCGCCTACCACCAACTAGGTGAGGCCTGTCGCACAGGCCACGCTCGTCTTCGCAGTATTCACACATACCGAAATTCTTTTCATCGTCAGACATTTCCTATGTTCATAGTTGAAGCATCAATTGAAAATCGATCGAAGGCAACTATCAGGAAACTCAACACACAGATCACTATTACTCAATATGCAACGGGTTGACTTTAGGTCTGTCGAGTCTTCCTTCCTAAACTCTCATCTCATGTATATGGTGGGCACTCCCTCTCTGATATTGCGACCGTCGGTGATGGTCGCTACTCCTCATTTCCCTAGTGCATTACAAATGTCTACCACAAGGAAAAGAAGGAGAAGCGACCCCACGACAACAGTCGACATTCTTCTTCTCTCATATATGGTGAACACTCTCTCACCGATTTTTCGATCGTCGATGATGGTAGCTACTCCTTCTTCCCCTAGTGCATAACAAAGGTCTAGCACAAAGAGAATAAGGAGAAGCGACCCCCACGACAATAGTCGACATTCTTCCTCTCTCAAATATATATACGGTGGACACTCTCCCTCACTGAAAGACACACAAGGAGCCGAAACAGACCTAAAGTCAACCCGTTCCATATATCGAGCAATGACATAGAAAAAATGCCCTATGTTTTGCCGATATATCATTGAATTCCTGTTCTGGCAAATCACAAGCTCTCGATATGCCCTACATTGTAGCACAAGTCATGCTAAAATTCATGAAAAATTCAGCATGACCTTTGCTAAAGACAGGACATATCGAGCGCTTGAAATTTACCGGGACGGAAACAAATCAACATTCCGGCAAAACATAGGCCACTCGGAGGCACATTGCAAATAAGAATACCAAGACATCCTCTATATTCAGAATGCATCATCATCGACATCAATGACATGGCAACTATATAGCACTAGCATTTTCATCATCGACATTTACAACACATTATCATTTGGCTATTCTCACCTAGAGGTCTTAAGGGGTCGACGATGGGGAGGACTGCGGGGATGAGGCAAGGGCAAACTTGATTTCTGCATAAACAAAATATAAAAAAAAAGTATTAAGCACTTGCTATAAATAAACTAATTCTATTAAGCACTTGCTATAAATAAACTAATTCTATTAAGCACTTACTATAAATAAACTAGTTCTATGAAGCACTTGCTATAAATAAACTAGTTCCATTAAGCACTTACTATAAATAAACTAGTTCTATTAAGCACTTACTATAAATAACCTAGCTAGCTAACCTAGATAATTAACCTAATTAAACTAGTTAACCTTATAAACAGGACATTTTTATTCAAAATGTTCTATACCTAAAAGTTTCTATTACTATTTTTTTACTAAACCCTAAAAATATGCCCTAAGTTCATAATGTAACAAGTACAGGACATTTTTTCAAATTCTACCAACTAAAAATTTCTATTACTAAAATTTCTAATCAAAATACCTAAAACTTCTTATTCTATTCAAAATACCTAAAAT
>NC_041382.1:782545881-782562162 GCF_002162155.2 Triticum dicoccoides
TGCGGCGGCGGTGACGGGCCGGCAGCGGCAACGACAGGTGAGATGAGATGGAGAGTGTGGAGGGGGAGAGTGAGGGCCGCGCGCGGTGAAGGCAAGTTAGACTTGCCAGTAGCGCGGTAAAGGTAAACGCGCTACGGATACTCCCATAGCAGCAACGCATTTTCCAGGCAGTGCTGCTACTATGCCTAGCTTGACGGCAACGGTGATGGCCAAAATAGTAGTAGCTCGTTTTCGTGTTGCCGCGCTACTATTATATTTGTAGCAGTAGCGCGGTTGGTAACAAAGCGCTACTGTTAAGTATTAGTAGCGCCCGATTATAACCCACGCTACTGCTAATCCTCTATGTATAAGGTTTTTCCTAGTATTGGAAGGTGGAACCAACACAATGAAAGGGAATATAGTGGGGTGGTTGAACCCATCAGCTGCAAATCTAGCCACACTTGATCAATCAAATGGATGAGAGAACTGGTTGATGCACTAACGATTGTAAGAAAAAATGCTAACATGGTGTAGTGACGTGCAATGGCGGAGACAGGGGGGCCAGCAGGGGCCCTGCCCCCCTGACATTGGGAATTTGCTGCTAATTCACTGATGAATAATGCATAATTAGCAATATTTTGATGCTAGAAGTCTATTTTCCTATGCTTTGGCCCTCCTCAACCTACTTTGACGGCACTCGGCCCCCCTGATTCACATTTCCTGGCTCCGCCACTGGTGACGTGGAAGCTTGCATGTCAAGATAATTGGTGGTAGTGGGGCTGATGATGTGGATAGGCTGCATGTAAAGAGAAATAGGATAGTGAGAATGAACTATTTAGGTACTATAAATAATCCAATGTAGCATCTAGGCTTGCGTATGTGCTCTTTTATTTTCCTGATGTCTAGAAGTTTGAGCATGACGGGAAGTTGGGTGTTCTCAGGATCATAACCTTCATACAATGGAGTTATGGCATTTATTTTCAGTTGCACCAGCTTGAGGGCCTCTTTAATAGCAATTCTATCGTTACTCATCTCCTTTCGAAGCATATTTTAATAAAAAGCATATAAAAGTGATACATAATAGCATTTAACAATAAACAATCATAGATATGTTGGTGACGTATCATATGCCCAGGCACAAATTCTTTTGCTGACTAATGCTTGATAACAGAACCAATACATGTGATTAACTCATCAGGATTTTTTTGAACTTGAGAACACACAACATGCCCTTTGCCATGATTACGACGTGGAAGATATAATACATCTATTCTTCAGTTGCCCATTCAGTCAAGGAATCTGGTGGATTATATTTTATGATCATTGATGCCAGGAAGAGATACCAATAGGGACGTTTTCATGGAAATCCTTATTGTTGGGTGCTGGTCCATATGGAACCAAAGGAATGTCAAGATATTTGAGAATAAACAATGCTCCATTGATGCTTGCAAGCAAGATTTTAGAAACACCTTTCACCTCCCCATGATTAGGGCTAAGCCTAATATCAAGGAACGTATGTTATCATGGTTTGATAGTGTGTAAATAGGCTTTTGTTTACTTCTTTTACACTGACTAGCATGTAAACTTCCATTGACTTCATGTACAACTCCCCCATTTTATTTTCTATAAATGAAAAGGATCACAATTTTCCCTATGTCATTGGGTAGCGATCTAACACACGCCTCACTATGTAGTATAAAGAAATGTTTCTAGAATTTAAAGAATATTCAAAAATTTAATAGTCACATTTTTTAGAAATTAAAAGTATTTACAAATCTTAAAAAGTATTGATCCCTCCGACGTAAATTTGTTTTTTTGGAGAATCTTCCGATCTAAATTAGCTGACGCTGAAAATTTGGACCGGAGGGAGTAATAGATTCAAAAAATGTGCAGAAATTATATTAAAATTTATTGATTTTGAAATATCAATGATGTTCATCAAGTTAAAAAGTTCGGAAATTCTAGAGAAGCTAACAGAATTTTTAAAAATGTTCAAGAGTTTTAATAATTTTTGTGAATTTGTGGGAAATTTCGAAAATTTGGCAAATACTCATAATTTGTTTTTCAAATGATGGTGGTGATTTTTATAAAGTGTCGCTTGTAGAAACGCCAAGAAAGAAAAAAAAACAAGGAAAACTCCCGGGCGGTGGCGGCGGGAAGAAAAGGAAAAATGAACGGGAAAAAGCAAAATGTTAAGGAAGTGAAAGATAGAAGAGAAACTGGAATAAAAACCGTTGACTTCAAATGTTTTGTTTTTTTTCGATTGAGGGAAGCAACTCTTAATTAGGAGGATGGAAACTCTGAATTAGGAAGGAAAGGATTTCCCAAGGATCCGCGGGCTGAAAGTGGCCTGTCTTTTTTGTGGGCCGGTGCGGGTTAGAGTGAGACATAATTCGTATAAGAAGAGAGAGTGAGACTGATATGAGATGAGTATCTTCCCCAGCGCGGCCATTTGGTAGAAACCCTAAGCTTGAGCTTGGCCGGGAGAGAGCGGCGGCGGCGGCGGCGGCGACGGCGTGAAGAGCGATGGGGCGTGGCCGCGGGGGGAAGCATCAGAAGAGTAGTAAGAGAGCGAACCGACCATCCTCCTCGATGGGTCCGTCGGAAGGGGATTCATCTCCGGCGGAGGCGGCGCAAGGGGGTCCATCTCCATCTCCAGCGGGTCCGGGGGCTCCGGCGGCGGCGGCGGTTTCTCTTGGTCCGGATCGGCCTCCAACTTGGGCGGCTGTTGTTCGGGGTCCACCTCCGCCTCCGCCCCCGCCTCCGTCTCCAGGGCCTTCTTCTCGTTCGTCTCTGCTGCGTCCGGCGGCTTCTCGTCCGGGTTTGCGTTCGTCTCCGGCGGCTTCTCCTGCTCGTGGTCTGCCTCCGCGGGCCAGAGGCGGATCGAAGCAGCCCCCGACTGTTCCCGCCGCTAGTGCTACCAGGGGTTTGTCTATTGATGTGAGTAAGGACAAGGCAGCGACCGAGGCGGGATACAGGGAACTGGTCAGCAGGCAAAAAAAGTTGCATGAGTCGACGGCTGCCAGGGAGATGGAGCTCGTTGAGAAGGAGATGTCAGAACTGAAATGCACTGGTGCTGAGGAAGAAGAGATGGAGGAGGAGGAGCGTCAGGAGGATGACAAGGCCAGAGAGCTCAAGCTCGCCGTGGAGCAGGAGAAAAAGAAAACCAGTGAGCACGAGATTCAGGAGGTATGTGAGGAGATGATGTCGTCGACTGATGAGGAGGACGAGGATGAGATGGGCGGAGGCGAATGGAGCTCCCTCATCTCCAAGCAGCACATCAGGAAACTCTGTGGGGAATTGCAGGCAACCTTGTCTTACTTGAGAATTGACATCGAACCAGCAGCCCCGTTGGGTGAGGCGCCGCCGTCGACAATCCACACCATCTTAGAGCTGTTTAAAGTTTTGCGCCGCCAAATGTCAAAGCTTAGACGGCAGCTGCTTCCTTTCAAAGAAAGGTATGAGGAGCAGCTGGCCAGGAGGGATTCCTACGAGGGGTTGACTGAGGAAGAGAAGGCTAGGAAGAAAATGGAAGGAGAAGAACTTCTTTGATAGCTACCGTGAAGGGACCGAGTTCTCTTCCCGCCGCGTTTCCTTCGAGCAGCAAAGTAACTTCACGCTAAACACCATAATATGCAACTAGTTAATAAGAGTGCTGGTTCTTTGCTAAATTAGTAATAGCTTTGCAGCAACGTATTATGCAATCAACACTTCAATTTGATTGATCTGTTAACTAATTGTGCAGCCACATTGAGCTCCATGTTCTTCACGCACTGCACACCAGGAAGGCCCTTGCCCTACTATGCTGAGACAGAAGGGATCAGCCTGCAGGTTTACTCTTTCAAGATTGCTGAGATCAGCAGCAACCTGCACTGGCCGCTTGAGTTGTACGGCGTCGTCGCCGCGCGAGACAACTCGGACCGCAAGCACAACATCATCTTCAGTCGCCCGAGGCACGACTGCCAGAAGCTCACCTCAGCTGTATGTGCCCGCTTCCATATTCTTTTTTTCAGTCTTTCTATTTTGTTTGGTTTCCTTACTGTTGCATGTGCCTTACTCCATAGTCCATACCCAGTTTTCTCAAAATAATCAAACATGACAGCATGCATGTTGGTTCATACCCAGTTTTCTTAAAATAGCCAAATCGTGGTAGCAAGCATGTTGGGACAGAAAACATCACATTTTCAACCTTTTCCTGCTTCTAGTACCCATGGCAGGAAGCTTACTCTTGCTTCTAGTTCCCATTGCAGGGCTATCTGATGGTGCTGTTATTGCCTTTTCTTTTTGTTGGCGTTGAGGCAGTTTTACTTGCAGCAGTTTTAACTTGGGCAGAACCGGTCTTTGACCTACCAAAAATATAAACAGATTTAATCAGAATGTGAATACATTACGGCAACTAATTTGTTTTTTAGATTGTACCTAACAGACTTGGACGATGATGTTGCACTAGTACCATCAGCATTCTTCTTTGATCCCTTAACATTTTCCTGCATGAACATATAGACATGTTTCCTCATAAAAAAGTGTAAAGATAAAGAAGAGGTAATCTGAAATGAAACTAAATGATGCAAAACTATGATAGTAATCTTACATAGATGGACATGGAAGAGGAAGCGCAGTTTGATTACCCTCAGTTGCTTCAGGTGTAGCTATAGTGGTCTTCTTTTTTCCTTCTACATGAACGTTATCAGCATTTATCTATCAAAAAAAAAACAGAAGTAAAGATGCTCCAAGTATAAAAGAAATTACCTTTCCTTCGCCACATGAGCCTATGCTTCTTTAGCTTTAGGATCAGCTTTACAATTTATCCATCTATATGTCCATAGACTTTGCAGATTGGCACTGGTGTTGTCCTCTTTTTCTCTTAATCGTGTTCTCAACACCACTCTTGTGTTTCAGTACCTTTTGCCTACCGACAGATCTTTTAAGTATTGGAGGATACAAAAAGAAGTCATGGGTATTTTTTGGCCATTGTGACCTGTCTGGAAGGGCAGGAAGAATTGGAGCATATGCAAGGGCAAACTTGGCAACACTATAGCGAGAATTAACATAATCTTGTAGCGAAATCCCCCTAATATGGCTGACAAAGCAGATTGCTTGTTTACATGGCTTCCCCGAGACCTGCCATTCTCTGCATATGCATGTATTTTTCTCTAGATTAACAATGTGGCATTTTCCATCTGGTCCACTCTCAGTCACCTCTGCCTCCATGTCAGATGGTCTTTCAAGTTCAAAGTCAAATCCTCTACTATTGGCATGCAATTCCTTCATGACACTTGGTAGTATTTTGCGACCATTTAACTTTCTAGCAATTTTTCTCCTCCTGGCATGCATCACTATTATCTTTCTCCTGATCTTATCCATCATTTCAAATAGCAGACTTTGTGCTTTTGGATCCAGTTATTAACGCACCCGGCTAAATTATTTGTAACATAGTCCACTTTGCATGAGGTGGAGAACTTGCTCTTGGACCAAAGCCTCTTGTGATATTTCTCCAAGTATCTTATCGCTTGCGTCTTTGCTTGGGTCACCGCCATATGCGTGCGGTGGGGTGGGCTTAGGCGATTGACGAGGAACCATTTGGTTTTCTCTATTCGTGGGGCAAAACTGGGTGTTTTTCTTTTCTTTATTTTGGCATGAAAGGGGAGTAGTCTTTTTAGGATAGGTAGGGGCAGTTTTGGAAATTACCCAAAATATTGACATGCCAAAAAGGTGTAACGGCGGTCCATTAACGGAAGGATAACGGAGATGACATATTGTCCATAAACTTCATTTGTGTTGTGGCATATAAGTGAGACATGTTTGTTTGATTGTGTATCAGCAATTGACTTGCTTGTTGATGGCAAATAAGCATTTTTCTTCTTCTTACAAATGTATAACGATGATGTTGTTGTTGTTGCTTGCAGGACCCCTTCTTGCGCTTGACTGGTTCGTCTCGGGCGATTATGGCACTGAGCCCAGTTGACTTTGAAGTCCAGCTAAAGCTTAAGGGTGCGACGGAGTCGGCGGACAGGGAGTTGATGAATCGCCGAGATCATTACGTCGGTAGTACTATTGACAGTGAAGACGGTACTGATACTGAAGATGGTATAGATACTCTTACCTTCTGCAACTGCCTTATCACAGCTGAACTGAGAGTGGAGGAACTACATAGTTGCGTTCAAGCCACCTTTTTGGGTGTGCGTGTCGTCGGAGGAGGTCCATGGCCTTTTGAATACGGAGGCCGGATTGCTTGCTCCTCACCAGCTCATGAGGTTGTGTGCGTGGATCTGGACGGCATTGCAGAGGTTGTGGATGATTCATCACGCTTCCAAGTTGTGCTGCTCGATTCTCATGACTGTCGTCTAACAAACAGAAAGGATCCTCGTGGCTGTGTGCGTGGGGAAATGCCAATCGGCAAAGCTGGTTACCTTGATCTCACAAGACGCGTTGTTTCTGTTGAAGTGCGGAAAGAGAATCGCCGGCAATACAGAGATAGCTTGAAAGTTTTTCTTCAATCATACTCAGAGTCTGGTGGTATTGCTGCGCAATCCCATGTCAAGATCAGGCCCAAGATATGCAACATAAGTCGGCACAGTTGCGACCTTGGTGGCTCTACGGTGGAGATTACCATTGCTTGGTCGGCCATTGTCAGGACAGACCTTTGTTAGGACTGATCTGATTTAGCATCATGTTGGATGGTGCTCTGGTGGCCTGAATGTTATGGAGTAGGATAGGTACATCTATGTATCTATGTTTTGCCAATGGCTGTTTGTTTGTTGAAGTAATCATCTGCTGTATCGGTCAGCTATGTAAGATATGTGCCAGCTACTATTTGTGTGTGAAACAACTATGTAGTAGGATGCCCAGCTATCTGTGTGTGGAACTTGTGATCTACTCTAGAAGTAAGATGCTGAACTATGTGTGTATCGACTTTAAAGTATGAGTCAAGTCTAGAAGTATTTCTACATTCATCTCTGCTACATTATGTGCTTTGCCTCCGGTCGCATTATGCAATGTGCCTGATTGTTGTTTGTTAATATGACATGTTGTGTACTCCCTCTGTAAACAAATATAAGAGCGTTTAGATCACTACTTTAGTTATCTAAACGCTCTTATATTTCTTTACGGAGGGAGTATATAGGATGACGCTTGTTTTATCTCAAGTTAAACCATAACTGCAAACTGCCCAGTCACCAGCAGAAGTATGGTTTCTGAGCTCAGTTTTTACTCATGACATGGCATCAGCTGCTCATAGTATGCAGGCATGTGAGCTTGTTCATGAACCAATGTTCTGTCCCTGTTTAACTTGTGATTAGCACAAGTGACTATCACACTGATCAAAACTAAATCTTGCCATCTTGGTCAGATCAGATGGACAAACTACTCGACATGCTTCTTAGTATACTGAAATCTGTCTCTGTCCCATAATACGACATGCTATTCATCTTCAGGAAACACAAAACTTGTCAAGGTTTCGACCTGGCTTGGCTGCTCTGGGTACAGGGGTAGCTTAGCTCCTGGCCTTATTACTAATCAACTGTTTATTCACGTGCTGTTGGAATCCAATCCCCACTGAGTAACTGCTAGACCATACCCTTTCTACAAATGCTGAAACAAAATAGTTATCTATCCCTGTTTCAGAGTTATAAGGGAATTGACACCATATTCCTGTCAAGGCATGCGCTTGCTTCTTAACATCACACTGCACCAAAACATAAAGCACGGAGTATAAGATTGTATGTCACACTACTCAAGGGCAAAGTTATTTCCAGATTCAAAAACATGTAACAAATGATGTATCATCAATGGCAGATGCTTTCCAACGTAACGCGTTAATATGTGCACCTGCATCGCATCTTGAATACTGGTTCTTAGAGCCTTGTTGTCTAACCCGTTCATCCAGGATTTTGCTTTGCTTGAGAGTTGCCGCACTGAGTGTAAGTAGATTAAATGCAATGGATAATCGAAATGAATGGCTCAACTATGAAATTAACTTCAAACAATTGTGCTTCCATTTTTAGCTACTAAAATATTGCTCATGTACTTCCATATTAGCATTCTATTGCATTATTTAACCTTTTGGTCAGAAAAAGAAAAAAAATGCATCTTCGTTATTTTGTTCAATGCTTCTTTGTTTCGTTTCAGCTTCATCATGCTGCTTCAGGAATAGGTACCTTCAATCTCACAGTTTGATCATACACTTTCCTCCCTTTTATTAAATCATTGCCACTATTTCTTCTTCTTCAGATGTCACCTTTCATAGTAAAAGCATAAAACCACCACTATTGCAGCATCATTAGTAGAAAACCACCGCTTTTCTTTTTGGGGGCAAAAACCAGTGATAATTTTTCAAAGAAAAGCACCAATGACTCGTTGAGTGCTCTTTGATGGCGTTTCTGACTGGTGGGCCCCGCCCGTCGAGTTGAGTTGGCAAAAAAATAAAAACCATGCATGCGTGTCGACTTAGTGATGGAGTGGCGAATCTCGGGTAGGGCATCCCAAGCTGGGAGCCTAGGTACGATGGTAACAAGAGATGTGAGGTTTTACCCAGGTTTAGTCTCTCTCGAAGAGATAATACGCTACGTCCTGCTTTTGATTGTATTGATTGCGGGTAGAGTGCACTGTATAGGTTTGTCTACCACGAGATAGTCTATGAGCCTCTACGTGCCCTACCCCCTAATTTATATAGGTACCAGGGGGAAGGGGGGGGGGGGTCTAGGGTTACAGATTTGTTGGCTACATGTTTGGTAGATCGTGTTGTAGTAAACATCTAAGTCTACGCGCCAAATCTTCAGGAACCTTCCTTATACACGTCATGGGTCTTTTCGGTGAGGCCCATCAGTAAATCACCATGGGGGTCCTCGGCCTGGCCCACCTGGTTGGGAGACGATGTGGTGAGTATCCTCATGGTCCAGGACAACATCAATAGCCCCTGAACCGGTCTTCAAGTCGGGGACACTCGTCGGTTATTCTGAACTGTTCTTCGCCTTCAGCCATCGGTCCTGAAAGCTGATTCAACAAATCTTCCCATCTTTGATCTCGAGGATCACCGAGGTGTATCCGAAGAGTTCATACGTCAGGCATCCGAGATGCTCCTTCCGGGTTCCCATAGCCTTTATCAGATGCTACATTATTTTCATGTCACACCTCAGGTAAAAGTTTCTACCGCGCGACGATGCCTTAGCCTTGAAGTGTTCCCGCGCTAAGGCCGAGCTGACAGTCCAGTCGTGCTTTGACAGAACTAACAGGCCCTACCCATCTTCCCACACAATAGTGGTGTACCTCATTTCAACTGTCATCATATCATATGAGCGTCAGGCCCCACTATTGTCACGTCATATTAGTAAAGGATATCGTACCGCGATATATGTGGTAGTTTAATCAACCACCCCCTCGATTCTCGTGCATGATGTCTGGGAAACTGGCAAAATTGCTGCCGTGCGGCGCGATTATCCCGCAGCCGCTTCGCATTCTAATTGGCTCTATAAAAGGCCAAGGGGCGCGTGTGCGCGCGAGAGATAGAGGTTTAGACTCTCAATCTCTCAAGCCCTCATCTTCTTCCTCGAGCTCCTGTGCCCGCGAGCTTTCTAGTGTCCGAATATGAAAGCTTCTAATTCTTCCTCCATTTCATCCACCAGCTTGCATGGCTGGCATGCAGACTCAAGCGACAAAGATCGCCAAAGTCCGCAAGAAGGCCACGAGGGAGGCATTGACGGCCTCCCAAACTAAAGGGCGACGGAAGGGCACCATAGTGATGGAGGAGAAGATCGCTCAACTCTCCAAATCCGGGTACCTGCTGGCGCCGGAGGCCACTCCAGCCCGGTGTGTTCTAACCAAGGGTGGACTTAGTACCTCAACCCCGTTCCAGCGAGCGGGTAATCTTCATTCATCATCTCTTCGCGACCTCTGCTTTCCCATCCATCCTTTCCTTTGACGCCTTCTTTATTTTTAAGGCCTTCATTTCCATCACCTAGCTCCGAACTCCATCCTCCACATCTGGTGCTTCATCACTTTCTACAAGGCCTTCCTCTGCTGCGAGCCAAATGTCGAAATTTGGTGTAAATATTTCATTGTTAAGCTTCAGTATAATGGCCTCGAGATATGCGAGTGTGGAGGCACCATGATCAATGAGATTCAAGGTGCAGAATGGCTGGAGGTGGAGTTTATGGACATAGTGAAGAACTAGCAAGAAGAATGGTTCTACATGAGGGATGTGCCGCTAATCAATCCTACTCGGGCAGGGGTAACTTTGCCTTCAATGCGGACCCATCTGCCAGGCTCCTATCTTGGAATCCGAAGAATATTATCTGGTCGAATTCCGAGGAGGTGGGTGAGCTCATGGATTGGGTGGCCTTCTTTTAGGGTCACATGATATATCTCGTCATGGCGATGCATGTGGCCCTAAACCGCGACATCCAACCTCTCCAGGCCCAAGCTCATCCCATGCGCGCTTATACCAAGGAAAATGATGACACCTTCACCATTCGCGGGGGCTTCTACGAAGGCAGGACCAAGCGGGGGATGCTTTCCTTCCTGTTCAAGGGGAAGGCTGCAGATTTTCCAGAGGATAACACAAACCCAGTTTCCTGGCTTGCGCCCTCCCAGAGGAGGTATCTTTCACTAATTCTTCTTATCCATCAAAAGTCGGATAAACCAAGGAGCCAAAACGTTAAGTCTCCTAACCCTATCTATTAGTATATTATTAAGACGATAGAGAAAGAACAGTGGAGATTCATTGCTCTAGAATTAAGATATTTAAATGGTCTATATTTATCACCGTATACACACCCACGTGGCTAGATGCCAGAAGCAGTCAACCAGGCTAAATATACCTATAGAATTCTTCCACGTCCCATGAGCTACACCTCCCCCCTGCTATAGTAACACGAGTGGCGATTCAGGCGATTTGTCGGCGACTGGTATCATGCCACTTACCCCATCCTTTCTCTAATTTCTGTGGCTTTCCTTTCCTGGCGTTTCTCAGTTCCTCGTTCCTCCTCTCAATCTCACTTCTATCCAGTTCCTTCCATACCTAGTTTCTTCATATTTCTATTCTTTTTCTCTGAAGTATCCAACTCCTTGCTGGCGATAATGGCTCGTCCTGAGAGGGAGAGATGATTTGCGGAGGCGATTCGGCAGCTACACTGGAGAGAGTGATGAGATTTGCGGTGCCATATCCACTGGGCTCAAGGGCCATCCAGGAGGCTGGTTTGATATGTTGCGCACTCCAATTTGGAGTGGTCTAGCCTGCGGGAGAAGGTCGTCCATGTTCTTTGTTCCTCGAGGAATCCAGGTGCATGCGTGAAGGGGAGGAAGCGGAGGGCGAGCAGTCTACTATAGGGGGAGGTTGGGCGAGATGTGTGGGGCAGTGGAGATCAAAGATGTGCCAGAATTGCTGCAAGGGGTGAAAATGATAAGAGAAGAGAAGGAATTGAAGGAGTGGGATGAATTGAATGGAGAATATGATATGGCTATGACGCCGGCTGCAGACATGCGGGTGCACGCGTCAGACGAGAAGACCCAAGAGCCGGTGCTAAGGATCGCCAGGTCCGAGCCCCTAGGCGAGGTAGCGCCCAAGTTGATGTCCGCCCCGGTTGAGGAGATTAAGGGGTTGGAAAAAATCTGAGAAAGGTGGGTGAGATCATTTATGTTCTTCAAAGCAGAGCGCTTCAGAGAATATTACAATACACAACACGATGGAAGTTCACAGAAAGGTCTCGGTCAATATTATTGTAGTGATCGACACTATACAACATGTTGTAGAACCTAGTCATCATCCAATTGAGGAGGCACCAGTCTCTGGTCTATCACAAAGAATAAGTGAGAATTTTGGCAATTGCCATGAACAGGAGGATGTGGAGGCTGGACTAGACCTTTTTTCTGTTGAACTACATCCTACCTGCTACAAGGACTATAAGGCAATATTGTAGTTGGTCTATCAATATGTTGGAAATTACATGATGGTGAGATTATTTTGTGTTTGTCATGTTCATGGAGGCCTGATCAAAGAGAGCCTGATCCGGGGGTACTTTATCGGTTCTTGGAGAATAGTCCAACGAGGGGGAACACGTTGTTTTCAGGACACAAGGGATGAATAGTGTGTTGGAAATATGCACTAGAGGCAATAATAAAATGGTTATTATTGTATTTCCTTGTTCATGATAATTGTCTATTGTTCATGCTATAATTTTATTAACTGGAAACCGTAATACATGTGTGAATATATAGACCACAACATGTCCGTAGTAAGCCTCTAGTTGACTAGCTCGTTGATCAATAGATGGTTATGGTTTCCTGACCATGGACATTGGATGTCATTGATAACGGGATCACATCATTAGGAGAATGATGTGATGGACAAGACCCAATCCTAAGCATAGCACAAGATCGTGTAGTTCGTTTGCTAGGGCTTTTCTAATGTCAAGTATCATTTCCTTAGACCATGAGATTGTGCAACTCCCGGATACCGTAGGAGTGCTTTGGGTGTATCAAACGTCACAACGTAACTGGGTGACTATAAAGGTGCACTACAGGTATCTCCGAAAGTGTCTGTTGGGTTGGCACGAATCGAGACTGGGATTTGTCAATCCGTATGACAGAGAGGTATCTCTGGGCCCACTCGGTAATGCATCATCATAATAAGCTCAATGTGACTAAGCAGTTAGTCATGGGATCATTCGTTACAGAACGAGTAAAGTGACTTGCCGGTAACGAGATTGAACGAGGTATTGGGATACCGACGATCGAATCTCGGGCAAGTAACATACCGATTGACAAAGGGAATTGAATACGGGATTGATCAAATCCCCGACATCATGGTTCATCTGATGAGATCATCGTGGAACATGTGGGAGCCAATATGGGTATCCAGATCCCGCTATTGGTTATTGGCCGGAGAGGTGTCTCGGTCATGTCTGCATGGTTCACGAACCCGTAGGGTCTACACACTTAAGGTTCGGTGACGCTAGAGTTGTTATGGGAAATAGTATGTGGTTACCGAAGGTAGTTTGGAGTCCCGGATGAGATCCCGGACGTCACAAGGAGTTCCGGAATGGTCCGGCGATGAAGATTGATATATTGGACGAAGGGTATTGGAGTCCAGAAGTGTTAGGGGGTACCAGGCTATGGCCACCATGACCAAAAGGTGTTTCGGGAGCCCCCGCAAGTGTTGGAGGGCCTCATGGGCCAAAGGGGAAGGGGCAAACCAGCCCACTAAGGGGTGGTGCGCCCCCACACCCTTTCCCACATTACTTGGGGAGGTGGGGCGCCTCCACCTGGCTTGGGAGGCAAGCCTCCACCTGCTTGGCTTGGGGGGCAAGTCTCCCTAGGATTTTTCCTAGGGAGATCCAATCTGCTTGGCCGCCGCCCCTAGGGGAAACCCTAGGGCGCCTCCCCCTCTCCCCTTGCCCCTATATATAGTGGAGGGGTGGGAGGGCAGCCGTACCTCTTCCCTGGCGCAGCCCTCCCTCCTCCTACACCTTCTCCTCCTCTATAGTGCTTGGCGAAGCCGTGCTGGAGAACCACGAGCTCCATCGCCACCATGCCGTCGTGCTGCTGGAGTTCTCCCTCAACTTCTCCTCTCCCCTTGCTGGATCAAGAAGGAGGAGACGCCCCGAGCTGTACATGTGTTAAGCGCGGAGGCGCCGTCCGTTCGGCGCTAGATCGGATCTTCCACGATTTGAATCGCCGTGAGTACGACTCCATCAACCGTGTTCTTGTAACGCTTCCGCTTAGCGATCTTCAAGGGTATGAAGATGCACTCCCTTTCTCTCGTTGCTAGCATCTCCTAGATTGATCTTGGTGACACGTAGGAAAATTTTGAATTATTGCTACGTTCCCCAACAGTGGTATCAGAGCTAGGTCTATGCGTAATTTCTATGCACGAGTAGAACACAAAGTAGTTATGGGCGATGATTTGTTCAATTTGCTTGCCGTTACTAGTCTTATCTTGATTCGGCGGCATTGTGGGATGAAGCGGCCCGAACCGACCTTACACGTACACTTACGTGAGACAGGTTCCACCGACTGACATGCACTTGATGCATAAGGTGGCTAGCGGGTGTCTGTCTCTTGCAGTTTAGTCAGATCGGATTCGATGAAGAGGGTCCTTATGAAGGATAAATAGCAATTGGCATATCACCGTTGTCGCTTTTGCGTCGGTAAGAAACGTTCTTACTAGAAACCCATAGCAGCCACGTAAAACATGCAACAACAATTAGAGGACGTCTAACTTGTTTTTGCAGGGTATGCTATGTGATGTGATATGGCCAAAAGGATGTGATGAATTAAATACATATGTGATGTATGAGATTGATCATGTTCTTGTAATAGGAATCACGACTTGCATGTCGATGAGTATGACAACTGGCAGGAGCCATAGGAGTTGTCTTAATTTATTATATGACCTGCGTGTCAATGAAAAACGCCATGTAATTACTTTACTTTATTGCTAACCGTTAGCCATAGTAGTAGAAGTAATAGTTGACGAGACTACTTCATGAAGACACGATGATGGAGATCATGGTGTCATGCCGGTGATGAAGGTGATCATGCCGCGCCTCGAAGATGGAGATCAAAAGGCGCAAGATGATATTGGCCATATCATGTCACACTATGATTTGCATGTGATGTTTGTCATGTTTACATCTTATTTGCTTAGAACGACGGTAGCATAAATAAGATGATCCCTCGCAATAATTTCAAGAAAGTGTTTTCCCTAACTGTGCACCGTTGCGAAGGTTCGTTGTTTCGAAGCACCATGTGATGATCGGGTGTGATAGATTCTAACGTTCGCATACAACGGGTGTAAGCCAGATTTACACATGCGAAACACTTAGGTTGACTTGACGAGTCTAGCATGTACAGACATGGCCTCGGAACATGAGAGACCTAAAGGTCGAACATGAGTCGTATGGTAGATGCGATCAACATGAAGATGTTCACTGATGATGACTAGTCCGTCTCACGTGATGATCGGACACGGCCTAGTTGACTCGGATCATGTATCACTTAGATGACTAGAGGGATGTCTATCTAAGTGGGAGTTCATTAAATAATTTGATTAGATGAACTTAATTATCATGAACATACTCAAAAGGTCTTTGCAAATTATGTCGTAGCCCATGCTTTGGTTCTATTGTTTTAGATATGTTCCTAGAGAAAATTTAGTTAAAAGTTGATAGTAGCAATTATGCGGACTGGGTCCATAAACTGAGGATTGTCCTCATTGCTGCGCAGAAGGATTATGTCCTTAATGCACCGCTCAGTGTGCTGAACCTCGAGCGTCGGTTGTGGATGTTGCGAACATCTGACATACACGTTTTGATGACTACATGATAGTTCAATGTGTAATGCTAAATGGTTTAGAATTGAGGCACCAAAGACGTTTTTGAAATATCGCAGAACATATGAGATGTTCCAAGGACTGAAATTGGGATTTCAGGCTACTGCCCATGTCAAGAGGTATGAGACCTCTAACAAGTTTCTTAAGCCTGCAAACTAAGGAGAAAAGCTCAATTGTTGAGCATGTGCTCAGATTGTATGAGTACTACAATCGCTTGAATCGAGTGGGAGTTAATCTTCCAGATGATATAGTGATGGTTCTCCAAAGTCACTGCCACCAAGCTACTAGAGCTTCGTGATGAACTATAACATATCAGGGATAGATATGATGATCCTTGAGCTATTCGCGACACCGCGAAAGTAGAATCAAATAGGAGCATCAATTGTTGATGGTTAGTAAAACTACTAGTTTCATAAGGGCAAGGGCAAGAAAGGGATACTTCATGAAATGGCAAATCAGTTGCTGCTCTAGTGAAGAAACCCAAGGTTGAACCCAAAACCGAGACTAAGTGCTTCTGTAATAAGGGGAACGGTCACTGAAGCAGAACTACCCTAGATACTTGGTAGATGAGAAGGCAGGCAAGGTCGACAGAAGTATATTGGATATACATTATATTAATGTGTACTTTACTAGTACTCCTAGTAGCACCAGGGTATTAGATACCGGTTCGGTTGCTAAGTGTTAGTAACTCGAAATAAAAGGCTACAGAATAAACGGAGACTAGCCAAAGGTGAGACAACGATATGTGTTGGAAGTGTTTCCAAGGTTGATGTGATCAAACATCGCACACTCCCTCTACCATCGGGATTGGTGTTAAACCTAAATAATTGTTATTTGGTGTTTGCGTTGAGCATAGACATGATTGGATTATGTTTATCACAATACGGTTATTCATTTAAGGAGAATAATGGTTGCTCTATTTATTTGAATAATACCTTCAATGTGAAGGGTTTCGTAGTAATTTCAAAATTTTCTAC
>NC_041382.1:782562257-782637786 GCF_002162155.2 Triticum dicoccoides
CACGGCCCGACCGATCAAGCACCGAAACTACGGCACCTCCGAGTTCTAGCACACGTTCAGCTCGATGACGATCCCCGGACTCCGATCCAGCAAAGTGTCGGGGAAGAGTTCCGTCAGCATGACGGCGTGGTGACGATCTTGATGTACTACCGTCGCAGGGCTTCGCCTAAGCACCGCTACAATATTATCGAGGACTATGGTGGAAGGGGGCGCCGCACACGGCTAAGAGTATGATCACGTGGATCAACTTGTGTCTTTCTGGGGTGCCCCTGCCTCCATATATATATGTTCAAGAGGGGGAGGCTGGCCGACCATCATAGGCGCGCCAGGAGGAGTCCTACTCCCTCCGGGAGTAGGACTTCTCCCCCAAACCTAGTTGGAATAGGATTCGCGAGGTGGGAAAAGAAAGAGAGAGAAGGAGGGGGGCGCCGGCCCCCTCTCTCCTTGTCCTATTCGGACTAGGGGGGAGGGGCGCGCGGCCCAGCCCTGGCTGCTTCTCCTCTTCTTCCACTAAGGCCCATTTAGGCCCATATAGCTCCCGGGGGGTTCCGGTACCTCCCGGTACTCCGGTAAATCCCGATTTCACCCGGAACACTTCCGATATCCAAACATAGGCTTCCAATATATCAATCTTTATGTCTCGACCATTTCGAGACTCCTCGTCATGTCCGTGATCATATCTGGGACTCCGAACAACCTTCAGTACATCAAAATGCATAAACTCATAATATAACTGTCATCGTAACCTTAAGCGTGCGGACCCTACGGGTTCGAGAACAATGTAGGCATGACCGAGACACGTCTCCGGTCAATAACCAATAGCGGAACCTGGATGCTCATATTGGCTCCTACATATTCTACGAAGATCTTTTATCGGCCAGACCGCATAACAACATATGTTGTTCCCTTTGTCATCAGTATGTTACTTGCCCGAGATTCGATCGTCGGTATCCTATACCTAGTTCAATCTCGTTACCGGCAAGTCTCTTTACTCGTTCTATAATACATCATCCCGCAACTAACTCATTAGTTGCAATGCTTGCAAGGCTTAAGTGATGTGCATTACCGAGAGGGCCCAGACATACCTCTCCGACAATCGGAGTGACAAATCCTAATCTCGAAATACGCCAACCCAACATGTACCTTTGGAGACACCTGTAGAGCTCCTTTATAATCACCCAGTTACATTGTGATGTTTGGTAGCACACAAAGTGTTCCTCTGGCAAACGGGAGTTGCATAATCATAGTCATAGGAACATGTATAAGTCATGAAGAAAGCAATAGCAACATACTAAATGATCGGGTGCTAAGCTTATGGAATGGGTCATGTCAATCAGATCATTCAACTAATGATGTGATCCCGTTAATCAAATAACAACTCTTTGTCCATGGTTAGGAAACATAACCATCTTTGATTAACGAGCTAGTCAAGTAGAGGCATACTAGTGACACTCTATTTGTCTATGTATTCACACATGTATTATGTTTCCGGTTAATACAATTCTAGCATGAATAATAAACTTTTATCATGATATAAGGAAATAAATAATAACTTTATTATTGCCTCTAGGGCATATTTCCTTCAGTATCCCACTTGCACTAGAGTCAATAATCTAGATTACATAGTAATGATTCTAACACCCATGGAGCCTTGGTGTTGATCATGTTTTGCTCGTGGAAGAGGCTTAGTCAACGGGTCTGCAACATTCAGATCCGTATGTATCTTGCAAATCTCTATGTCTCCCACCTGGACTAGATCCCGGATGGAATTGAAGCGTCTCTTGATGTGCTTGGTTCTCTTGTGAAATCTGGATTCCTTTGCCAAGGCAATTGCACCAGTATTGTCACAAAAGATTTTCATTGGACCCGATGCACTAGGTACGACACCTAGATCGGATATGAACTCTTTCATCCCGAATCCTTCATTTGCTGCTTCTGAAGCAGCTATGTATTCCACCTCACACGTAGATCCCGCCACGACGCTTTGTTTAGAACTGCACCAACTGATAGCTCCACCGTTTAATGTAAACACGTATCAGGTTTGCGATTTAGAATCTTCCGGATCAGTGTCAAAGCTTGCATCAACGTAACCGTTTACGATGAGCTCTTTGTCACGTCCATATACGAGAAACATATCCTTAGTCCTTTTCAGGTACTTCAGGATGTTCTTGACCGCTGTCCAGTGATCCACTCCTGGATCACTTTGGTACCTCCCTGCTAGACTTATAGCAAGGCACACATCAGGTCTGGTACACAGCATTGCATACATGATAGAGCCTATGGCTGAAGCATAGGGAACATCTTTCATCTTCTTTCTATCTTCTGCAGTGGTCGGGCATTGAGTCCGACTCAACTTCACACCTTGTAACACAGGCAAGAACCCTTTCTTTGCTTGATCCATTTTGAACTTCTTCAAAATCTTGTCAAGGTATGTGCTTTGTGGAAGTCCAATTAAACGTCTTGATCTATCTCTATAGATCTTTATGCCTAATATGTAAGCAGCTTCACCGAGGTCTTTCATTGGAAAAGTCTTATTCAAGTATCCCTTTATGCTATCCAGAAATTCTATATCATTTCCAATCAGTAATATGTCATCCACATATAATATCAGAAATGCTACAGAGCTCCCACTCACTTTCTTGTAAATACAGGCTTCTCCAAAAGTCTGTATAAAACCAAATGCTTTGATCACACTATCAAAGAGCTTATTCCAACTCCGAGAGGCTTGCACCAGTCCATAAATGGATCGCTGGAGCTTGCACACTTTGTTAGATCCCTTTGGATCGACAAAACCTTCCGGTTGCATCATATACAACTCTTCTTCCAGAAATCTATTCAGGAATGCAGTTTTGACATCCATCTGCCAAATTTCATAATCATAAAATGCGGCAATTGCTAACATGATTCGGACAGACTTAAGCATCGCTATGGGTGAGAAGGTCTCATCGTAGTCAATCCCTTGAACTTGCCGAAACCCTTTTGCGACAAGTCAAGCTTTGTAGACAGTAATATTACCATCGGCGTCAGTCTTCTTCTTGAAGATCTATTTATTCTCAATTGCTTGCCGATCATTTGGCAAGTCAACCAAAGTCCATACTTTGTTCTCATACATGGATCCCATCTCAGATTTCATGGCTTGAAGCCATTTTGCGGAATCTGGGCTCACCATCGCTTCTTCATAGTTCGTAGGTTCATCATGATCTAGTAGCATGACTTCCAGAACAGGATTACCGTACCACTCTGGTGTGTATCTTACTCTGGTTGATCTACGAGGTTCAGTAGTATCTTGTTCTGAAGTTTCATGATCATTATCATCAACTTCCTCACTAATTGGTGTAGGTGCCACAGAAACAGTTTTCTGTGATACACTACTTTCCAATAAGGGAGTAGGTACAGTTACCTCGTCAAGTTCTACTTTCGTCCCACTCACATCTTTCGAAAGAAACTCCTTCTCTACAAAGTTTCCGAACTTAGCAACAAAAGTCTTGCCTTCGGATCTGTGATAGAAGGTGTATCCAATAGTCTCCTTTGGATATCCTATGAAGACACATTTCTCCGACTTGGGTTCGAGCTTATCAGGTTGAAGCTTTTTCACATAAGCATCGCAGCCCCAAACTTTCAGAAACGACAACTTTGGTTTCTTGCCAAACCATAGTTCATAAGGCGTCGTCTCAACGGATTTTGATGGTGCCCTATTTAACGTGAATGCGGCCGTCTCTAAAGCATAACTCCAAAACGATAGCGGTAAATCAGTAAGAGACATCATAGATCCCACCATATCTAGTAAAGTGCGATTACGACGTTCGGACACACCATTACGCTGTGGTGTTCCGGGTGGCGTGAGTTGTGAAACTATTCCACATTGTTTCAAATGTACACCAAACTCGTAACTCAAATATTCTCCTCCACGATCAGATCGTAGAAACTTTATTTTTCTTGTTACGATGATTTTCAACTTCACTCTGAAATTCTTTGAACTTTTCAAACGTTTCAGACTTATGTTTCATTAAGTAGATATACCCATATCTGCTTAAATCATCTGTGAAGGTGAGAAAATAACGATATCCGCCACGAGCCTAAATATTCATCGGACCACATACATCTGTATGTATGATTTCCAGCAAATCTGTTGCTCTCTCCATAGTACCGGAGAACGGCGTTTTAGTCATCTTGCCCATGAGGCACGGTTCGCACGTACCAAGTGATTCATAATCAAGTGGTTGCAAAAGTCCATCAATATGGAGTTTCTTCATGCGCTTTACACTGATATGACCTAAACGGCAGTGCCACAAATAAGTTGCACTATCATTATCAACTCTGCATCTTTTGGGTTCAACATTATGAATATGTGTGTCACTACTATCGAGATTCAATAAAAATAGACCACTCTTCAAGGGTGCATGACCATAAAAGATATTACTCATATAAATAGAACAACCATTATTCTCTGATTTAAATGAATAACCGTCTCGCATCAAACAAGATCCAGATATAATGTTCATGCTCAACGCTGGCACCAAATAACAATTATTTAGGTCTAATATTAATCCCGAAGGTAGATGTAGAGGTAGCGTGCCGACCGCGATCACATCGACTTTGGAACCGTTTCCCACGCGCATCGTTACCTCGTCCTTAGCTAATCTTTGCTTAATCCGTAGTCCCTGTTTCGAGTTGCAAATATTAGCAACAGAACCAGTATCAAATACCCAGGTGCTACTGCGAACATTAGTAAGGTACACATCAATAACATGTATATCACATATACCTTTGTTCATCTTGCCATCCTTCTTATCCGCCAAATACTTGGGGCAGTTCCGCTTCCAGTGACCAGTCTGCTTGCAGTAAAAGCACTCAGTTTCAGGCTTAGGTCCAGACTTGGGTTTCTTCTCTTGAGCAGCAACTTGCTTGCTATTCTTCTTGAAGTTTCCCTTCTTCTTCTCTTTGCCCTTTTTCTTGAAACTAGTGGTTTTGTTGACCATCAACACTTGATGCTCCTTTTTGATTTCTACCTCCGCGGCTTTCAGCATCGCGAAGAGCTCGGGAATAGTCTTATTCATCCCTTGCATATTATAGTTCATCACGAAGCTCTTGTAGCTTGGTGGCAGTGATTGGAGTATTCTGTCAATGACGCAATCATCTGGAAGATTAACTCCCATTTGAATCAAGTGATTATTATACCCAGACATTTTGAGTATATGCTCACTGACAGAACTGGTCTCCTCCATCTTGCAGCTATAGAACTTATTGGAGACTTCATATCTCTCAATCCGGGCATTTGTTGAAATATTAACTTCAACTCCTGGAACATCTCATATGCTCCATGACGTTCAAAACATCGTTGAAGTCCCGGTTCTAAGCCGTAAAGCATGGCACACTGAACTATCGAGTAGTCATCAGCTTTGCTCTGCCAGACGTTCACAACATCTGGTGTTGCTCCAGCAGCAGGCCTGGCACCCAGCGGTGCTTCCAGGACGTAATTCTTCTGTGCAGCAATGAGGATAATCCTCAAGTTACGGACCCAGTCCGTGTAATTGCTACCATCATATTTCAACTTTGCTTTCTCAAGGAACGCATTAAAATTCAACGGAACAACAGCACGAGCCATTTATCTACAATTATACATAAACAAGCAAGATACCATCAGGTACTAAGTTCATGATAAGTTTAGGTTCAGTTAATCATATTACTTAAAGAACTCCCACTTAGATAGACATCCCTCTAATCCTCTAAGTGATTACGTGATCCAAATCAACTAAACCATGTCCGATCATCACGTGAGATGGAGTAGTTTCATCGGTGAACATCACTATGTTGATCATATCTACTATATGATTCACGCTTGACCTTTCGGTCTCCGTGTTCCGAGGCCATATCTGTATATGCTTGGCTCGTCAAGTATAACCTGAGTATTCCGCGTGTGCAACTGTTTTGCACCCGTTGTATTTGAACGTAGAGCCTATCACACCCGATCATCACGTGGTGTCTCAGCACGAAGAACTTTCGCAATGGTGCATACTCAGGGAGAACACTTCTTGATAATTTAGTGAGAGATCACCTTATAATGCTACCGTCAATCAAAGCAAGATAAGATGTATCAAAGATTACAACATGCCCTTGCAAAAACAAGTTAGACGTCTTCTACTTTGTTGTTGCATGTTTTACGTGGCTGCTATGGGCTTCAGCAAGAACCAATCTTACCTACGCATCAAAACCACAACGATAGTTTGTCAAGTTGGTGCTGTTTTAACCTTCGCAAGGACCGGGCGTAGCCACACTTGGTTCAACTAAAGTTGGAGAAACTGTCACCCGCAAGCCACCTATGTGCAAAGCACGTCGGGAGAACCGGTCTCGCGTAAGCGTACGCGTAATGTCGGTCCGGACCGCTTCATCCAACAATACCGCCGAACCAAAGTATGACATGCTGGTAAGCAGTATGACTTATATCTCCCACAACTCACTTGTGTTCTACTCGTGCATATAACATCAACATATAAAACCTAGGCTCGGATGCCACTGAAGGGTTTCGTAGTAATTTCAAAATTTTCTACGCAGGATCATGGTGATGCATAGCAACGAGGGGGGGGGAGTATGATCTACGTACCTTGTAGATCGACAACGGAAGCGTTTGGTTGATGTAGTCGTACGTCTCCACGGCCCGACCGAGCAAGCACCGAAACTACGGCACCTCCGAGTTCTAGCACACGTTCAGCTCGATGACGATCCCCGGACTCCGATCCAGCAAAGTGTCGGGGAAGAGTTCCATCAGCACGACGGCGTGGTGACGATCTTGATCTACTACCGTCGCAAGGCTTCGCCTAAGCACCGCTACAATATTATCGAGGACTATGGTGGAAGGGGGCACCGCACACGGCTAAGAGTATGATCACGTGGATCAACTTGTGTCTTTCTAGGGTGCCCCTGCCTCCATATATATATGTTCAAGAGGGGGAGGCCGGCCGGCCATCATAGGCGCGCCAGGAGGAGTCCTACTCCCTCCGGGAGTAGGACTTCTCCCCCAAACCTAGTTGGAATAGGATTCGCGAGGTGGGAAAAGAAAGAGAGAGAAGGAGGGGGGCGCCGGCCCCCTCTCTCCTTGTCCTATTCGGACTAGGGGGGAGGGGCGCGCGGCCCAGCCCTGGCTGCTTCTCCTCTTTTTCCACTAAGGCCCGTTTAGGCCCATATAGCTCCCGGGGGGTTCCGGTAACCTCCCGGTACTCCGGTAAAATCCCGATTTCACCCGGAACATTTCCGATATCCAAACATAGGCTTCCAATATATCAATCTTTATGTCTCGACCATTTCGAGACTCCTCGTCATGTCCGTGATCATATCCGGGACTCCGAACAACCTTCGGTACATCAAAATGCATAAACTCATAATATAACTGTCATCGTAACCTTAAGCGTGCGGACCCTACGGGTTCGAGAACAATGTAGACATGACCGAGACACGTCTCCGGTCAATAACCAATAGCGGAACCTGGATGCTCATATTGGCTCCTACATATTCTACGAAGATCTTTTATCAGTCAGACCGCATAACAACATACGTTGTTCCCTTTGTCATCGATATGTTACTTGCCCGAGATTCGATCGTCGGTATCCTATACCTAGTTCAATCTCATTACCGGCAAGTCTCTTTACTCGTTCTGTAATACATCATCCCGCAACTAACTCATCAGTTGCAATGCTTGCAAGGCTTAAGTGATGTGCATTACCGAGAGGGCCCAGAGATACCTCTCCGACAATCGGAGTGACAAATCCTAATCTCGAAATACGCCAACCCAACATATACCTTTGGAGACACCTGTAGAGCTCCTTTATAATCACCAAGTTACATTGTGACGTTTGGTAGCACACAAAGTGTTCCTCTGGCAAACGGGAGTTGCATAATCTCATAGTCATAGGAACATGTATAAGTCATGAAGAAAGCAATAGCAACATACTAAATGATCGGGTGCTAAGCTTATGGAATGGGTCATGTCAATCAGATCATTCAACTAATGATGTGATCCCATTAATCAAATAACAACTCTTTGTCCATGGTTAGGAAACATAACCATCTTTGATTAACGAGCTAGTCAAGTAGAGGCATACTAGTGACACTCTGTTTGTCTATGTATTCACACATGTATTATGTTTCCGGTTAATACAATTCTAGCATGAATAATAAACTTTTATCATGATATAAGGAAATAAATAATAACTTTATTATTGCCTCTAGGGCATATTTCCTTCACAATGGTCTTGCACCTAAAATGAATGGTTTATTGAATCTCGATCGTAGTAATACACATGTTCATGCCAAAAGATATAAGATAGTAATGATAGTACCACATACTTGTGGCACTGCAATTTGAGTCATATTGGTATAAAACACATGAAGAAGCTCCATGTTGATGGATCTTTGGACTCACTCATTTTTGAAAAGATTGAGACATGCGAACCATGTCTATTGTTAGATATGCATGAAGAAACTCCATACAAATGGATCGTTTGGACTCACTTGATTTTGAATCACTTGAGACATGCAAATCATACCACATGGGCAAGATGACTGAAAGGCCTCATTTTCAGTAAGATGGAACAAGAAAGCAACTTGTTGGAAGTAATACATTTTGATGTCTGCAGTCCAATGAGTGCTGAGGCACACAGTGGATATCGTTATGTTCTTACTTCACAGATGATTTGAGTAGATGCTAAGTATATTTACTTGATGAAACACAAGTCTCAATTATTGAAAGGTTCAAGTAATTTCAGAGTGAAGTTGAAGATCATCGTGACAAGAGGATAAAATGTCTATGATATGATCATAGAGATGAATATCCGAGTTACGAGTTTGGCACACAATTAAGACATTGTGGAAATTGTTTCATGACTAATACCGCCTGGAACGCCATAGTGTGATGGTGTGTCTGAACATCATAGCTGCACCCTATTGGATGTGGTGCATACCATGATGTCTCTTATCGAATTACCACTATCGTCTATGGGTTAGGCATTAGAGACAACCGCATTCACTTTATATAGGGCACCACGCAATTTCGTTGAGACGACACCGTATGAACTATGGTTTAGAGAAACCTAAGCTGTCGTTTCTTAAAAGTTTGGGGCTGCGACGCTTATGTGAAAATGTTTCAGGCTGATAAGGTCGAACCCAAAGCGGATAAATGCGTCTTCATAGGATACCCAAAACAGTTGGCTATACCTACTATTTCAGATTCGGAAGCAAAAGTGATTGTTTTTAGAAACGGGTCCTTTCTTGAGGAAAAGTTTCTCTCAAAAGAATTGAGTGGGAGGATGGTGGAGACTTGATGAGGTTATTGAACCGTCACTTCAACTAGTGTGTAGCAGGGCACATGGAGTTGTTCCTGTGGCACCTACACCAATTGAAGTGGGAGCTTATGATAGTGATCATGAAACTTCGGATCAAGTCACTACCAAACCTCGTAGGACGACAAGAATGCGTACTACTTCAGAGTGGTACGTAATCCTGTCTTGGAAGTCATGTTGCTAGACAACAATGAACCTACGAGCTATGGATGGTGGGCCCGGATTCCGACGAATGGCTCGAGGCCATAAAATCCGAGAGAGGATCCATGTATAAAAACAAAGTATAGACTTTGGAAGAACTACTTGATGGTCGTAAGGCTGTTGGGTGCAGATGGATTTTAAAAGGAAGACGGACAATGATGGTAAGTGTCACCATTAAGAAAGCTTGACTTGTCGTTAAGATGTTTTCCGACAAGTTCAAGGAGTTGACTACGATGAGACTTTCTCACTCGTAGCGACGCTAAGAGTCTGTTGGAACTATATTAGCAATTACTGCATTATTTATGAAATCTTACAGATAGGATGTCAAAACATTGTTTCCTCGACGATTTTCTTGAGGAAAGGTTGTATGTGATAAAAACCAGAAGGTTTTGACAATCCTGAAAGATGCTAACAAGTATGCAAAGCTCCAAGCAATCCTTCTAAGGACTGGAGTAAGCATCTCGGAGTTGGAATATACGCTTTGATGAGATGATCAAAGATTTTGTGTTTATACAAAGTTTATGAGAAACTTGTATTTCCAAAGAAGTGAGTGGGAGCACTATAGAATTTCTAATGAGTATATGTTGTTGACATATTGTTGATCAGAAATGATGTAGAATTTCTGGAAAGCATATAGGGTTATTTGAAAAGTGTTTTTCAATGGAAAACCTGGATTAAGCTACTTGAACATTGAGCATCAAGATCTATAAGGATAGATCAAAAACTCTTAATAGTACATTCAAATGAATACATACCGTGACAAGATTTTGAAGGAGTTCAAAATAGATCAGCAAAGAAGGAGTTCTTGGCTGTGTTACAAGGTGTGAGTATTGAGTAAGACTCAAGACCTGACCACGACAGAAGAGAGAGAAAGGATGAAGCTTATTTCCTATGCTTTAGATGTAGGCTCTATAGTATGCTATGCTGTGTACCGCACCTGAAGTGTGCCTTGCCATGAGTCAGTCAAGGGGTACAAGAGTGATCCAGGAATGGATCACATGACAGTGGTCGAACTTATCCTTAGTAACTAGTGGACTAAGGAATTTTCTCAATTATGGAGGTGGTAAAAGAGTTCGTCGTAAAGGGTTACATCGATGCAAACTTTAACACTAATCTGGATGACTCTAAGTAGTAAACCGGATTCGTATAGTAGAGCAGTTATTTGGAATAGCTCCAAGTAGCGCGTGGTAGCTGCATCTACAAGATGACATAGAGATTTGTAAAGCACACACGGATCTAAAAGGTTCAGACCCATTGACTAATAACCTCTCTCACAAGCGAGATATGAACAAACCCCATGGGTGTTGGATTCATTACAATCACATAGTGATGTGAACTAGATTATTGACTCTAGTGCAAGTGGGAGACTGTTGGAAATATGCCCTAGAGGCAATAATAAAATGGTTATTATTGTATTTCCTTGTTCATGATAATTGTCTATTATTCATGCTATAATTGTATTAACTGGAAACCGTAATACATGTGTGAATACATAGACCACAACATGTCCCTAGTAAGCCTCTAGTTGACTAGCTCGTTGATCAATAGATGGTTATGGTTTCCTAACCATGGACATTGGATGTCATTGATAACGGGATCACATCATTAGGAAAATGATGTGATGGACAAGACCCAATCCTAAGCATAGCACAAGATCGTGTAGTTCGTTTGCTAGGGCTTTTCTAATGTCAAGTATCATTTCCGTAGACCATGAGATTGTGCAACTCCCGGATACCGTAGGAGTGCTTTGGGTGTATCAAACATCACAACATAACTGGGTGACTATAAAGGTGCACTACAGGTATCTCCGAAAGTGTCTGTTGGGTTGGCACGAATCGAGACTGGGATTTGTCACTCTGTATGACGGAGAGGTATCTTTGGGCCCACTCGGTAATGCATCATCATAATGAGCTCAATGTGACTAAGCAGTTAGTCATGGGATCATGCGTTACAGAACGAGTAAAGTGACTTGCCGGTAACGAGATTGAACGAGGTATTGGGATACCGACGATCGAATCTCGGGCAAGTAACATACCGATTGACAAAGGGAATTGAATACGAGATTGATCGAATCCCCGACATCGTGGTTCATCTGATGAGATCATCGTGGAACATGTGGGAGCCAATATGGGTATCCAGATCCCGCTATTGGTTATTGGCCGGAGAGGTGTCTCGGTCATGTCTGCATGGTTCCCGAACCGGTAGGGTCTACACACTTAAGGTTCGGTGACACTAGAGTTGTTATGGGAAATAGTATGTGGTTACCGAAGGTAGTTTGGAGTCCCGGATGAGATCCTGGACATCACGAGGAGTTCCGAAATGGTCCGGCGGTGAAGATTGATATATTGGACGAAGGGTATTGGAGTCCGGAAGTGTTCCGGGGGTATCAGTCTATGGCCAGCATGACCGAAAGGTGTTTCGGGAGCCCCGGCAAGTGTTGGAGGGCCTCATGGGCCAAAGGGGAAGGGGCAAACCAGCCCACTAAGGGGTGGTGCGCCCCCCACACCCTTTCCACATTACTTGGGAAAGTGGGGCGCCTCCACCTGGCTTGGCAGGCAAGCCTCCACCTGCTTGGCTTGGGGGGCAAGTCTCCCTAGGATTTTTCCTAAGGAGATCCAATCTGCTTGGCCGCCGCCCCTAGGGGAAACCCTAGGGCGCCTCCCCCTCTCCCCTTGCCCCTATATATAGTGGAGGGGTGGGAGGGCAGCCGCACCTCTTCCCTGGCGCAGCCCTCCCTCCTCCTACACCTCCTCCTCCTCCATAGTGCTTGGCGAAGCCCTGCTGGAGAACCACGAGCTCCATCGCCACCATGCCGTCGTGTTGCTGGAGTTCTCCCTCAACTTCTCCTCTCCCCTTGCTGGATCAAGAAAGAGGAGACGTCCCCGGGCGGTACGTGTGTTGAACGCGGAGGCGCCGTCCGTTCGGCGCTAGATCGGATCTTCCGCGATTTGAATCGCCGTGAGTACGACTCCATCAACCGCGTTCTTGTAACGCTTCCGCTTAGCGATCTTCAAGGGTATGAAGATGCACTCCCTCTCTCTCGTTGCTAGCATCTCCTAGATTGATCTTGGTGACACGTAGGAAAATTTTGAATTATTGCTACGTTCCCCAACATAGTGAAGGGGCAGGCATAGGGTACATGGGAGAATATAAGAAAATAACAGGGAGGAATAGAAAGGGAGATACCGACCTGAATGCTGCTATTATCAGTGGTAGGAAGAGAGGGTCGGTTTGGGATGATATGGAATGGGAGGCTAAGGAAAAAGAACCGAAGGAGGACCGTGTCGCGAATGAACAAGAGAACACCACTGACGCGGGGCTGAAGGAGTAGCCCTGATATCCTATTTGGTATTCTGGAGGTCCAGAAGAAGGAAGTCCCTGATGTCCTATTTTTGTTGGAAACTAAGCTCAACGAGAAGAGGTTAGATAAGTTCAGAACAAAATTGGGTCTCATGCATATGGTGGATAGAGATTATGATGGGAAGAGTGGCGGGGTTGCCATGTTCTGGCGTAGGGGAATAAATCTGACCTTGAGTTGGAAAGGGATGATGCATATTGATACAACTATGACTGAGGAAGATGGGTTCAAATGGAGAATCACGGGTATCTAAAGAACAAATCAGAAACTTGGCGACTGCTCCGCACCCTTGATCATCAAGAAAAAATTCCGTGGGTGTGCATTGGTGATTTCAACAAGGTCATGTTTAGTTATGAGAAACAAGGGGGAATTTCCCGTAGCCAAACTTGCATGCAAAATTTCCAAGATGCCCTTTCTTTTTGTGATCTTAAAGACCTCGGCTTTGAGGGTGGTGTTTTACTTGGAGAAATAATGATTTTTGTTGAGGGCTATATCCGTGAAAGACTTGACAGGGTTGTTGCCAATCCAGCTTGGTGTGATTGTTTTCCCGGTTATAAGTGGTAAATGAAGACCCGCATAAGTCTGATCATTGGCCGGTTATCCTGGACGTCGAGGGAGGGAGACCTATGAGGCAAAACAGAACACTCGACACATTGAAGCAGTTCAAGGCAAAGTGGTTGATGGAGAAAGATTGCGATGCCCTCGTGTTGAATGCATGGGAGGCTGCAAAGACACGTACGTGGGGCTGCAACAGTCTCTCCGTTGTGGCTGGAGTAGGAATGATTTGGGTGACTTGGCTAATAAAAGAATAAAGAAGATCAAGAGGGAGTTGGAGGCCTGCCCGGATATAGTGCGCTGTGAGCAAGTTCTTCTATTCCAGTTGAACAGGCTGGAGGAGCAACAGGAACAAATTCCTGGTATCAAGTTTACTCATGCCTCTGCGGTTCAGCTGCCGGCAAGAATCCATGAACCTACCACGGAAAAGGGTCCTGAATAGGCAAGCTATATGTTTTGGAAGTTTCCCCCGCGCTGAAAGTCTCCACCCAACATATTACATATGATCAATTAAGAGATTGACAAAGATTCACATGAGAAGGCAAAGATGGTAGACGACCAATCTCTGAATGATGACTGGAATTCTAACCCCAGGTTTATCCTTCGCAGAAACACTCCTTAGCACGCGAGCGTTGGAACGAGCCATCTTGCTTCGCCCCACGCGTTGTCGGTAGCCAGGGACAGAAGGGCCCACCCACGCCTGCATTTCCGATCTGAGCCGTAGCATACGTCACGGGTTCCTTCCTTACTCTCTCTCCCTCGTCAACTTAATCTCACCACCGCCCCCTAAATTCAACGGTTTCCCTCAAACATCTCTCCCCTGATTTGGTAAAAACTAAAAAGGGAAAAATTTGGCCTTCGTCATGTTTTGGACTATAGGATTATGGGCATTCTGATTCAGAGATTATGCGGATCTGGTCGCTACATTCCATCCATCCCTCCCTAGGAGATTATTTTCGATCGTCTAAATTTTATTCCAACTGTCAACTTACATTCCATCCCGCCCATGCATTTTACTCTTCTCCTGTTGCAATTGTTTTTAGTTTTTAGCTTTTTTTTTTGCGGATTTGTTTTTTTACTCTTCTCCTGTTGCAATTGTTTTTAGTTGGGAATTGTTGGAAAAAGGCAGCAAATGGTTGTTATGGAAACCCAAGATTTCCATAATCCCTTCAAATGTAACCTCTCCTTTGCCCAATATACCTTCACCCAAGATACCATACTAGTACCTCTGTCCCTAAATAAATATATTTAGGGTGAGCATTTTGGTAAAAAGCAAACTACTCTCGTCAAGTATTCAAATTTGGGCAATAATATTTCTCAGAATAAGGAGGGAAATCCCTCTGCCTTTATAGATGGGTACCAAAACATACCAACACATCCGAGCGTTTATGGCGGGATACTGGTACACAGAGGAAGTCCCTCGTTCGTTCATAAGGTAAAGCGGGAATTTTTGGAAGAAAAAACAGTCTCCCGTACGTGGCAGGAGACATGTGCAGCCCTTTCAGTTTCATCAGAGGCACACTGAATGTTTGCATTCTGCCATTCAGAAATCTGATCATGTTTTTAACAAATGTCATATATAAGGCCATGCCACCTATGCTGACATTCTCCCGATCAGCAAGCTCTTGACCTGTGCAAGAAGCTCCACTACACTTTGTTGCGTTTGCAATCAAGGCTTAACCTGTGCCTTGTTTCTGGTCAGAATGCACTCTCTATTGCTCATGTGGAGAAGAAAACCTGCGACACTGCATTCGCCCCTCTGCTCTCACCAGGGTCTGATGGCGCTGATGAGATGGGTCTGGAGCTCTCTGAAGAATTGGCCATGGATTGCAGCAATGAGCAGATGGATGACACTACTACTGAAGAAGAAATGAACTCTGGTTCAGAAATAAGTATTGAAACTGCTGTGTGAAACATGGATATTACTCATGGTCCGATGGAAGAGCACGCTCACAAAAATCGCAAGAAGAAGACACACCCAGAGATTGACGTCACTAAAGTGATCTCTGTTACCGATGAAGATCAGAATTACATTCCAGACCTGAACCTTGAGGAAGTGACACAAAACCTGGCCCGCTCTGACCTGCTGCAACATGAGTCCATGACTGAAGGCAACACGCGCAAAAATCGCAAGAAGCAAGTACATGCAGAGATCGACACTACCCAGCTCCGTCGCAGCACACGCGCTAACAAGTATGACACACACAAAAAAATCACCATACATTAAAAAAGTTTACTATATATATATGAAAATCACTGTAATTAAATAAATGTTCAATGTGTATTTAAAAATTATTCATCGTATATTAGAAAATATATATTATAAAAACTAAAAAAAGTAAAAGAAAAAGCATAAGACAAAAAAAACAAGAGGAAAACCAAATCCAGAATAAAAACCCGATTTTTTTATAAATTAATAAAATCCAGAAATAAAAGAAAGACCAAAACACAAAAGCCACAAACAAAAAAATAAAAAAAACAACGAACGAAAAAACATAAGGGTGCAGTGAAGTTCGAACTAGGCCGGCCCACGCCGCTGCACCTTTGAGCGTTGTCCCATACTTTTGTCGCCCGCGGGCGGGATTTGCCGTGAGAAGTCCCTAGGAACTATCCTTGATAAATATTATGGACGAATTTTTCACTTTTCAAAGATCTGAAGCGGGGCGTGCCGAAGCATGACTACTTATTTCTACTAGCATTTTCTTACATAGTCGCATCAATACGCAGTGTCGGTCTCTCTTAACTCTCACAATCGATCAGCAGCTTATTTGCATCATACTCCAAAATGATGTCGAGGATAACACCGAGCAGGGTTGCAATGGTGTCGAAGCGAATGTGGGGAAGAGATGAGAAGGCAGGGTTCTGAATCTGAGCAGGGTTGCATTGCTTGTACTGAAACTTTTTTCAGAGTTCATGGAGATGTTTGAGTGAACATTCAGACTTGTACCAACACTAAACCTTTGTTTCACCGATATATCAAATTCATAAGTACTGGCTGGTGCTACATGATATCTTAAATACGAGGAGGGAAATGGCGTGGAGGTGGACCGCTTAGATCAGGACCTGACATTTCAGAGTAACCGTTCCATGTATGGGCCTTTTGTTGGTACTCAAGATTGGACACACTGGTCACTTCCAGGGAGCAGTGGCAAGTTTTGATTATTGGTTATATACAGGTCTTTCACGAGATACTAGTACTGAACATGACATGGTCCTTGCAGTTAACTAGTTCACAGCTGTGCTATACAATTAGTTGATAAAAAGTACTCCCTCCGCTCCGAGTTACTTGTCGCTCAAATGGATGTATCAGTTGTAGATACATCCATTTGAGCGACAAATAATTCGGGACGGAGGGAGTATGCTAATAAGATAGTTTCCTGAATCCAAACCATGCACAGATATGATCTACATATGAATCAATCCCCAAACAGACCACAACAGAAATATTGCAGTTCACAAGCTTCTATCATGCATAGACATCCAGATATATACAACAGAAACATGCCAGCAATGGGGGACATCTATGTAAAGTGAAAGCAATAGTCCATCTGCACCTCAACTAGTACTTGATTAAAAATATGCTAGTAAGTTAGTTTCCTGGATCCAAGATACACAGAGATATGATCTACACGTGCATCAATCCCCGTCGAACATACCACACACACAAAAAATCTCACAATTCACAAGCTATTACCATGTATAGACATCCAGATACAAACATGCATTGATGTACAGTGAAAGAAAGTCCATCTAAACCTCAACTAGTACTTGGTAAAAGGTATGCTATCATCCTCAATCCAAACCATAGAGAGATATGATCTACATATATGCCAGACCACAAAACAAACATCTCTCAATTCACAAGCTTCTATCATGCATGTAAACCATGGCATATCGATGGAATTAGTCCATCTACCCCTCAACTAGCTAGTACTTTGGATCCAAAGGTATGATCCCCATGTATTGAACAGACAAAAAAACAAGCATCATTATTCACATGTTTTCTCAGTGGACAAGACAAGGGGGCTGCAACTGGGATGAAAATGTACCTGGTTATGACGTAGTCACAGTGAAATTTCATCTATAAAGCTACTGTGTGATCTGATTGACACTTGCTGGCAATATAAGGTGACAAGGTAATTGTTCAGAGCAGCAACTCTGTTCTGCATACAGATGGCATTTGGTTTCCTAACAAAATGGGTACTGTCTTTCAGCAGAGTTCATGCTACACTAGATACATATGTAGACCAGCAAGTGCAGAGTTGCATATCTTTATTTTTATTTTGACAATGAAAACTTGTGTTTTAAAGTAATTAGCAGCAAATGCTGCCGTGAGAAACTTGATTCAGCCAGGACAAAAATTCAGGAAGCAAGAACACTACTTGACTTCATCATATCTTTCAAGCTAGTAGACCTCAAATACTTGATTTCATCATTCATGCAAAAGCAAATTGCACATACCAAGACAAAAACTGTTACAAGAGGCTAGAATGTTTCAGGGACAACATTTAACTAGGATGAAACTTCATATCCAAGAAACTAAGACTCGAACCAAACTTTGAACTCCCAGTTAATCCAGCTATCACATGTCACTTGATCATGTTTCAAGTGCTTCAGTCATGGTAGCGGAGCTTTTCCTTGGGCCAGATGTCATTGCTGTGGCCGCACTTCTTCTTGCGGCAGTTGGCAGACCTGAGGGGTAGACGCGCATAGCACCTGCAATGCACAATCATGGACAAGTTAGGATATCATAGACTCTTGTGAATGACTAATACCTGTAATAAGGCAAATAGGGTAATGCATCAACTAATACTTGATGAAAAGTATGTTAATAAGCTAGGTTTGTGGATCCAAACCACATAGAGATATGATCTACATACGCATCGATCGCCATCAAACAGAACACAAAACAAACATTTCAATTCACAAGATTGTATCATGCATAGACATCCAGATACAAACATGTCAGCAACTGCATATCATGAAAGAAATAGTCCATCTACACCTCAACTAGTACTTGATGAAAAGCCTGCTAATAAGCTACTAATTCCCTGGATCCAAACCACACACAGATATGGTCTACATATATGCATCCATCCCCATGGATCAGACCGCAAAAGAAACATCAAATTTCACAAACTTCTATCATGCATAGACATCCAGATACAAGCATGTAAACAACTGCATATCATAAAAGAAGTAGTCCATGTACACCTCAACTAGTACTTGATGAAAAGTATGTGAATAAGCTGATAGTTCCCTGGATCCAAACCACCCAGAGATATGATATGATCTACATATGCATCAACACCCATCAAACAGACCATGACAGATCATGGATAACAAGCATGCATTGCAACAGCAGCATATATCAACGCCTAGTGGAAGAAATACTCCATCTATACACCTCAACTAGTACTTTATAAGAAGTATGCCAATAAGCTAGTTCCTGGATCCAATTTAATCATGGGAATAAGGTAGTTCTTGGATCCAAAATAACCACACAGGAGATATAATGATCCCCATTGAACAGACCACAGTAGAAACATCTAAATTCACAGGCTTTTATCATTCATAAGCATCCAGGAATGCATGTAACAGCGCCAATTCAGTGGTATAGTAAAGGAAACAGTCCATACTTGCGGCAGACGAGCTTCTGCTGATTGTACTTGAGGGCAAGCGCAAGCAGGTTCGGCTCCATCTTGGACGGGTAGCAGGAGCCCTTGTCCCCGCCGATGATGCACAGGACGAGGTGAAGGGTGAAGTCCTTGTGGATGTTGTAGTCTGCCAGGGTGCGGCTGTGGTCAAGCTGCTTCCCGGCGAAGATGAGGCGCTGCTGGTCCGGCTGGATACCTGCGATCATTGAAACCAACACAGCGTTCACAGTTAGTTCAGCACCTAAAGACGCCCACAGTTTGATCCAGGGGATACCGAAATTGAACTGTAAATCGAGCAGAGCAGCTGCGGAAACAGAGCAGCTGCTCAGATCCAGGCACATAACCTAGGAAAAGAGGGCAAACTACAGCATTATCCAACCAAATCCCTGGATGATGATTAAGCACAAAAATTACCGCATGCCTAATTTCTAGCCCAAAATTCCCGTCACGCATGTCAAACTGCTCTGTTTCGGGGCAAGGTTACCGAGCAAAATAGAGCGATTTGAGCTGAGCACACGCGCGACTGGGTGGGGAGGATCGGTCGAGTTCGAGTAGATGTAGGCGGTCATGGGCGAAGGCTCGTACCTTCCTTGTCGTGGATCTTGGCCTTGACGTTGCCGACGGCGTCCGAGGACTCCACCTCCAGCGTGATGGTCTCCCCGGTCAGCGTCTTCACGAAGATCTGCATCTCGCCGCCGGTGGCTCTCGCTCTCGCTCTCCTCTCGTCTCGCTGGGCTTGGGGTGGTGAGCTGCTGGGGGTGGGGGTGCGGGTGGTGCGGGTGAAAGCCGAGTGGCACCCGGACGCGACGCTGTTTTATAGAGGAGAGGTGAAGGAGGAAACGCAGCCGCCTACGAAATGGATAGAAACCCTAGCCAGCCAGCGAAGTGACGCGCTGGCTACCAAGCCCAATGATATTTCTAAGGCCGCTTTTGTTATTATAAAGCAAAGTCCTCTATCATATCAAGAAGGAAGAAAAAAAACCTCAACTCTTCTGGAAATTATGCATTCCGAATTGTGCCACGTAGCCGAGGGCGAGACCGATCGAAGGGCGACATCTGATCAGGGCCAAATCCAGGGTCTACAATTGTGCTACGCAGCCGAGCGCGAGACCGCTCACTTTCCTCGCGCCGATGCACTCACCCATCGCACCCAGCTCTTTCCTTCATCCTTATGTGTTTTCTTCTCTCTCATTTTCCCCATCTTGCTTTCTCTCACGCTCAAACAATGTCAGCGAACTCTCTCCCTCAGCCACTCGTACACGCCGCCCACCTGCCTATCATGCGAGCCTTCTCTCCCGGCTCGACGCTGCCGATGCCCACAACCTGCCTTGTCGGTGTCTAGCCCTCCTAGAGCCGGCACCACGCGACATGGCACCTCGACGCCCCCCGACGCGCTCGTGGCCTCCCTCTCCACTCCCACCCACGATGAGCGGTGTTGCTTCGAGGTGGCTACCAATGTCGCCGTAGGGGCTACCCGTGAGCGTTGACGAGGGGATACCCAACCGGGTTGGCCAACAAAACGAGGAGGAGCCAAACAGGTGCCTGAAGGACCCGGCTAGGAGACAGGCCCCGACCGGCTATAGGACAGGACCTGGTCTGCTACAGCAAAGGACCCGGTCTGCTACAGGACTCACTGTACAGTACTATATAACTAAAGCAGATTTAAGGCCCAATGCATGATAAAATCACCTATATTCTTCAATAAAAAAATGCCCTGAAAGCATTAGGCAGGAAGTTAAAGTTTTGTTACAAGTTTCAAATGAGACTTTAAGTGCTAAGTATTTGGGAATGCCCTCTCATGTGGGTTCTTCGAATAATGGTGCTTTTAAGTATTTGAAGGACTATTTATGGAGCAGAGTTCAAGGGTGGATTGAGAAAACAATGTCTATGGCAGGGAAGGAGGTACTAGTTAAATCAGTGGCTCAGACGGTCCTAGTGTTCTCCATGTCATGTTTCAAGCTGACTAGGGGACTGTGTAAGCATCTAAATATGTTAATAAGGAAGTTTCGGTGTGGAAGTAAAAACGGCCAAAGGAAACCTAGCTGGGTCTCATGGGAGGTGATGACACAACCAAAGAGTATGGGAGGATTGGAATTTAAGGATTTCGAGTTGTTCAACTTGGCCCTGTTGGCGAAGCAAGCATGGAGGATCCTTTAATGTCCAGAGGCATTAAGGGGCTGTTTGGTTCTAGGACTAGCATTGCCACACTTTGCCACACATTTTTGCCAAACTTGCCTAAGGTTAGTTCATCAAAATGAGAGCCACAAGTTGGTAAACTGTCGTGGAATTATCACGTCAGATGTCCTACTGTGAAGATTTAATCGTGAGGCCAATGCATCTTTATAGTAGCTTGAGAGGGGTTGAGCGAAATCGAGAGACGCGACACAAGATAAGGATTTAGACAGCTTCGGGCCCCGGGAAACATCATCAGGTAATAGCCCTACATGTTGTTTGTGGCTAGATCTCATTATGCTTATGAAAGAGTCGCCGGTAAGCGGGCTCTCCTCTAATTGTGTCTAGCCCTAGATATTATTGTTTCTTGCTTGTCCCTCTTGGGGTGCCCTGCCCTCCTTATATAAGTTGAAGGGGCGGGTTACATGTGGAGTCCTATTAGGATTAGGACTAGTCTATTACAAGTGGAATCCTAGTGTGCCCCTTAAGGGAAAACTCCTTATGCCTTTCCTCGTAAACCGGTCCACCATAACATGAGCCGGCCTTCTGGGCCTTGGGCCTAGTCTTCTATCTGACCCGCCGTTGGGGTCATCAGTAAGTCACCAAATACGTGCCGGGTCTTTGTGAGCCACCAAGTCCGGCCGGGTCATACTTCCGGCCGGGTCATACCGTGGGGTATATCCCCGACATTAGCCCCCAGTTTAATTTGAATTTATCCATATTAAACTGATTCTGATCACCCTTAAGTCCTTGTTATTTCCTCCTTCTGGAAATTCGGGGTCAATAGACCAGCTTCATAATCAATTGGCTTCTCACAGAAATATATTGTGAAGAATATTTGATTTAGCTCCCAATGCTTAACAAAAATATTGGTCTTGAAATACTCATCTGATTTTCAGCCGGCTTGTAGAACTTGCCGGTTTATCATTGCCAAAATATCCGGTTTGTAAATATTGATAGCACCGTGTCATAATTGTTGCCGACGCGGGTCATAGTTATTGGTGACGCCGAGTTATGATTGTTGGTGACGCCGGGTCATGATTGTTGCAGACACCGGGTCAATCTGGTTTGCTCAAAACTAAAAATTGGAAAACATTTCTCCCTTATATCCATATTATCTGTAGTCCCAAAGTCTTGAGCAGTACAAAGTGATGGCTTAAGACTTGCTTCAATATAAATACTACCACTTTGAAGAAATCCATGTTTGTTCATCTTAGTCACTAATAAAGATTGAATACTCCATATATGTATCCCCCAGGTGCCGGGTTGTCATGCTTGCAGCAACCTGGGACTTGTAATTGCCTGATGCCCATAAAAACTTTTACCAATGTAGCCCCCAAGGGCTGGGTCATTAAGCAATAATGAGCAGGGACTTTGTAAATATGATCATGTAGACTTGAGCAGCAACGTGTATCCCCCAAGGGCCGTCTCAGTAAGATAATACTGAGCTGGGACTTTGTATATAATTCATTGATAATAACATCATATGATGTAATCTCCATCATGGGGCTTGAAACCACGTCCATAAGGTTAAGAGCTTTGTACTCTACCAATTGAGTAGTGGATCATTCAATATAATGGACTAAGGCTTGTGTACCTTGAATTTTGACAGGAGCAATTGGTAGCCCCAAGGGCCGACTCATTATAATGTGATGAGTCAGGTCTTCAATAAGGCCAGTAAAAATGACTTTGCATTAGCCCCCAAGTGCCATGGTGCATGCTGGCAGTGACATGGGACTTGCATATTTTGATGTAATCTTAATTTGAATAATGTACCCCCAAGTGTCGAGTCGTAAGCCTGCAGCGACTCGGGACTATTCCTTTCATTGTAGAATAAATTGTATCCATTGATAAAATAATATTCATTGCACTGAAGCGACTTTGAAAACCTCAATCATAATATTGGTTATTGATAACCATAAAAAATTCAGCCATGTTGGCTATTAAAGATTTGAATAATATAATCCGATTTGGAAAACCGGTTCCTGTGATATTGAATCGCACTGCCGGTTTAGGATACCTATGCAATAAGGATGATAACCCAATGTTTAGAAGCCAAAACTTCCAAATGTTTATGATTGTCATATATGGCGACTTATCGTCAAAAGTCGAGCCAGGTTAATAGAAACCACACACATATACTTCAGATATGAGCAAAAAGGTCTCAAGACAAAACCAAAGATTGTTTGAAAAAACTTAAACCAAATAAAAATCGAGGTTTCTGATTCGAATACGATCAGTAAACTGTTCCAAAGGGGTTAAGCTAGGATTCGAATACTATCATGTAACCCCCAGTGGCTTTGGCGTTGCGCCGATCAAGAGGGTACCGACAGCTACGTTCTCTTTGGTTCGAATACGACCTATGTTTGAACAGGAAGCCCCCAAATGACCTTGAGAGGTTTTTAACGACCCTGATTCGAATACGATCCAAGTCGAACCCAAAAGGGGTTAAGCTGTGATTCAGATACGATCAAGAAGCCCCCTAGTGAGTTTGGCTTTGAGCCGATCAAAAGGTTACGACAGCTATGTTCTCTTTGGAATACGACCTATGTTTGAACAGGAAGCCCCCTAGTGACCATAATAAGATAAGCCGTAAAGCAGGATACCCATATTTGAACCACGCATCATGGCAGCAAGTTCTCTTTGGCAACCTTTAATTTTTTCCGAGAACTCGAATCTTGCGAGAGATTAATTCTTTTTGAACCGGAACTTTAAAACCGGATTTGAAAGCTTCAAAACTTTGTGGGATACAGATTGTCCTTGTGCCGGATGTTTGAACCAGGTTTGAGAGCTTCAAAAGCTTTGTAAGAGACAAATTTACCTTGAGCCGGATGTTTGAACCGGATTTGAGAGCTTCAAAGCTTTGCGGGAGAGAGATGTCTCTTGAACCGGATTTTAAACCGGAATCTTTATTTTGAACCGACAATTTTCTGATGGCCTTTAAATTTTCATCAATATGGCAGTGTCCTCTGGAATCGGGTTATCATTCCCTCCAATGACCCGGAGTTCCCGAGTCATGTCATTGTAGCCCCCAAGTCTCAAGACAACTCGAGGAGTTGGCTTGAGATTCTCCATATTTAACCGTGATATAAACCGGCATGAGTTATTCAATAGCTTAGTGATATAATAATCCCTTTTTATAGTGGACAATTTGTCCTGCATTGGAAAACTTGCAAGCCAAAGTAATTGCTCTTTTAAAGAAAGCAATATATAATATAAAAATATAATGGATGGATTTCACATGATATGTTAGGCCGGAAATTATGCGCCGCAGAGTTGATGATCACCATCATGAAGCTGAAATCAATCACGGCCGAGTGGGCCGCGGGAGAAGACAGATGAGCCGGTCGCGGTGTTGTAAGCCGGTGCAGACGGGGAGAGTCGGCACCAGCGTTGTAAGCCGGTGCAGACGGGCAAGTCGGCCTTATGTTGACGTAGACCGGACTGCGGGGGACGGCGGCCTGTGCGCGCTTTATTGGGCAATTCGTGCGGTCCTGACGAGTTGATGCGGACTGGACCGTGGGAATGGCGGCTTGCACGCATGTCTGTCGAGCAGCGTGGCATAAACGAATGTTAGTGCATGCACTCCATATCCGCGGTATAATGGCATAACAAATTGTCCTGTGTAAAAATATTACAGGGCGGAGCAATTGTTCTTTGACGAAAAACAATAAGTGTTAATAAGATAAATTTAGATGGATATCACCTGATATTTGTGAATGACAGATGATCTGTGCGTAAAGTCCGTTAGTCAACCCGGCACTTTGAATAGGCTGGACCGCAGGGCGGACAGCAAAACAACCGCAGCATCAGAAGTGGCTCGGAGAGATGAGTCGGCCGCGGCATTGTAAGCCGGAGTGAACGGGCGAGTCGATCGCAGACACGGTCCCGGTGAGTCGACGTAGACCGGGCTATAGGGGTGTCATCTTGCACACGTCCATTTACCGGGTAACGTGACATGGACGAACGCCGGGCGCAATGTTGTCAGTACGTGCTCCGCACCCTGGTATAAACCACATTTGTAGTGAATAATTATCCTAATTTTATACGAGGATGATCACTATACGGCGTCCGTAGATAATCCAGAATTTTTGTGTTGATCCTTTTAAGGGCTTTGCTAGAATTTGCCATAGTCTGTAATTTTCACCTTGTGAACGCCTCGTATATCTTCTGACATGATGAAAAGTGTTTTTTTTCATTATAACGAAACTGCTCGGGGCGGCGGCTTGCAGGTGCGAAGCAAGGTGAGTCACGGATCGTGGGTGGCTCTCCAAATCTTAGCAGGCTTGACTTATCCACGTCCAGATCTCCCTCGAGGTCGGGGCCCCCTTTTTTTTCTCATTTTTTTTGAAACTGCTCCGTATTCTTTCCTGCATCATTGCCGTCTTTGGAAAATACTGCCTCTGGCCGAACACAAAATTTTTTGACTTGTACTGTAGATGGCTTTCCGTACTGCTTGCAAAAACTGAAAAGCCTTGCACGCAACCATGTTATACAGTGCTTCAAACACCTCCAGCAATTGTAGAGGCTCGTCAACGGCTGTAGCGTCAAAAAAATCAGTCGGCCGGCTCAACGTGCCCCTGCGGATACAGCAAGGGCGGTTCAAAGCATGGCAAAAGGGGCGGCGGCTCTGTAGTTGTAGGCCGGTTCACCGGCGGAGGCAGAGTCGCGGTCACAGCAGCGAGAAAACGCGCTGGCGGGTTACAACGGTGGCTTGCCAGAACGGCTTGGCGCAGTGGCCGAAGGAACGAGGCAAGGCGGCTCGGGCCGCGGCAGTCCGTCGCAGGTTGAGATTGGCGCGCTAGAAGTGACCCGATCGAGGGCGGCGGTTTTAACCCGCAGCGGCTTACTGGCAAGGGTCGTTACGGCCGGGTTGCACAGAGGCGGTGTGGCGATTTAGCTCGTACAGGGGACCCGATGGCGGCTGTAGACGCGAGAGATGACTCCATACGGCGGCGAAGTGGCAAAGTCCTCAGCAGACAAAGGGACGACGGCCAAAACCAGCGACCGCGGAGCAAAGTCAAGCATAGGCAGAGGAGTGCCAACCATGGCCACGTCACGGAAGCCGGCATAGTGAGGTTGAGGCGGCTCTCGGCAGAAGCGAACGGCGGTACACGGCGAATCACCAAGGTGACGGTGGCTCGCAGCGGCGACTGAAGTAGACCCGGACAGCGGACGGTGGCGACTCGAAGGCGGTCAGCTCGAGGCAGAGACAACAACAAACTTTGGGACGGCGGCTTAGGCCCGGCCCGACGGAAACCGGTGAAGCGAGGATGGCTCGACGGCGGCGGCAGCTTGCGGCAGAATCAGCAACGGGCCATCGCGGCGGCTCAGGCGAGTTCACGACGCTGCAAACCACAGCAACGCCCGGTCAGCAACGGCGGACTGGTGACTTGAAGGCCAGCCGATGTGAGTCAACAGGGTGGTGATTCTGTGAGAGTCCCATGCATGTTGCGGCATGCCGGACAGCAATGAACAATTTTTCTGATGTATGCTGGAATTTTTTTTTAATCTTAACTGTCGCTCCTAGGGTTGATGTACGATCAGCCAGCGTTTGCAACAATTGTTGGAATAGTACTTAAGCAGAGTGCTATTGGGGTGCTATTGGAAGTACTTTGGATTTGATTTGTCCTCCACATGAATTATTCCAAAAGCGATCAGTACTCACGTACTACCACCTGAGCCGGTACGCACTACTAGTACCTTGCTAGTTCACCCGGAAAAGTTACCGATTGCTGCCCCGGGACTTGATCCATCAGCTGAGGTTTGATGGGAGTGGGTAAACATGAGCAGATCAGGCGTGCTCGTGCCCCCGCGTACGTACGCCAAGGTGGCCGCTAGTCGATCACGGATCACCTCTCCTTGGAACTCCATACGGTCTCGGCAGAAGCTGCGAAGCAACAGAGACAGCCCGATGCGGTCAATCCGGATCGGGGTCGTTATCCGCTTCCGGGTCTGATCCATTTTTTTCATTGCTGTAATCCAAGCACATGTACGCACGATTGGCAACGTACGCCTATCAACTTCCGTGCTCCGGCCACTCTTTGGTGGTCCCTTTTTTTATGCGATGACGTGGAACAGCATCAATCGCTCCGATTTGAAAATTGTATCAGCCATCAAGACAGAACGCGGCTCGGGACTTAATCTGATATGCTTCGGTGTTCAGGGTAGTATTCAGACTGTTTGTAGCGGAAAGTCTTGCCTGCTTTAGATTGGCGATTTGCGGCCGTCCTCCGAGACGATCTGGCTAGCGGATCCGTACAGCGCTTGCGGCTGCCGCATGCAACCCTAGCTCTGGTTTTGACCAGGTAGAATTAATCACGACTCTGATTATAAAACGATGAACACGCCAGTTTTGCTCAAAAACTGTCCCATGCCGGGTCATCTTGCACGATTCTTCTGTGCCGGCTCTTTTTCATCCGGCTAATTGCGATCTTCTCGATCCTTGAGAGAAATCCCTCCAAGAACTCAACACCGCCGTGCGCAGACCCCACGGTGGGCGTCAACTGTCGTGGAATTGTCACGTCAGATGTCCTACTGTGAAGACTTAATCGTGAGGCCAATGCATCTTTGTAGTAGCTTGAGAGGGGTTGAGCGAAATCGAGAGACGCAACACAAGACAAGAATTTAGACAGCTTCGGGCCCCGTGAAACATCATCCGGTAATAGCCCTACATTTTGTTTGTGCCTAGATCTCATTATGCTTATGAAAGAGTCGCCGGTAAGCGGGCTCTCTAATTGTGTCTAGCCCTAGATATTATTGTTTCTTGCTTGTCCCTCTTGGGGTGCCCTGCCCCTCCTTATATAAGTTGAAGGGGCGGGTTACATGTGGAGTCCTATTAGGATTAGGACTAGTCTATTACAAGTGGAATCCTAGTCTGCCCCTTAAGGGAAAACTCCTTATGCCTTTCCTCGTAAACCGGTCCACCATAACATGAGCCGGCCTTCTGGGCCTTGGGCCTAGTCTTCTATCTGACCCGCCGTTGGGGTCATCGGTAAGTCATCAAATACGTGCCGGGTCTTTGTGAGCCATCAAGTCCGGCCGGGTCATACCGTGGGGTATATCCCCGACACGCCTAAAGGAATCTTGCCACACTTTTTGTGTGTATGCCATGTGGGGTCCAAGTGTGGCTTGCCCAAGGTGTGGCTTGAACCAAACACTCACCTAAGTTGGTCAAACTTGCCTAACCTTAGTTGTGGCAATCTTTGGCTAAGTTAGTCACAAACCAAACAGCCTCTAAGTGCTCGAATTCTTAAGAGTGCCTACTTCCCAGACACATCCATCTTGACTGCTTAGTTGGGTAACCATCCAAGCCAAATTTGGAGGGCCATAGTTGAAGGCCGTGATATATTGAAACAAGCACTACTAGGGAAAATCTTATATGTGGAGGCTTATCAGTAGCGCTGGTTACAGAGGGGCGCGCGTGTCAAAGAACGACGCTACTACTACCTTCTTAGTAGTAGCGCGGTACACAAAAACTCGCTATGGCTATTACAACCACACCTTAACCGACATGCTAGGTATAGTAGTAGCGGGTTTCATTAATTCCGCGCTACTGCGAAGAAAATAGTAGTAGCGCATTTTCCGGGGACGCCGCTACAACTAAGTTTGTACTGTGCCACATGGCGAGCCCCATTTAGCAGCAGAGCAGGCTTCTGTGGACGCGCTACTGCTAAGGAAGTTAGGAGTAGCGCCGGTCAACCTTATCTCCCGCCCCTCCATTTTCTGACTCCCCTCACTCACTCCCTCTATGTCTTCCTCCTCCCGCTGTCGCCGCCGCCGTCCTCCCTCCTTCTTCCTCAGTAAGCCACTGCCGTCCTCCCTCCTCCAACTTCCTTCCTCTTCCTCCTCCTGCTCTCTCCTTTCTCCTCCCTCTCTCTCCTGCTCCTGCTTCCTCCCTCCTCCCTCCTCATCCGGCCACCCTCCTCCTCTCTCTCGTCCCTCCCTCTCTCCTCCCTCCTCGTCTGGCCGCCCTCCTCCTCACATTCCTCCCTCCCTCCTCCCCTCCTACCTCCTTCCATCCCTCCCCCCTCTGTTCTTGTAGTATGTAGGTTTTTTTAATGTTTTTCAAATACAATAGAATGTAGAGTGTAAATTTTTAGTAAATGTAGGGGTTATAAGATATTTAGTATTGTAGATTTTTTGAATAGAATATATTTTTAGTAATGTATATTATTTGAATAGATTAGATTTTTTTAGTAATATAGGGGCAAAAGAACCAAATACCTTTAAATATTTAGTTATGTTTGTTGTAATAGAAATTTAGGTATAGAGATTTTTAGTAAGAAAAATTAGGTATATGATTTTTTAGTAAGAAAATTTAGATATAGAGAATTGTAGTAATTTTCTTTTTCAATATAGAAATGTATTGGACAATTTAATTATTTTTATGTCATTATCATTTTGTCATCAAAGAATGCTATATGAGATTTGATGATCTAACATTTTCACTCAGTGGCATATGCATGCTTTGTAGTGTCGAGTCTCCATGGAGTGATCATCCTCAGAGCTACCTCTACTTCCTCTACACCCGAGTCGGTTAGCTATAAAAGTCCACCTCCTCCTAGGGTATTTAGTTATGTCAACCTCAGATTGCCAAGTTTGAATGCTCCTGTGTGAAGGATATGTATGTGCTTGCCTTAGTGGCCTGTGTTTGCAGGGAACACCTCCTAGTGACCTATGCAAGTTTTCATAGATGTTTTTTAGATGTAGTAGTAGTAGATGAGTAGCGATGACAATGTGAAGCTAGTTTTTTTAAACGATAATCGATCCGGATAGAATATCAAGTTTAAACTATGTGTATGGACATCTTTGTATCACAGGGAAAATCCGAGTGGCCTATGTTTTGCCAGTGTTGTTTCGTTTCCATTCCGGCAAATTTCAGGCGCTCGATATGTCCTATTTTAGCAAAGGTCATGCCTGATTTTTCCGTGAAATGTAGCATGACATGTGTGTTAGAATATGTAGGAAATATCGACTACCCCGGATTTGCTAGAAAGAGAATTAAACGACATTTTGAGTTGACTTTAAGTCTGTCGGGGCTCCATACATGACAGTCAAAAAATCAGTGAGGGAGAGTCTCCACCATATATGAGAGATGAAGAATGCCGACTGTTGTCATGGGGGTCGCTTCTCCTTCTTCTCCTTGTGCTAGACCTTTGTTATGCACTAGCAGAAGGAGGAGTAGTGACCATCACCGACGGTTGAAAAATCAGTGAGGGAGTGTCCACCATATATGAGATAAGAAGGAGAATCTCGACTATTGTCGTGAGGGGAGCTTCTTCTTCATTCGAAGGTGCTAGACATTTTGGTGTAATGCATTTTCGAATGAAAGTAGGAGATTCCATCACCGACAATCGCAAAATGTCAGAGAGGAAGAATCTCGACTGTTGTCGTGGGGGTCGCTTCTCCTTCGTTCCCATGTGCTAGACATTTTGGTGTAATGCACTCGGGCACAAAAGGAGGAGCAACTATCACCGACAGTCGAATATATGCGAGAGGGGGTGCCCATCATATACACCACGTGAGATGAGGGTTTTCAAGGAAAGACTTGACAAACCAAAAGTCAACCCGTGATGAATAATAATGACCTGATTTAGTTTTTGTATTACATATATTGAATTTAAGAAGTTTAATCTTTGAATTATGAACATAGGAAATGTCTGACGACGATAGGATCCCTGAGTGCGAGTACTGCAGCGACGACCAGGGTCTGTGTGACAAGCCTCACCTAGAAAACGGTCAGCGCTTCAGTATTAAGCTTGTTCTATGTGTAATTTCCGCTTTCTACAATTCGACCAGTGCATCCCCTAACATGCAAGACGTTCGGTCTTGGAGAAGCTGGATTTTGAAGATCATGCGGGTATGGAGATAACGAGAGTTCACCTCAAGACCCATCATGGTTATAATTTTGCCGTAAAACTATACAATGGCGGTGACCTACTCCCATTTTGGTTGCTCGAATTGTGCAAGGCATGTGGTTTTCAGGAGGGTATGCATGTCACCTTCGATCTAGGTGATCCTGAAGATGACATCGATGAAGATAATGTCGATGAAGAAAATATCGAAGCTAGTATCGACATTTGGGTCGATGTTGATACGCTTCCACTTCTAACTCTATGTGAGTTTCTCAAACATATTTATTAAGTAATTTATATTGTTTTTATAAAAATATTTGACAGCTTATATATTTCCATTGACAACTTATTTCCATTCTTCAAAAAATATTCGGCAAGTAGTAGACAAAACCTACTACACTGATGGCTCTAAACTAACTTACGATTATCTTGTCTCCTTTATTATTGATGTTGAGACTTACAATAAGAGTTATGAAACTCCTCCACATTATGGTCAATACGTGTCACTAGTGCACGTGTTTAACTACGGCAACATCCATGGAAATGGCATGGTAAGATTTATTATTATTATGACACCGCGATACTCTTGTGTAGTGTTTGAGATCTTTATGACTAAGGCAAGTTTGAAACCTTTTGCACTTATTGCTAGCCTCTACGCCGTGCATTGCCCGCTCTCACATTGGGACTTGGAGCAAACTTTGCAGGTAGACCCAAAGCCGTGGGGTGACTTTCTCTTGTTCTCCTACACATAAAACACTCTACCTCCACAAAACAGCCACCATACTTACCTACATGACATTTTCATAGCCATTCTGAGCATACCGCCATGCACTAACATCATATAACATTACAAACATGTTTTCACTTGCCTTGAATGATCATAGCATGGCTAGCTCGACATTTTCATGGCTTGTCCATTTTTTATGTCTAAGCTACGTCGTATCATTGCACATACTGGCACACCGCTAGAGGCATTCATCATATAGAGTTTCTCTCTCATGTTTTAGTTTTGAGTTATTATTACTTCAGTTGGTGTGACAATAGAAAGTGTATAATTCATCATTGTAAGGCGTTGCTACTAAGAGAGAGAGAGAGAGAGAGAGAGAGAGAGAGAGACCAAATAAAAGATGCACCATGGAGGTGCCACAAAAAAAAGAGAAGAGGAGAAAAAGAAAAAGTAAAGGAAGAGAGAAGGACCAACATCATTATCCTTTCTAGTATAAAGTTGTGCTTCAAAGTAGCACCACTTCATGCATTGTAAAGTAGAAAGTTTCATGAGCTTTATGTTTCATACTAGTGGGGAACCTACACTATAGAAGTTGGCTTGTATATTCTTATGACGAGCATGCTTAAAAGCCCGAGGTCTTCATGAGCAAGCAAGTTGGATGTACCCCCACTTAGTCCATAGGAGACCTTTCACATATTCATAGCTCTATGTGCATCCTAGTTGCATGGCGATCCTTACTCCTTGCGTTGACATCGATCATAAGGCCTTCTCCATTGCCTAATGGTCAGTTGCTTTAATGCAAGACTTTCTTTGTTTTTGACTTCTTAAAACCCCAACCACATTTTATCTTTCCCTTAAGTGTGAAGCATAGGTTTGCGCTCAGTGCTGCATAGGTAGTTGAGCGGTTGAATAACGCAGATAGACGACCTTGCTACTGTACCTCGTATGCCTTAGGTTGGTGTTTTTGAAGCGAACGCTAATGCAAGATTTTTTTTCGATCATACTACTGACCATGATTAGCGCCTAGAGTTGAGGAGACCACGGTTGGATAATTTTTTCTTTTCCAATCTTTATTTTATTTCAGATAAGCCCTTGCAACGGAGATGACCTTATATGAGTGTTCAAACCTAACCAAGCTGAATCTAATGATAGCATTTGCACATTCATGGAACTCAACATGCTTGTAAACAAATTACCTCATGCAGTAGTGTAGAGCACAATTTTTATGTTGATATATATAAGTTGTAGTCGTCTGTATGAGTGTTTAAATTGTATGCCATGTTGAATCTAATCACACTTGCACATCCATTGAACCCAGGATGCTTCTTTGCCGCCATATGAGGAGTTCATAAATGGATTAAACATGTAGCAAAGGATGTACATCCAATTGATAGGATTGGGTGGACTTCTCAAGACACCTATCATCAAAATTAGACATGAACTGTGCCAGGTCATCGCTAATTCATATGATGCAGAGCAGGATGCCTTTATCATTAACGGGTGACCATGTAGGATCACACTAGAAGATGTAGCGCATATAACAGGCATGCTCTGCGAGGGGAAGAAGCACGTCCCTTCAAATCTCGATGATACTATGGAGTTGTGGAAGAAACTGAAAGACCGTAATGACACCAAAATAACTTTCAAAGGATTGCTAGCCAAGATGAAAGGCGACATCACACCAAATTTTGTCAAGCCATTTGTCTTGTACAACATAGGCAAATATGTATGTCGGACAAAAGAGCAGTATGTGGATAACAAATATATTGGGATTGTTAGAAACGTTGAGACGATAAACGACACAAATCTTGGACAGCTAACGCTTGACTATCTTATGGATAGCGTCAAGAATTTTGTAAATGTTGATGCAAATCTGGAGGGGAACCTACCACTACTGCAGGTAATTCGCCATAGTACAATTATCAGTTACCTAACATACATTACATAATCTACGAGAATGTTTGTAAACTGCTTTTGTTGTTATGCAGACATGGTACTACGAGAAGTTCAGAGTGCACCAATTCGACTCTAGCATCTCGTACGAATCATGGTTAAGGCCGCTGATCCAGAACTAGAGTGAGGAGAAGTCTAAAAAGGTTCACAATATAATCCAGAAAAATTATCTGGGAGTTGGAGAGGTAAAATGTCAGCACATTGCCTGGATTATGTGTTGGGGAACGTAGTATATTAATTTTTTTGCCTACGATCACGCAAGATCTATCTAGGAGAAGCATAGCAACGAGCGGGGAGAGTGTGTCTACGTACCCTCGTAGACCGAAAGTGTAAGGGTTTAGTAACGCGGTTGATCTAGTCGAACGTCTTCGCGATCCAACCGATCAAGTACCGAATGCACGACACCTCTGTGATCTGCACACGTTCAGCTCGGTGACGTCCTTCGTACTCTTGATCCTGTTGAGGCCGAGGGAGAGTTCCCTCAGCACGACGGCGTGGCGACGGTGATGATGAAGTTACCGGCGCAGGGCTTCGCCTAAGCACTACGATGATATGACCGAGGTGTGTAACTGTGGAGGGGGCACGGCACACGGCTAAAAGATCAACTTGTGTGTCTTGGGGTGCCCCCTTGGCCACGTATATAAATGAGGGAGGAGGATGAGGCCGGCCTAGGAGGGACGCGCCTATAGGGGCACTCCAACTAGGATTCCCAATCCTAGTTGGAGTCCCCTTCCTTTTCCAAGAGGGGAGTGAGGGAAGGAGTAGGAGAGGGAGAAGGAAAGAGAGGGGCGCGCCGCCCCCTCCCTAGTCCAATTCGGACTTGCCATGGGGAGGGGGGGTCAACCCTTGAGGCTTTCTGTATGGCCCATTAAGGCCCACTACTTCCCCCGACGAATTCCCGTAACTCTCCGGTACTCCGAAAAATACCCGAATCACTCGAAACCTTTCCGATGTCCGAATATAGCCTTCCAATATATCGATCTTTACCTCTCGACCATTTCGAGACTCCTCGTCATGTCCGTGATCTCATCCGGGACTCCGAACAAACTTCGGTCATCAAATCACATAACTCATAATACAAATCGTCATCGAACGTTAAGCATGCGGACCCTACGGGTTCGAGAACTATGTAGACATGATCGAGACTCATCTCCGGTCAATAATCAATAGCAGAACCTGGATGCTCATATTGGCTCCTGCATATTCTACGAAAATCTTTATCGGTCAAACTGCATAACAACATACGTTGTTCCCTTTGTCATCGGTATGTTACTTGCCCGAGATTCGATCGTCAGTATCATCATACCGAGTTCAATCTCGTCACCGGCAAGTCTCTTTACTCGTTTCGTAATGCATCATCCTGCAACTAACTCATTAGTCACATTGCTTGCAAGGCTTATAGTGATGTGCATTACCGAGAGGGCCCAAAGATACCTCTCCGATACACGGAGTGACAAATCCTAATCTTGATCTATGCCAACCCAACAAACACCTTCGGAGACACCTGTAGAGCATCTTTATAATCATCCAGTTACGTTGTGACATTTGATAGCACACAAGGTGTTCCTCTGGTATTCGGGAGTTGCATAATCTCATAGTCAGAGGAACATGTATAAGTCATGAAGAAAGCAATAGAAATAAAACTAAAACGATCATTATGCTAAGCTAACGGATGGGTCTTGTCCATCACATCATTCTCTAATGATGTGATCCCATTCATCAAATGACAACACATGTCAACGGTTAGGAAACTTAACCATCTTTGATTAATGATCTAGTCAAGTATAGGCATACTAGGGACACTCTGTTTTGTCTATGTATTCACACATGTACCAAGTTTCTGGTTAATACAATTCTAGCATGAATAATAAACATTTATCATGATATAAGGAAATAAAATAATAACTTTATTATTGCCTCGCTCTTGTATTATATATGTTGCTTCATTATAGATGTTGCTTCATTATTGTCTATTGTTCTTCAGCCTCTAGGGCATATTTCCTTCAGTCTCCCACTTGCACTAGAGTCAATAATCTAGTTCACATCGCCATGTGATTTAACACCAATAGTTCACATCGTCATGTGATTTAACACTCTATAGTTCACATCGCCATGTGACCAATACTGTTGGGGATATTACTGTTGGGCGTAAACCGGCCTATCTGGGCCGGGTCAACTTCATCAGTAGTTCCAGAAGTGATAAAGCCCAAGAAGGCAGATGAGGGCCTAAGGCCCGTAGCCGGTTCAAGATTTGTAGTTGTAAACCGGAATTTGTATATAAACTTGTATTGTAAGTTAGGAATAAGGAGAGACCAACCCGGATACGAATATCGACCGGTGTTGGGACTCTGTGAACCGATGGGTGTCACCCGTGTATACAAGGGGACGACCCGGCGGCGGTTCAAGGACAAAAGACAATGATTCGAGACATAGGCGAAGCTTGTTTGCTCCCTAGTCATCGAAACCCCATCAATTCCATCACAACTAGACGTAGGCTTTTACCTTCATCGAAGGGGCCGAACTAGTATAAACTCTCTTGCGTCCCTGTGTCCGCTTTAACCCCTTCAAGCTAACCCGTTGCAATGGCTCCACGACTAAGTCCTTTCTCTAGGACATCTGCCGTGACAAAACCACGACAGTTGGCGCCCACTGTGGGGCTACCGCACGATGGTTTCCGGTTCTTGGAGGGCCGCTTTGAAGGACTCGAGGGCTACGTTGTAGGCCGGATGACTAAGTGTCGTCGTGGCAAGCTCTACATCGACGACGCAGGCTGGGGCCCCGAGGCCGGCTCAATTGAGTACGGGTACCGGGTCCCCTTTGGTGGCATTCACATTTTCATTGGCAAGATCAGTGAACCGGGCCCTGAGCCGGACATCTGCACTGACCTCGTCGAGATGGCTCAGCGTGCGCGATCCGCCCGGGTTAAACCAGCCATGAAGCGTGCCTTCGTGGGAGTCATCCATGGAGGAAGTTATGAGGACGGATCGGAATTTCTCGGCGTGACCGTCGTTTGTTCCGATGACGAGTCTTTGACCGGAGAAACCGAATCTCTTTATCAGCTACAAGATGGCCGGATTGGGAGTTGTTCCGATGGCGACAGTATTCCGGACCCCTCTGATCTGCCCAACCGGGTTGGAATATTCATGGCCGGAAGACAAGCAGCGCTTCATTCTTCGACAGTTGCGGCAACGATCTCCGGTTCAGCAGCGGCGACGGCTGCCGGGGCAGGAGGCCCTGCGCGCCCGCCGGCTCAGGTTCTATCAGAGCTATTTGATGCGTTGGCTGTGCTTATGGCGGAAGTTAATCCTCTGGACCAGGACGTTCACAACGCGAAGATTGCAAAGGTGAAGGAACAGATCACCCAGGCCAAGGTGGATCTGGCGGCTGAGGACACCAGGATGGCCGCAGAGCGGGCCGCTTTAGACACACAAGCCTACAGGCTTATGTTGGACCAGAGCACGTCACATGAAGTCATGAGGAGGAAGCACCGTTCCCGTTTACCTCCGGTTTTCGAGGCCAGAGACCTTTTCAACACTCCAGGACCAAGAGTCGGCAATCCGTTGGAGGGAAACCGGGCAGAAGCCCCTGGGACCGGTGCACTGGTTCAGCCTCATCAGATGGACCCACCTCGTCAAAACACCATTATACCTCAGGCTGCTTTAACACCTCCGGGTCACTACTCCAACCCAATGGACAATCTTGTTGCCGCTGCTGCATGGCTGGAGGCCATTCCAATTGAAGGTGACTCGCCGCAGGCAGTAGAGACGCGACGGGTCAAGGAACTTCTGAGGACAGCTTTGGTCCAACAGGAAGCGTACTCGTATAGCCGCGACCAGATCCACTCGACCCCCCGTCCAAGCCAGAGCTATAGCATACATATGGATGAACCAGAAGTGTCGAGTAATGAACAACGTGGAGCACCCCGTGACAACAACCCGGCGGGTGGTGCTGATAATGCTCAGGGAGTGGTGGACCGGGGCTGCGCGCGCAGGGAGGCCGAGTTAGCCACCCAACATCAGGCTCAGCGGCTCACGCCGGTTTGTCCAACCACCTTGACCGAACCTGGTGTTACTTCTAGTTCTTTGGGGGTGCCTTGCCTTATCCCCGCTTTACGCAACGTGCGCCTGCCCAAGGATTTCAAAGGCCCGCGCAAGGTACCAAATTACACGGCGGATCAACCTCCAGAGACATGGGTGGAAAGCTATGAGATGACCATGGAGATGCTTGATGTGGATGACGCGGCGTGTGTGAAATACTTCACCATGATGCTTGAAGGAACGGCCCGTACTTGGTTAAAAAGCCTGCCAGCTAATTCTATCAGTTCATGGGCCCAATTACGAGCCCGGTTTATCAGCAATTTCAAGGATACCTGTAAACAGCCTATGTCGATAGTGGACTTAGCTGCATGCGTCCAGGAGGAAGGAGAGTCAACAACTCATTCGGTGCGCCGGGTTTCACAAGTGTTGCACTCCTCAGACCGCATCAACGCTGACACCGCAGTATTAACCCTAGAAGGCAACTGCCGGTTTGGGCCCCTGAAGCTGAAGTTGGGACGGATGAAGCGTCATTGCACCGACATGGGGACCCTCATGGCCGCTTTGGTGAAATATGCTGATTCTGATAGTACCAAGGATCCTAAATCTGATGATGACAAGATAGGGAAAGGGAAGAGGAACAGTAGCTCCAAAGGTCAGCAGCATCACTGGGCAGACAATGGTGGTGGAGGCAAGCGTAAAGCGGATGGTAACATGGACTTTGTGGCTAATACCAACGCACAGGACAATGGCCAGCGATGCAAGGGTAGACCGGATGGCTAAGGAGATGAATCTAAGTCGAGTTAAGTGCTTCGGTGACTCGGACCTTGTGGCTCAGCAAGTGTCTGGCACTTGGGACTCCAAGGACCCACTCATGGCAGCATATCATCGTGAGGTGGATATTGTTGCAGGTTGCTTCAAAGGCTATCAGGTGGACCACGTGGACCGGCGGAAAAATGAAGCGGCGGACGCTTTAAGCCGGCTGGGCTCTCAGCGCAAACCGGTCCCGCCCAATGTTTTTCTGGATGTGCTGCACAACCCGTCGGTCAAGATCCCTGGTGAAGAGGATTTGGCTATTCCTGATCCGGAGGCTCGATTGGTGGCAGCTCTTCATGTTATTCCGGATTGGACGCTTCCTTACCTGGCGTACAAGAACCGGGGCAAGTTGCCAGAGGATGAGATTCTGGCCCGGCAGATAATCCGGCGATCCAAGTCCATGACCATTATCAACGGCGAGTTGCATCATTGTAGTGTGTCAGGAGCTTTTCAACGCTACGTGTCTCCTGAAGAAGGCCGTGAAATTTTGCGTGAGATCCACGAAGGAGATTGTGGTCACCATGTCGGTTCAAAGTCTCTGGTGGCTAAAGCGTTTCGCCATGGCTTCTATTGGTTAACTGCTCAGGCTGATGCGGAGGATCTGGTCAGATGATGTGATGGTTGCCAAAGGTTTTCAAGACGTGCTCATGTACCGGCTCAAGAATTGAGAATGATTCCAATTACTTGGCCGTTTGCGACTTGGGGGCTGGATATGGTTGGGCCTTTCAAAAGGTCCAAAGATAAGAAGACCCACCTCCTGGTGGCGGTTGACAAGTTTACAAAGTGGGTGGAGGCAGAACCCGTTAGCAAGTGTGATGCAGCCACGGTGGTTCAGTTCATCAAAAAGGTGATGGCTTTCCGCACAGTATTATCACAGATAATGGTACCAATTTGTCCAAAGGTGCTATGAAGGAGTTCTGCGAACGGGAGCACATCCGGCTCGATGTTTCATCAGTGGCACATCCACAGTCCAATGGTCAAGCAGAAAGAGCTAATCAAGAGATCTTGAGAGGCATCAAGCCCCGGTTCATGGTTCCTTTGCAGAGAACGTCGGGTTGTTGGGTAGAAGAATTACCATCTGTGTTATGGAGCATCAATACAACACCCAACAGATCAACATGATACACACTGTTCTTCATGGTTTATGGAGCGGAGGCGGTTCTCCCCAGTGATATCCGTCATGATTCACCTCGTGTGACGGCTTACATTGAAGTGGACAATGAGACATCACGGCAAGATGCTTTGGACCGGTTGGATGAAGAGCATGACATCGCAGCCGCCCGATCGGCAATTTACCAGCAGGATCTTCGTCGTTATCACAGTCGCCGAGTCAGAACCAAAACCTTTCAGGAAGGAGATTTGGTGCTTCGGCTCATCCAAGATCAGACTGATATGCATAAGCTATCCCCACCTTGGGAGGGGCCTTTCGTGGTCAGCAAGAATCTGCACAACGGGTCGTACTATCTGATCGATATTCGAGAGCATAAAGACTCACGCACATCAGAGGAGGAGACCTACAGGCCATGGAACATAGCTCATCTTCGGCCTTACTATACCTGAGCCATTGGCATACTTGTGTACATATTATGACAATGTATATATTATGATTAAATATAATAAACCAGAACCTCAGCTAAAGCGGGGTATCTGTTCTTTTACATCATGTGAGGTTACACGGAGTTGATCTAAAGCGGCCTCTGGTTTACCCCTTGAGTTCGCTTTTTAAAAGCATCATGTTATATCACTTGGGGGTTTGGTCATGTCCGAACCAATACCATGCCTCTTGATAGGCGAGAGCCACCAGATCACTTGGGGACCTGGTCATGTCTGAACCAGTCATGCCTCTTGATCGGCCTAAGGCCACAGAATCACTTGGGGGCTTGGTCGAACCCGAACCATGACCATGCCACTTGATCGGCATAAATGTCACGGTTTCATTTGGGGATCTGGCTGACTAGAACCATAGTTACACCTAACGGGAGCTTGGTCGTGTTCGGCCATGGTAACACCATCTGATCAGCTCAAATAAACCTTTTTTTGCAACGGTTTTGTCATTGCACTTGATTTACACTTTTCTTTGAAGGTTTTTTTTGCTTTTTATTGTGTTTTTTAAACCGACAAAGTTCTTTAACCAATCAATTGATGGAACACAATTCACGTTAATCTGGAGACTATTTACCCGGTTTGATCCTTGTTGTTAACATCCTCTTATGGAGTAACACGGTGTTTATTATAACCCGGCATGGTTTACCTGGTAAGCCAGCGTCATATATGTACAGGAGATGTTATCTCCTCCAACAGTGTGGGTTTGCAAAACTCCGCTTCAAGATTGGCCAAGCCAACTTCATGTTCAACGAGGGCAAGTACTATGTATCACAAAAATTTGGTCATATACTTAAGAATTTTTTTGGATGTTTTGACTTCATATATGCAGACATCATATTCCGCTGGACGGTACAACCGCGGTGGCACTTGAAGAGTTTTTATTGCAGAAGGTGCTTTGGAAAGTTCATCACCACAGGAAGAACAAATTATGCACGAAGGCATATCAACATCAAAAGTATCAGCTATCCTATTATAAGGCAACACGGTGCCCATAATAATATCATTGTTTTTCGCCAAGGAGAGGCAGTTTCAAAACCGGATTCCGGTTCAAGCTTGGTCACCAGCCTGGCCTGATGGTTGTGGGTCACCCTGCGCCGCTTCATCCTCCGTTTCTCTACCCAGTGGCTAGAAATCAACAGTTGTCCAGTCGATTCCCATTAATGCTTGAAAAACAGCTGCATCGTGGATCAACAATGACGGGTCAATATCAGGAGCGTAAGTGTGCTTACGGATTGGAGGGATAAGATTTTCCGACTCATGAATTGGGGCATCTATTCGCTTGTTCTGATTATCATATTGAGCTTGATAACGAGACAAGTCTGCTTCTTCAGCCAGTTGACAAGCTAGCGGACACACCTCCCGGATTATGGCTCGCTGATCCGCTTCACTAAATTCTGACCCATCTTCTTTCAAGCTGGGATAGCCCTGAGCCGCTTCAATAGGATCAAAATCCGGCACCCAGGCTTTTGCCCGCATTAAGGCATTGATCGCACCGGTTCGAGCAGCAGATTTCTTCAGCTCTTCAATCCAGGCGGGAAGCACCGATAGTTTCATCAGGGTATCTTGAATCAAAGTGGGCGCCGGTTTGTTGTGAGATGCGGTACAGATGATCCGCTGTGCGCCAGTATACAGCTGTTCGACCAATGTGTAGACGACTTTCAATTTTTCCGCACATCTGAACCCAAGTGACCAGTGCGTGTCCCTGAAATATCATAAGGGTTAAACCGGCAGCTCTTTAAGAAGGCCAAGTCAATTCAGAAGTCAAACTGGCTTACCAAAGATAGCAGTGGTCATAGTATGCACGTGCTGCTTTATACTGGTCAATTCATCCGCCACCGGTTTTAGTGCAGCCTCGGCATCCTCTGCTCGTTTGATTAAAGTGGACTTTTCAGTGGCCCAATCCGCCTGCTTCTTCTTGAAGCTCTCGTTAAGCTGCTCCATGGCGCTTAAAGTGCTGGCTAATTCCTCTTTTGCTTTGGAGGTTTCAGCTTGTTGGGTTTTCAGGTTTTCTTGGAGGTCGGCGATTTGATTTTCTTTCGTCTTCAGCTCAGCCTGCATGCAGACAGTTATATGCTTCAACAAAATGGTACAAGGATTGAAGTACCAATCACATAACAAGTTATGCACTTGGCACTTGGGGGCTAATGCATATTCGATCTTCATCTTTCAATTGCTTACAAAGTCCCAAGATCAATACAAGTATTCAACTTGGCACTTGGGGGCTAATGGCTATTTGCTCGTATATATTCTGATGCGGCAATTTCAATTACTTAAAGTATCGGTTTAACTACGCTAAGTTGAACCGGCCCTTGGGGGCTACATCAGCGAATTTCAAAGCATCAAGATTTATATTAGTAAGTCCCGGTTTGAAAGAATATTACAAAACGGCCCTTGGGGGCTAGGAGAGTCAGCAAGAATGGAAGCATACAAGCAGGAAGGAGCATATGGAAGTTACCTCATATTTATCTTTCATCATATTAACCAGAACGGCTTCATAGTCACGACCGGTATACAACCGGTTCAGATAGCCGGAATGGATATCTTGGGCGTTCAGAGCAGCGTAAGTCGTCAGATCAGCGTTCCACTTGCCTTTGCCAAAGGCAGCAAATTCTTTCTTGGCAGAATGTTTGTACAAAGCGACAGGATTGCTTGGCTCAGTATGGCCAGTGCCAGTAATGACAACCTCATCATCCTGGGTACCGCCGGTTTGCACTGGGGTTGTTGGCTTGTTAGTAGGTTTTGCTGGACCGGTGGAGCTTTCAATCCGGATGGAACCTGTGGGCTGATTGACAGGACCTGAGGCATCAGTAGGTCTTTCTTCAGCAATAAGATCGTCGTCTTGCTGCGGTGGATCGTTGGGTATATCCTCAGGAATAGCCGCTTCAAGATTGGGTGTCTTGCTTGGTTCAAGAACGACATCTTCTTCGGCCGCTTTGTCCAGGCGGGCCTTCTTGCTTGGCCTAGGTTTGGTCCTGAGAAGAATAACAAAATCAAATATAGCATATGTTCTAAGGCGATGTGCTGCAAATATCACAATAAGTATAGCTTACCCAAGCACCGTTTTGAGCGGTGGGAGCTGAGTAGCCGATGACTTGCCAGAAGATGAGTGGGAAGTAACCTGGTAATCGGAGTCAGACGGATTAAGAGGTTGACGAAAGCAGCCCGCTTCAGGACAAGCACTGACAAGCAAATTAGAGACCCCTGAATGGCGTTTCCGAACCGGACTGTTCGGTAAACCGGCGGAGGTAACTACCTGGCCGCTGTGCCAGGTTGTATGACGAGCTTCGTGTTGTTGGGTCTTCATAAGAAATTTAGGATCCAAATAAGCAAGAGGATGAGAAAATTTAACTTTCCGGTTTGCCTGACGGATTTTTTGTGAAGGCAAAGTTTCTAAATCGGAAGAGAGAATAATTACCTCTGCAACATCCGCGTGGCTGGCTTCGGCATCATCCTGACAAATATCATCATCAATAAGACGCATGAAAAATAAACCAAGTGAGTCAATCTCTACCTCAAAGTCCGGATTATCCACATCATCATACGGGGCCGGATTAGAAGATGCAGTAGTTCTTTTCCTATGGGCAGTCTTCTTCACAGCTTTAGTCTTTTGCCGAGTTGCTCTTTTCGGTTTGTCTGGTTTTTCTGGTTTCTCCTGCGGCAGTTTCTTGCTCCAAAATGGATCATTGCCCTGATTACACAGACACTGATATTAAACAAAGACCAGATATATCATTAACGTATTCAGCAAAAAGAAAAATCAAACTCTTATAGCTGGCAGTTTGTTGGTGGCACAGAAGGGAAGCAGGCCGTTTCTAGCACAGACGTATTCCGGTTCATTCAGCGTCTTATTTACAGCCTTTGTGATTTCTTCATCGGTGAGCTGGATTTTGGAATGTCGCAGTGGGTCATCAACACTGCCAGTATACTCGCACATCAAACCGGAGCACTGACTAAGGGGCAGTATGCTCCATGATATCCAACAGCGAGCGAGATCAACCCCTGTTAAACCGTTAGCCATAAAGGCTCTGAGCTTTGATAGTTGAGGAGCATATTTGCTTCTCTCCTGGGAAGTCAATCTTTGTGGAAAAGGGTGTGTATTGCTGAGCCGCTCCGGACGAAAGCCAGGCAAGGGATTCTCACCAGCAGGGGAGGTGTCTTTGGAGTAGAACCATGTCTGATTCCATTATTTGGGGTGGCTATGCAATTTGGCGTGAGGGTATGTGACCTCTTTCCTTTTCTGAATCGCCACGCCACCCACCTCCGTATTGGAGCCGTTAGTAAACTCAGTACGGCGGTTTAGATGGAAAAGGTCTCTAAACAATTCCACTGTGGGCTCCTCTTGAAAGAACGCTTCACAGAGCACTTGGAAGTGACACATATTTGTAACAGACTTGGGGCCAGTATCTTGTGGATGGAGCTGAAAATCGGCTAAAACATCCCGGTAAAATTTAGAACCGGGCGGCTTAAACCCCCGGGCTAAGTGATCTACGAAAACAACAACCTCTCCTTCTCGAGGTGTGGGAGGGCATTCTTTGCCAGGAGCCCTCCAATGGATGGTATCTTTGCTGCCTAAAGCGCCAATCAGGACTAAATCGTCTAGTTGAGCCTCTGTGATGCAAGAAGGAACCCAATTGCACTCATACACTTGCTTGTCCATGATGGAATCTACAAGGTAGAAGATCCCGGTTCAAAAATGCATTTGATCAAGGTACATTGGTATGTGCACTGTTAAACCAGAGACAGAACTATCTGAACCGGAGTTTTATGAAGCAACAAGCATCTGGCGGTTCAACAAGGGGACTAATGGCATATACCGGTTTGGAAAAAATTTCTATAAGGTTAAACCACCTGATCTAAGCATTGAAACAACTGAGATTGCGGATGGACAAGTACGCAGAAACAGGTTTCACAAGACTTCTTTACAGCATTGGATCTGAAGCAAGTTCAGAAAAGAGATAAATACTTAGAGGTTCAAAAGGAGCGGTACAGAACCAATGAGCAAAACATTCATATAGATCTATGGTTTTGAGATGCATAAGTGAAGGCGAAGGTCAAACAACTATCATTGCACAGAATAAAGATTTGCGGATTCATCTAAAGATATATCGTATGAGCAAGAGGCAGACGATGAATACTGAAGAACTGTGAAACCCTAAAACAGATCTGCGGGGGAAAGGATAGAAGGTTTACCGGAGCTAAGGAAGACGCGGAAGGTTGCCGCGATGCTCTAGTGCGCCCAGGTTGATGCAGCGGCCAAGGTTGAGGCAGAGGTCGACGGTGGCGGCGGAGCTCTGAAGCCGGGCGAGGAGAGGAAAATGAAGCAGAAGGGGAAGAAGGGAAAGAGAAAGCAAATGACCCTTCGGTCCTATTTATAAGGCAAAAATACATGTGTCAGGCGCGACAATCAAGTGGTCACAAAACGGAGCTGTCGCCTCGATTTCCACAGATATATTAAACAAAGAAGCATAATGGGTATCTTCGTTACGACAGGTGACGTCACTCTGGTTTACAATAACCAGAGAAGATGACATCATGGCGGTTTACCAATTTATGAGAAGACGTTAAAGATGAAGTTTTTGTTAAAGGATTGACATGAACCTGTTCAAATCAATCTGGGGCCTAATGTTGGGGATATTACTGCTGGGCATAAACCGGCCTATCTGGGCCGGGTCAACTTCATCAGTAGTTCCAGAAGTGATAAAGCCCAAGAAGGCAGATGAGGGCCTAAGGCCCGTAGCCGGTTCAAGACTTGTAGCTGTAAACCGGAATTTGTATATAAACTTGTATTGTAAGTTAGGAATAAGGAGAGACCAACCCAGATACGAATATTGACCGGTGTTGGGACTCTGTGAACCGACGGGTGTCACCCGTGTATATAAGGGGACGACCCGGCGACGGTTCAAGGACAACAGACAATAATTCGAGACATAGGCGAAGCTTGTTTTCTCCCTAGTCATCGAAATCCCATCAATTCCATCACAACTAGATGTAGGCTTTTACCTTCATCGAAGGGGCCGAACTAGTATAAACTCTCTTGTGTCCCTGTGTCCGCTTTAACCCCTTCAAGCTAACCCGTTGCGATGGCTCCACGACTAAGTCATTTCTCTAGGACATCTGCCGTGACAAAACCACGACAAATACCCAAAGGGTTTACTAGAGTCAATAATCTAGTTCATATTGCCATGTGATTAACACCTAAAGAGTACTAAGGTGTGATCATGTTTTGCTTGTGAGAGAAGTTTAGTCAACGGGTCTGCCAAATTCAGATCCGTATGTATTTTGCAAATTTCTATGTCTACAATATGTATCCGGATTGTGACTTAGAGTCATCTAGATCAGTGTCAAAGCTTGCATCTGTAAGTGCATCTAGTGCCACCCCTAGTTGGTTTTGGAGTATTGACGACAAACCTAGTTGAGGGACTAATGTGTTTGTGAGAATTGCAGGATAACACAGGTAGAAGTCCCTCATTGATTCGGTTTTCCTACCAGAGATGTCCCCTAAAAATGTATGAAGACATTGAAGTCAAAGGTGGTATGTGAAGACATTCACATTGAAGACTATGACAAGAGAAGACATCGCATGAAGACTATGGAGCGCGAAGACTTAGATCTTTCATAGTTCTTTTTCTTCTTTGTTGAGTCATAGGAACCACCGTACTGTTAAGTGGGGTCCAAGAGAACCAGTCAGAATGACTGAAGTGATGCTTAACCAAAATCCTATGTCTTCGAGTGAAGACTATGAGAGCAAATCTTGTCCAGAGTTGGACAAGTCAGCTTTGCTTGTAACCCAAGTAAAGTTGTCGTGTGTGTTTGAAATTTAACTATTGGAACACGTGTCAGTTCCTTAGTGACCCAGGGTCATTTCGGACAAATCAGGTCGGGTTGCCTAGTGGCTATAAATAGCCCACCCCCTACAACCATAAACGGTTGGCTACTCAGAGTTAAAGTACGGCTTTTGTCGTTTGAGAGCAACCACCTCGAAGCCTTTGAGAGAGAATTCCTTGAGAGGATAAAGCCCTAACCACCCAGAGCCAAAGAGTGTTAGGCATCACTTAAGTCTTCCTGTCTGTGTGATCTAAAGACTTATTACACTTGAGGATTGTGAATCCTCCAGCCGGTTAGGCGTCGCGTTCGGAGCATCCAAGAGTCATTGTGGATCGCCGGTGAACGAAGTCTGTGAAGGTTTGGAAGTCTACCTTGAAGACTTACCAGAGTGATTGGGCGAGGTCTGTGTGACCTTAGCTCAAGGGGAATACGGTGAGGACTAAGTGTCCTGAGCTGCGTGTTCAAGACTAGGTGTCCGGGACTATGTGTCCTCAGGTTTAAATACCTATCCGCCCTAACCAGACGTACAACTGTCACCGCAGTTGGAACTGGTCTACCAAACCTTTGTCTTCATCACGCACACTGGTTCTATCCTTCGCATCTCTTTATTTACAGTTGGCTCTTATGAAGTCAGTGCCTATTTGCATTACCCATTTGTCTTCACTGTGTACCTGATCTTTACTGCCTAGCTGCTATTAATCATTGTGCTTTCACTTCATTGAATACTTGACTATGGTCTGCCTAGTGTAGTCTACCTTCCGCTGCATGGTAATAGGTTCATCTATATCATTTGTCTTCAAAACTTCCATGTAATGAAGACTTCCATAAAAATCGCCTATTCACCCCCCTCTAGTCGATATAACGCACTTTCAATTGGTATCAGAGCAAGGTACTCACTTGTTCTATGTGATTCGGTTTAACCACCTAGAGTTTTAGCTATGTCGACTGCAGGGATAATTAAAGTCTCCGCTGCGTGCCCCGTCTTCAATGGAACTGAATATCCCTACTGGAAGAATAAGATGCGCATGCATCTTGAAGCCATTGATGTCGACCTATGGTATGTCGTCAAGAACGGCGTTCCCAAGGCTGGAGAAGGTGTCACTGCCGCTGATGTCAAGAAGTTCGTTCAACTGGACTCTACTGCCAAGAATATCATCTGTGGTCATCTGACCAAAGGACAGTATGACCGCGTGAGTGCTTTGGAAACATCTAAGCTAGTCTGAGACTGGCTATCCAAGGTCAACGAAGGCGTCTCAACCCAGAGAGATCAGAGAATCAGTGTCCTTCGCAACCTCTTCAACCGCTTCAAGAGAAATGACAATGAGAATGTCCAGCTCATGTTTGATCGTCTCACTGACATCACAAATGAGCTTCAAGCCCTCGGCGCTACTGAGATCACCAAGCATGAAGTCGTCAAGACACTCCTAAGATCACTTGACAGTTCGTTTGACACCCTAGCCCTGATGATTCAAGAACGTCATGATTTCAAGACACTCGATCCGTCTGACATACTTGAGAGGCTCAACACACACGAGTTTCAGCTTTTTGAGGAAAGAGACATCTACGGTCCCAACTATGGGCGAACTCTTGCCTTGAAGGCAAAGGCTGTCTCCTCATCTGAAGAAGAATCTGACAGCAGTTCTGATGATCCTGAAGACATTGGAAGGGAGCTTGCTATGCTTGTGAAGAAGTTCCAAAAATTCACCAAGAAGAAAGGCCTTAGAAAGTCTTCACGATCAAGCTCAAGGAATGATGAAGCTTCTGCTCATGACTACAAGAAGAGAACATGTCACAAGTGCAAGAAACCTGGCCACTACATCTCTGAGTGTCCACAGTGGGACAATGAGAACAACAAGAAGAAGAAGAGCAAGGAGTATGACTCTGATGACAAGAAGAAGAAGAAATACTCAAAATCTTCTTCCAAGTCTTCCTCCAAGTCTTCATCACACAAGAAGAGCTCATCTGGCAAGGCACGTGCGTTTGTTGGCAAGGAAATGGACTCTGAGGAGGAGTCCGCTTCTGAGGAGGCGGAGGTGGAGTCTGAGGAGGAGTCCGATTCTGGCGTTGCAAGTCTGGCTACAGCATACGTTGCCAAGTCCATCTTCAACACTAAAGACAATGACTTCATCACCGGCACCAATGCAAATGACAAGAACTACTCCGCTCCTTCCTACTGCTTCATGGCACGCGGTGCCAAGGTAAACAAACGCACTACTCACTATCAAACATCTAGTGACGATGACTCTGATTGTGGTTCCAAACCCAGCTACAAAACACTTGCTAAAATTGCAACTGAACAACAGAAAGCTATGGAACACATTCAAAAACTGTTAGACAAAAGCGATGATCCGTTAGACGCTGAAATGACTCGATCTCAGTCCTTAATTGAAGACATAAAAAATCTTCACGTTAAGTATGAGGAACTTGAAAGTCGTCATGAAACGCTCTCAACAACTCATGAAAGGCTTTTCTATGATTATCTTCAAAGGAAGCAAGATCTTGAGAAATTGAGAGCGGCTCATGAAGATCTTAAAAAGGAAAACGAGTCACTTCGCGCCGAATAGATCAGTTCAGCTCAGGAAGGATTTGAACCACCATGTCTTAAATGCATTGAGCGTGATAACGCTACTACTATTGCTGAATGTTCTACTGCTGCTACTGTTGCAATATCTTCAACTGTTGATGTGGTAACTAACCCCCCTACTGAGGATACCACTGCTATTGCTGGTGAGAATGCTAGGTTGAAGACACTGCTTGAAACAGGGATGTACAAAAGTCTCAAAGGGCATCAGACACTATGTGATGTCCTCAAAAGGCAGATCCTGAACCGAAACCCTAGGAAAGAGGGTGTTGGGTTCGAAAGGAAAATGAATGCTGATGGCTCTTACTGGAAACCTGAGCAGTACCCCAAAACCACATGGGTTGCTGCAAAGGAACCTTCAGCAGATCCATCCACCCTATCTGGCTTCACTTGTGCTAACCCCATTGTTATTGATGAATCCTTTGATGCAAACTATAAACTGTTTAAGAATCAGAATGGTGAAGTGTTTGCCAGGTATATTGGTACTAACTGCAGGAATGGACCGCCTCTGAAGAAGATCTGGGTGTCGAAAAGGTGTTTGGAGAATCTCCCTATGAATGTCATCATGACACCACAAGTGAACAAGACAAACCCCAGACCGTAGACTTCATACGGTCCAAAGGCTTCATACATACAGAGGACTCACCTGAGTCACACTAACGCAAATGTTTTGTAGGGAAGCCATACTCAGGCCTATGAATATGAGCGCGGTCCATCAAACCGCCATGTTCATAAGACCAAGAACTATTCTGCTTATTCTTATGAGTACTATTGTCCACCTGCAAGACTATTTGCTAGGGCTCCAAAGCCAAAGTTCTCAGATGCTGCACTTAGACTTATTGCTTCTAAGCCACCCCTGAAGATGTGGGTGGCTAAGAAAGCTTAACTCTCTTTTACAGGGAAAGGTCTCCAGCCGAAAACCAAAATTGTCTGACACTATTGCTGGGGACCTTAAACATCTTGTAGGGCGCAACATCAAATGCCCAAATGGTCTTATTATGTACTTTGTTCCTGAATCGCTTGCAACTTGCCCTATTAGTCCTAATCTCGATATAAGCTTTAATAATCCACTGGTTCGTCAAATGTTTTTGCTTCACAATTCTCTTCGTGAAGCCTATCCCCCTAACTGCACTGTAGGGTACGACACCAGCTGCTTCAGAATGGATTATTGGTAGTGGGTGTACAAATCACATGACTGGCAAGCGAAGCCTTCTCATGGACTCAACTTTACGTCCATCTGACAAAAGTCACATCACATTTGCTGACACTGGTAAAAGCAAGGTATTGGGTCTATGTAGAGTTGCAATCTCAAAGGATCAACACATGGATAAAGTCATGCTTGTTGAGTCCCTTGGTTTCAACTTAATGTCTGTCTCAATGCTTTGCGATTTAAACATGATTGTGATGTTTGGAAAATATCGTTGCCTTGTACTAATGGAATCTGACAAGTGTCTAGTGTTTGAAGGGTATCGGAAAGATGATTTGTACGTGGTAGATTTCTCAGCAGGACCACAACTTGCAGTATGTCTTCTAGCAAAAGCTTCTGAATGCTGGCTCTAGCATCGAATGCTAGGGCATGCTGGCATGAGGAACCTCCACACCCTTGCGAGGAAGAAGCATGTCATAGGCATCGAGGGCGTCAAGTTCAAGAAGGATCACTTATGTGGTGCCTGTGAAGCAGGAAAGATGACGAGGGCCAAGCATCCCTCGAAGACAATCATGACAACGACTCAACCCTTCGAACTGCTACACATGGATCTTTTCGGTCCCACTCATTACTCAACTCTTACTACTACTGCTTGTCTCTATGGCTTTGTGATTGTTGATGATTATTCAGGATATACTTGGGTGCATATAATCCTTTACAAGACTGAAGTGCAGGATGTCTTCAGACGCTTCGCCAATTGAGCAATGAACAACTATGGCGCCAAGATAAAGCACATCAGAAGTGACAATGGCACTGAATTCAAGAACACTGGCCTAGATACATATCTTGATACTTTGGGCATCACACATGAATTCTCAGCTCCGTACACGCCACAGCAGAATGGCGTTGTCGAACGCAAGAACAGAACACTTATTGAGATGGCTCGGACGATGCTTGATGAATACAAGACTCCAAGAAAATTCTGGCCTGAAGCCATTGACACTGCATGCCATATCATCAACCATGTTTATCTTCACAAGCTTCTGAACAAGACATCCTATGAGCTCCTTACTGGCAAGAAGCCAAATGTCAGTTACTTCAGAGTATTAGGCGCCAGGTGCTGGATCAAGGATCCACATCACACTTCAAAATTTGCACCAAAAGCACATGAGGGTTTTATGCTTGGATATGGAAAGGATTCGCACTCCTACAGAGTCTTTAATCTCTTTCATTATAAAGTGGTTGAAACAGTGGATGTGCGGTTCGATGAGACTAACGGCTCACAAAGAGAGCACCTGCCAAATGTGCTAGATGAAGTTCCATCCAGTGAATCAATCAAACGTATGGGAACTGGAGAAATCATACCTTCTGAAGCTCAACCTGAAGAGGAACTTATCATCTCCGCACCTGATCAACCTGAAGACAATGCTCAGCCTGAAGACAATCCCTCTAACTATGACAATGATCAGCAAGAGCAAAATCTTCGTCCTGTACATCCTCGTGTTGCAAATGAAGTGCAGATTGAGAGAATAATTGATAGCATCAATGCACCAGGTCCACTCACTCATTCAAGGGCAACACATCTAGCAAATTTCTGTGGGCACTTCGCATTCGTCTCAATAACTGAACCCAAGAAAGTTGAAGAAGCCTTCATGGAACCTGAATGGATTCAAGCTATGCAAGAAGAGCTTCAACAGTTTGAGCTGAATAATGTATGGGAACTGGTTAAGCGTCCTGATCCTCGGAAGCACAATATAATAGACACCAAATGGATATATCACAACAAGCAAGATGAGCATGGTCAAGTTGTCAGAAACAAAGCTCGTCTTGTTGCTCAAGGATACACTCAAGTTGAAGGGATTGACTTCGATGAAACATTTGCTCCTGTGGCTAGACTTGAAGCCATACGCATACTGCTGGCCTATGCAAATCATCATAACATACTTCTATATCAAATGGATGTGAAGAGTGCTTTTCTCAATGGCAAGATTGAAGAAGAAGTATATGTTGCACAACCGCTTGGCTTTGAAGATCCAAAATATCCTGACATGGTGTACAAGCTCAACAAGGCACTGTATGGCCTCAAACAAGCTCCTTGGGCTTGGTATGACACACTCAAAGACTTCCTGAAGAGCAAAGGCTTCAAATCTGGTTCCCTCGACCCCACTCTCTTCACGAAGACATATGATGGTGAACTGTTTGTGTGCCAAATATATGTGGATGACATTATCTTCGGCTGCACCAATCAGAAATACAGTGAAGAGTTTGGATATATGATGCAAGAGCAATATCAGATGTCCATGATGGGTGAGCTGAAGTTCTTCCCTGGTCTTCAAATACGTCAGCAACGCAACGACATCTTTATATCTCAAGAGAAGTATCTCAAAGATTGCCTGAAGAAGTTTGGTATGCAAGACTACAAAGGCTTCACGACGCCAATGCCAGCCAAACATCATCTGGGTCCCGACGACAATGGTAAAGAGTTCGATCAAAAGGTATACTACTCCATGATTGGTTCTTTACTTTATCTATGTGCATTTAGGCCAGATATTATGCTTAGTGTTTGCATGTGTGCTCGATTCCAAGCGGCACCAAAGGAATCGCATCACTTAGCCGTGAAGCGAATTCTTCAATATTTGGCTTACACCCCAACTCTAGGATTATGGTATCCAAAGGGCTCATAGTTTGATCTGGTTGGATTCTCGGATGCTGATTATGCTAGTGACAAGGTGGATCGCAAGTCTACATCAGGCACATGTCATTTTCTGGGACAATCACTTGTATGTTGGTCTTCAAAGAAGCAAAATTGTGTATCATCTTGCTGTGCTCAGCTTCTGTGGATGAAGCAAACACTCAAAGACTATGGCATTCATCTGAAGCAAGTGCCACTCTACCGTGACAACGAAAGGGCCATCAAGATTGCCAACAACCCAGTTCAGCACTCGAAGACAAAGCACATTGAAATTCGTCATCACTTTTTCAGAGATCATGTTGTGAAGGAAGATATTGATATCATACACGTCAACACTGAAGAGCAATTGGCAGATATCTTCACCAAGCCCTTGGATGAGAAGAGATTTTGCAAGTTACGGTGTGAGCTAAATATCTTGGAATCCTCAAATGTCCTGTGATCAGGCACACATCCTAACACTTATGCATATTGATGACTTAGATGTGCAACACACGAAGTAAAGTATATCTTCAATCAATGAAGACATACATTCTAAGTGTGAATACATTAATGTGGAATTTGACTTCGGAGCGCCACGATAATTGTGCGCCATGTCTGGGTCTAATACTTCCTATACGGTGGGTAATGCCACCACCAAATTCGTCTGTTTGAAGTGTTTTACCCATGGCGTTACATTTGCTATGTCTTCACATTTTGTTTGTCTTCATTCTCAACTTGTCCTCATGATTATCTTCACTATGGTGGTTTGATTGACTTTGTCACATATATATATATACATATATATACTAGTGTTCTGTCCTCTACAACATTCACTTATAGCTATGTCTTCTTGTTGAATCTTTTGAACTAAGTGAATGTGATCAGACCCTAACCTCTCTATGCTTTCTATCTCAAACTCTATCTCTCCAAATCATATGCATTCTCTTGAAACTGTCGAATGTCTTCTCTGCGTCCTTGTCAGCAGAAGATACAGAGACAAACATTAAGTTCGTTTTCAATGCTAATTCCTTCACATGAAACCCGGAGAAGTAGGAACGACCACCCGACAATCCAGGCGTGCGTGGGAACATGGAACAACCTCTGATATGTTGCATGATGGCCACGTGTCCTTCAGATGTGAAGCGCTAGGGGCACCTATGTAATAACACTATGTCATCCCTGTCCCTATAAATACATGCCTCACCACAATCATTATCCTTTCTTCCACTCTCGCTCAAACCCTAGTGCCACCGCTAGCCCTCGACGACGCCGGCGACGAAGCGCTTAGCTGCCACAACCTCTCCGATGCCGTCTTCACGCCGGCTGCGGACATCGTCTTCTCTGCCGTCGCCGTAGGTGTCGTCCGTCGCCACGTTAGGGCACGGACGATCGAACTACTCGGCCTCCTCCTCCACTCCGTCTAGCAGTTCTTCGTGTGGTAAATAAAACTTCCTTTTTACGGCCCCTTTGATCCTATAGATTCATCACTTTCTACCACAAGCAGTTTCTGTTCACACAAGTTGGATCTATTTCATACCGTATCTCATAATATGCCTAATATGTTCACTTATGACTCACAAAGTAGTTAGATTCCTCACTTGTATTGATCCGTGGATTCGTACAAATCTGGAACCAACTCCTTATCTATGAGTGAATGTCTTCGCACGATGAGGTCAATGTCTTCTAAATTGATTTATCTTCAAAATCTTCTGAGAATGCATATGACCTCTTCCCCTTCCCTCGCACCTTAATGCTATCATAGGTACATGTCCGTGGGAGAATCCCTTGGTTCTCATAGTCTGCATTCATTTGCAGAATTCTTACAGCATCACATAAATTCTCCCAAAGCCAGTTCCTATTTGTCCAGCAAGCGAAAGCCTTTGAAGCCTTTGAACGTCTTGAAGCCATTCAGTTTAAAGTTCATGACTGCAGAGAAATCAGTAAGGAAGGGTGGTAGAAAGCGTCGAGGTGAAACATCAAGAGATCTGCCCGATGACCTCTCAGAGCTATACAAGATAGATCTAGAAGAGGATTATAATCAGCGCAAGACACGAATCCAATGGATTCGACGATATTGGGCAGAACAGTGGTTCAAGTACAGGTTTGTGACCAAGGAATATGCTGAGAAGAATGCCATCAAGCGACCATGGGGAGACATCCTATACAAAAATCTTCAACCCAGGTCCAGAGATGAAGCCATTGAACAAGGCTTCTATCCCTGCATGGTCCGTGGACCACAGCCTGCGGATGCTGACCCATCGTCATTGCTATGGTGTCGTGATGACAATCTGTTCAAGCGCAACTTCCAGTTTGCCCAGAAGCAGAACAAGAAGTCATTGGGACTAGACTTCAACCCTGGTCCCTCTGCTCCCTGTGCCGATGGCACCCGCGAAGCTGAACCCAATCTTGTTGGGCCCTTCTACAACCTGGAAGGTCTCATCACTCATATCATGGTTCAAGGGACAGCCGTGGATGAGCCTGCAGATGACACTGAATCTGATGAAGCGCCTGCACCACCGAAGCCACAGAAACAGAAGAAGCCTAAAGCTTCAATGCCTGCCTCAGCACCAAAAATCTCACGAGCGAAGCCACTGTCTACTGCACCTCCTGAAGACCGTGTGCAGTCTGAAGATTTGTTACGCATCTCTAAGCCCTCGAAAGTCAAGATGCCTCTGCAACACACCAGCCAAGAACTGACTGCTGCTGCTATTCTACGCAACAACGCTATTGATCTGTCCAGCGATGAAGATCTTGCAGATAACGCTCTTGAGCAACTGATCAAGAGCAAAGAAGAAGCAGAAATCTTCAATGATTTGCCTCTCATTGATGTGGCAATCATCCATAACTTCATTGATGAGTGGTTTGACACGCCCAACCTTAGCTTTGAAGATCTGCAACTTCCGATTGGCCTCAGTGTCGCCTTCCATGGCGCCATTGCTTCAGAGCTAGCTCTAGCTCAGCGCATCGTTGAACTGAAGCAAAAGATCGACTTCGAGAAAGCTCAGTTTAAGAAGCATATGGCCAAGCTCAGCGTGCAAGAGGTCAAGAACTTCAAGATCATGCTGCACGAGCTCAAAGAAGCCTTTCTCAAGAAGCGTGAAGAAGCTCAAGGTTCTCGTGAGCGCATGAAGAGCCTCGCTGACAAGTGTGTGCAAGCGTACAATGAGGCTGAGAAGCGCAAGGCCCTTGGTCGTCCTGGCATCGACCCCAGGATGGCTGCAAAGAAGAAGAAGAAGCCCGCTATGGCCGAACCCGACGCACCAAGGCAGGAAGCACATCCCATTGTCTTCCTAGCCAACATGACTGGCTCGAAGCCAAAGGTCAGGTCAACCGCTTCAGAACTGAAGAAGACGAGGACTGCTGAGGCTGAAGCGAGAAAGAGGAAACATCTTGAAGCCTCCAATGCTGCTCCCTCCAAGAAGAAGCGCAAGACCAAGAAGGATCGGGCTGCTCCCACAGAGCCCTTAGTTGTTGAACCTATCTCAATGGTTCGCCCTACATCTACACACCAAGAGAGCCAACTGATTGTCCATGAGCCTGCTTCCACAGAGGCTCATGCAGCTGAAGACATTCCAACAGTTGATCCCACCGCTACTGAAGACATTGGTCACCGTGACAATGTTGAAGATGATGTAGTTCTTCCTCAGATCGAGCACCAACAGGTATCATCGCCTGTGCTTACGGATAGCAAACTCATCAGCATTGGTCGTCCTCTGATGCCAATTGCTCAGGATGCATCATGGGCTGATCACCCACAACAACAAGTCACACCACCTCGGCAAGAAGAGGAATATAACTTTGAGGCCCAGCCAACTCCATCTCCAAAGGCGTCGCCAGCATTACGCAGGCTTCGCAAAGGACCAAGGTCTCAAGTCCCTCCTTCGAGCGTTCCAGAAGGAGAAGTGCCCCACCAATCTGTTGCACGTCAAGTGTTTCCAGATGACACTCCTACTGTGAATGTGTGATGGCCTGGATTATTAGGGATGACAGACTACTCATATCAATAAGGAATTCCTTCTTTTCCGGGAGCCCATTCGGACAGAACTCCAAAGTTAAGTGTGCTTAGCTTGGAGTAGTGTCAGGATGGGTGACCGACCGGTAAGTTGCTCCCGGGTGCGCACGAGTGAGGACAAAGTGCGCAGAAAAGACTAGTATTGATCTGTGGGGCCAGTCTAGATCCCGCCAGGAGTAACGACCACCGGCGGGTGTGTCCGGGGCGTTATAGAATGTCTCCGAGTCTGAGGCTAAATCTGCTGAAGACATTCCGGCTGCATCAGCCGATGACACCCAAGAAGAAGAACATGTCCCTACTCCCCCCATTACTGAAGAAGCTGTTCTCGAGGAGAACGTGTCTGTGCCCGACCCTCCAGCTCATCAAGTGGAGGTTGAGAATCTTGAGGCTGCCACCACCAACACAAATGAAGCCAATGACGTAGTCATGGCTGAAGCAAATGTGGAGCCTACACCAACCCATGAACCAGAAGTCAGTGAAGCCAATGATGCTACTGCTCCTGTTCCTGCGCCTACTGTTGGTCCTCAGTTTGACTATCATGTTAAGCATAGGCCTCAGGTACAGAAGCCAATGCCAAGGTTGCCCAGGTTTCCAGGTCCTGCATCAGCACCTGGATCCTTTAATGTCAACGGCTTCAAAGCAGACAACACCTTCTTTAATAGCTCCAAGAACCCCTACTCAAGGGAAAGAATATCTTCTGATCGGTTCTGGAGCTATCCGCAACGAAGTTATTGTTGGGGAACGTAGCAATAATTCAAAATTTTCCTACGTTTCACCAAGATCAATATATGGAGTCATCTAGCAACGAGGGAGGAGTGGATCTACATACCCTTGTAGATCACGCGCGGAAGCGTTCAAGAGAACGGGGTTGATGGAGTCGTACTCGTCGTGATCCAAATCACCGATGATCCTAGCGCCGAACGGACGGCACCTCCGCGTTCAACACACGTACGTAGCAGCGACGTCTCCTCCTTCTTGATCCAGCAAGGGGGGAGGAGAGGTTGATGGAGATCCAGCAGCACGACGGCGTGGTGGTGGAAGTAGCGGGATTCCAACAGGGCTTCGCCAAGCGCTGCGGGAGGAGGGAGATGTGTCATGGGAGGGAGAGGGAGGCGCTAGGGCTTAGGTGTGGTTGCCCTCCCTTCCCCCCACTATATATAGGGCCAAGGGAGAGGGGGGGCGCAGCCTTGGCCCTTCCTCCAAGGAAGGGTGTGGCCAAGGGAGGAGTCCCTCCTCCCCAAGGCACCTCGGAGGTGCCTTCCCCCTTTAGGACTCTTCCTTTCCCTCTTCTCTTGGTGCATGGGCCTCTTGGGGCTGGTGCCCTTGGCCCATACAGGCCAAGGTGCACCCCCTACAGCCCATGTGGCCCCCCGGGGCAGGTGGCCCCACCCGGTGGACCCCCGGGACCCTTCCGGTGGTCCCGGTACAATACCTGTGACCCCGAAACTTGTCCCGATGGCCGAAATAGCACTTCCTATATATAATTCTTTACCTCTGGACCATTCCGGAACTCCTCGTGACGTCCGGGATCTCATTCTGGACTCCGAACAACTTTCGGGTTACCGCATACTAATATCTCTATAACCCTAGCGTCACCGAACCTTAAGTGTGTAGACCCTACGGGTTCGGGAGACATGCAGACATGACCGAGATGACTCTCCGGTCAATAACCAACAGCGGGATCTGGATACCCATGTTGGTTCCCACATGTTCCACGATGATCTCATCAGATGAACCACAATATCAAGGACTTAATCAATCCCGTATACAATTCCCTTTGTCTAGCGGTACGATACTTGCCCGAGATTCGATCGTTGGTATCCGATACCTTGTTCAATCTCGTTACCGGCAAGTCTCTTTACTCGTTTCTTAACACATCATCTCGTGATCAAATCCTTGATCACATTGTGCACATTATGATGATGTCCTACCGAGTGGGCCCAGAGATACCTCTCCGTTTACACGGAGTGGCAAATCCCAGTCTCGATTCGTGCCAACCCAACAGACACTTTCGAAGATACCTGTAGTGTACCTTTATAGCCACCCAGTTACGTTGTGACGTTTGGCACACCCAAAGCACTCCTACGGTATCCGGGAGTTGCACAATCTCATGGTCTAAGGAAATGATACTTGACATTAGAAAAGCTTTAGCATACGAACTACATGATCTTGTGCTAGGCTTAGGATTAGGTCTTTATCCATCACATCATTCTCCTAATGATGTGATCCCGTTATCAATGACATCCAATGTCCGTGGTCAGGAGACCGTAACCATCTATTGATCAACGAGCTAGTCAACTAGAGGCTTACTAGGGACATGGTGTTGTCTATGTATCCACACATGTATCTGAGTTTCCTATCAATACAATTCTAGCATGGATAATAAACGATTGTCATGAACAAGGAAATATTATAACAACTAATTTATTATTGCCTCTAGGGCATATTTCCAACAGTCTCCCACTTGCACTAGAGTCAATAATCCAGTTCACATCGCTATGTGATTAACACTCAAGGTCACATCCCCATGTGACTAACCCCCAAAGAGTTTACTAGAGTCAATAATCTAGTTCACATTACCATGTGATTAACACTCGATGAGTTCTGGGTTTGATCATGTTATGCTTGTGAGAGATGTTATAGTCAACGGGTCTGAATCTTTCAGATCCGTATGTACTTCGCAAATCTCTATGTCATCTTGTAGATGCAGCTACTACGCTATATTTGGAGCCATTTCAAATAACTGTTCTACTTGGAGCTATTCTAAATTGTTGCTCCATTATACGTATCCGGTATCTCTACTCAGAGCTATCCGGATAGGTGTTAAGCTTGCATCGACGTAACTCTTTACGTCGAACTCTTTATCACCTCCATAACCGAGAAACATATCCTTATTCCTCTAAGGATAATTTAGACCGCTATCTGGTGATCTACTCCTAGATTACCTTTGTACCCTCTTGCCAGATATGTGGCAAGGCACACATCAGGTGCGGTACTCAGCATGGCATACCGTATAGAGCCTATGACAAAAGCATAGGGGACGACATTCGTCCTTTCTCTTTCTTCTGCCGTGGTCGAACTTTAAGTCTTAACTTCATACCTTACAACTCAGGCAAGTACTCCTTCTTTGACTGATCCATCTTGAACCCCTTCAAGATCATGTCAAGGTATGTGCTCATTTGAAAGTACCATTAAGCGTTTTGATCTGTCCTTATAGATCTTGATGCTCAATGTTCAAGCAGCTTAATCCAGGCTTTCCATTGAAAAACACTTTCCAAATAACCCTATATGCTTTCCAGAAATTCTACATCATTTCTGATCCATAATATGTCAACAACATATACTCATCAGAAATTCTATAGTGCTCCCACTCACCTTTTTGGAAATACAAGTTTCTCATAAACTTTGTATAAACCCAAAATCTTTGATCATCTCATCAAAGCGTACATTCCAACTCCGAGATGCTTACTCCAGTCCTTAGAAGGATAGCTGGAGCTTTGCATACTTATTAGCATCTTTTAGGATTGACAAAACCTTCCGGTTGTATCACATACAACCTTTCCTCAAGAAAATCGTCGAGGAAACAATGTTTTGACATCCTATCTGCAAGATTTCATAAATAATGCAGTAATCACTAATATAATTCCAACAGACTCTTAGCATCGCTACGAGTGAGAAAGCCTCATTGTGGTCAACTCCTTGAACTTGTCAGAAAACATCTTAATGACAAGTCGAGCTTTCTTAATGGTAATACTTACCATCATTGTCCGTCTTCCTTTTAAAATCCATATGTACCTAATAGCCTTACGACCATCAAGTAGTTCTTCCAAAGTCTACACTTTGTTTTCATATATGGATCCTCTCTCGGATTATATGGCCTCGAGCCATTTTGGAATCCAGGCCCACCATCGCTTCTCCATAGCTCGTAGGTTCATTGTTGTCTAGCAACATGACTTCCAAGACAGGATCACGTACCACTCTGAAGTAGTACGCATCCTTGTCATCCCACGAGGTTTTGTAGTGACTTGATCTGAAGTTTCATGATGAGTATCATAAGCTTCCACTTCAATTGTTGTAGGTGCCACAGGAACAACTTCATGTGCCCTCCCACACACTAGTTGAAGAGACGGTTCAATAACCTCATCAAGTCTCCACCATCCTCCCACTCAATTCTTTCGAGAGAAACTTTTCCTCGAGAAAGCACCCGATTCTAGAAACAATCCCTTATTGCTTTCGGTTCTGAGACAGGAGGTATACCCAACTGTTTTGGGTGTCCTATGAAGATGCATTTATCCTCTTTGGGTTCGAGCTTATCAGCCTGAAACTTTTTCGCATAAGCGTCGCAGCCCCAAACTTTTAAGAAATGACAGCCTAGGTTTCTCTAAACCATAGTTCATATGGTGTCATCTCATCGGAATTACGTGGTGCCCTATTTAAAGTGAATGTGGTTGTCTCTAATGCCTAACCCATAAACTATCGTGGTAATTCGATAAGAGACATCATGGTATGCATCATATCCAATAGGGTGCAGTTATGATGTTCGGACACACCATCACACTACGGTGTTCCAGGCTATATTAGTTGTGAAACAATTTCCACAATGTCTTAATTCTGTGCCAAACTTGTAATTCAGATATTCATCTCTATGATCATATCATAGATATTTTATCCTCTTGTCACGACGATCCTTCAACTTCACCCTGAAATTACTTGAACCTTTTCAATAATTCAGACTCGTGATTCATCAAGTAAATATACTCAACATCTACTCAAATCATCTGTGAAGTAAGAACATAACGATATCCACTACACGCGTCAGCACTCATTGGACTGCACACATCAAAATGTATTACTTCCAACAAGTTGCTTTCTAGTTCCATTTTTCTGAAAACGAGGCTTTCAGTCATCTTGCCCATGTGGTATGATTTGCATGTCTCAAGTGATTCAAAATCAAGTGAGTCCAAACGGTCCATTTGCATGGAGTTTCTTCATGCATATACACCAATAGACATGGTTCGCATGCCTCAAACTTTTCAAAAACGAGTGAGCCCAAAGATCCATCAACATGGAGCTTCTTCATGCGTTTTATACCCATATGACTTATGTGGCAGTGCCACAAGTAGGTGGTACTATCATTACTATCTTTTGGCATGAACATGTGTATCACTACGATCGAGATTCAATAAACCATTCATTTTAGGTGTAAGACCATTGAAGGTATTATTCAAATAAACAGAGTAACCATTACTCTCTCCTTAAATGAATAACCGTATTGCGATAGACATAATCCAATCATGTCTATGCTCAACGCAAACACCAAATAACAATTATTTAGGTTTAATACCAATCTCGATGGTAGAGGGAGCGTACGTAATTTGATCAACCTTGGAAATATTTCCAACACATATCGTCATCTCACCTTTGAGCTAGTCTCCATTTATTCCGTAGCTTCTATTTCGAGTTACTAACACTTAGCAACCGAACCGGTATCTTAATACCCTGGTGCTACTAGGAGTACTAGTAAAGTACACATTAACATAATGTATATCCAATATACTTCTATCGACCTTGCCAGCCTTCTCATCTACCAAGTATCTAGGGTAATGCTGCTCCAGTGGCTATTCCCCTTATTACAGAAGCACTTAGTCTCGGGTTTGGGTTCAACCTTGGGTTTCTTCACTAGAGCAGCAGCTGATTTGCCGTTTCATGAAGCATCCCTTTTTGCCCTTGCCCTCCTTGAAACTAGTGGTTTCACCAACCATCAACAATTGATGCTCCTTCTTGATCTCTCCTTTTGTGGTGTCAAACATCGCGAATATCTCAAGGCTCATCATATATGTCCGTGATATATTATAGTTCATCACGAAGCTCAAGCAGCTCGGTGGTAATGACTTCAGAGAACCATCACTATTTCATCTGGAAGATCAACTCCCACTCGATTCAAGCGATTGTTGTACTCAGACAATCTGAGCACAAGTTCAACAATTGAGCTTTTCTCCCTTAGTTTGCAGGCTAAGAAAATCGTCGGAGGTCTTATACCTCTTGACATGGGCACGAGCCTGAAATCCCAATTTCAGCCCTCGAAACATCTCATATGTTTCACGACGTTTCAAAACGTCTTCGGTGCCTCAACTCTAAACCGTTTAACTGAACTATCACGTAGTTATCAAAATTTGTATGTCAGATGTTCCCAGCATCCACAGACAACGTTCGAGGTTCAGCACACTGAGCGGTGCATTAAGGACATAAGCCTTCTATGAAGCAATGAGGACAATCCTCAGTTTACGGACCTAGTCCGCATAATTGCTACTATCAACTTTCAACTAAATTTTCTCTAGGAACATATCTAAACAGTAGAACTGAAGCGCGAGCTACGACATAATTTGCGAAGACCTTTTGACTATGTTTAGGATAATTAAGTTCATCTTATGAACTCCCACTCAGATAGACATCCCTCCAGTCATCTAAGTGATTACATGATCTGAGTCAACTAGGCCGTGTCCGATCATCACGTGAGACGGACTAGTCAACATCGGTGAACATCTTCATGTTGATCGTATCTACCATACGACTCATGCTCGACCTTTCGGTCTCTTGTGTTCTGAGGCCATGTCTGTACATGCTAGGCTCGTCAAGTTAACCTAAGTGTTTCGCATGTGTTCCGAGGCCATGTCTGTACATGCTAGGCTCGTCAACACCCGTTGTATTCGAACGTAAGAATCTATCACACCCGATCATCACGTGGTGCTTCGAAATGACGAACTTTCGCAACGGTGCACAGTTAGGGGGAACACTTTCTTGAAATTTTAATGAGGGATCATCTTATTTACTACCGTCGTTCTAAGCAAATAAGATGTATAAACATGATAAAGATCACATGCAATCAAATAGTGACATGATATGGCCAATATCATATTGCTCCTTTTGATCTCCATCTTCGGGGCTCCATGATCATCATCGTCACCGGCATGACACGATGATCTCCATCATCATGATCTCCATCATCGTGTCTTCATGAAGTTGTCTCGCCAACTATTACTTCTACTACTACAGCTAACGGTTAGCAATAAAGTAAAGTAATTACATGAAGTTTATGTTGACACGCGGGTCATAAAATAAATAAAGACAACTCCTATGGCTCCTGCCGTTGTCATACTCATCGACATGCAAGTCGTGATTCCTATTACAAGAACATGATCAATCTCATACATCACATATCATTCATCACATTCTTCTTGGCCATATCACATCACATAGCATTCCCTGCAAAAACAAGTTAGACGTCCTCTAATTGTTGTTTGCATGTTTTACGTGGCTGCTATGGGTTTCTAGCAAGAACGTTTCTTACCTACGCAAAAAACCACAACGTGATATGCCAATTGCTATTTATCCTTCATAAGGACCCTTTTCATCGAATCCGATCTGACTAAAGTGGGAGAGACAGACACCCGCTAGCCACCTTATGCAACTAGTGCATGTCAGTCGGTGGAACCAGTCTCACGTAAGAGTACGTGTAAGGTCGGTCCGGGCCGCTTCATCCCACAATGCCGCCGAATCAAGATTGGACTAGTAACGGTAAGCATATTGAACAAAATCAACGCCCACAACTACTTTGTGTTCTAATCGTGCATAGAAACTACGCATAGACCTAGCTCATGATGCCACTGTTGGGGAACGTAGCAATAGTTCAAAATTTTCCTACGTGTCACCAAGATCAATATATGGAGTCATCTAGCAACGAGGGAGGAGTGGATCTACATACCCTTGTAGATCGTGCACGGAAGCATTCAAGAGAACGGGGTTGATGGAGTCGTACTCGTCGTGATCCAAATCACCGATGATCCTAGCGCTGAACGGACGGCACCTCCGCGTTAAACACACGTACAGAGCAGCAACATCTCCTCCTTCTTGATCCAGCAAGGGGGGAGGAGAGGTTGATGGAGATCCAGCAGCACGACGGCGTGGTGGTGGAAGTAGCGGGATTCCAATAGGGCTTCACCAAGCGCTGCGGGAGGAGGGAGATGTGTCATGGGAGGGAGAGGGAGGCGCCAGGGCTTAGGTGTGGTTGCCCTCCCTTCCCCCCACTATATATAGGGCCAAGGGAGAGGGGGGGGGCGCAGCCTTGGCCCTTCCTCCAAGGAAGGGTGCGGCCTAGGGAGGAGTCCCTCCTCCCCAAGGCACCTCGGAGGTGCCTTCCCCCTTTAGGACTCTTCCTTTCCCTCTTCTCTTGGCGCATGGGCCTCTTGGGGCTAGTGCCCTTGGCCCATATAGGCCAAGGTGCACCCCCTACAGCCCATGTGCCCCCCGGGGCAGGTGGCCCCACCCGGTGGACCCCCGGGACCCTTCCGGTGGTCCCTGTACAATACCGGTGACCCCGAAACTTGTCCCGATGGCCGAAATAGCACTTCCTATATATAATTCTTTACCTCTGGACCATTCCGGAACTCCTTGTGACGTCCGGGATCTCATCCGGGACTCCGAACAACTTTCGGGTTACCGCATACTAATATCTCTATAACCCTAGCATCACCGAACCTTAAGTGTGTAGACCCCACGGGTTCGGGAGACATGCAGACATGACCGAGATGACTCTCCGGTCAATAACCAACAGCGGGATCTGGATACCCATGTTGGCTCCCACATGTTCCACGATGATCTCACCAGATGAACCACAATGTCAATGACTTAATCAATCCCGTATACAATTCCCTTTGTCTAGCGGTACGATACTTGCCCGAGATTCGATCGTCGGTATCCCGATACCTTGTTCAATCTCGTTACCGGCAAGTCTCTTTACTCGTTTCGTAACACATCATCCCATGATCAACTCCTTGATCACATTGTGCACATTATGATGATGTCCTACCGAGTGGGCCCAGAGATACCTCTCCGTTTACACGGAGTGACAAATCCCAGTCTCGATTCGTGCCAACCCAACAGACACTTTCGGAGATACCTGTAGTGTACCTTTATAGCCACCCAGTTACGTTGTGACGTTTGGCACACCCAAAGCACTCCTACGGTATCCGGGAGTTGCACAATCTCATGGTCTAAGGAAATGATACTTGACATTAGAAAAGCTTTAGCATACGAACTACATGATCTTGTGCTAGGCTTAGGATTGGGTCTTTGTCCATCACATCATTCTCCTAATGATGTGATCCCATTATCAATGACATCCAATGTCCATGGTCAGGAAACCGTAACCATCTATTGATTAACGAGCTAGTCAACTAGAGGCTTACTAGGGACATGGTGTTGTCTATGTATCCTATCAATACATTAACGAGCCTATCAATACATTTCTAGCATGGATAATAAACGATTATCATGAACAAGGAAATATTATAATAACTAATTTATTATTGCCTCTAGGGCATATTTCCAACAGTTATTACTCATGCATTCTGTACAATCAAGGTCGCATCTTCCCTCATATGCGTCTTGACATCGAAGCAATAACTGGTCTGCCCTGCTCCAATGTCCCTAGAAATAACAGAATGCATGAGTAATTTATTATTGACAAGAAGCTCTGGATTGCTTCAAAGAGGTTGGATTGTTGCCCTTCGTCACCGACCAAGAGCACTGGAACGAAGAGTTGCTGCTCCAATTTTATGCCACTCTTCACATACGTGGCTACAACAGAGATCCGAAGAGTTGGCTCCTTGAGTGGATGACCGGAAATGTTCATCATGAAGCCAAAGCCTTTGATATCATTGAGATCACTGGTCTTCCCACTCCTGGAGATCTCTATGAACCTGGCTGTCAGCTTCACAGTGAAGCTATGGAGAGCATCTTTCAGAAGCCCGAACCGAACATGAGTCAGATGCTTAGCATGATGAAGCCTTTGCCTCCAGATGCTGCATATCCTAAGGATTTCTTTGTTGAAGACCTTGAGTATCTGCCACGCACTATCTATCACATTATAAGGCGTACTCTCTGGCCCATCAAAGGACATTCTCCACATGCAAAGCTGGAAGGTGCAATGAAGACTTTGGTCTTCTATATTCTTCATGGCAAATGCTTCAATGCACAAGACTTCTTCATCCGCCAACTTGCTGCATCAGGATCTGATCTTTTTGGCTTGAAGTTCTACGCTCCATGGATAATGCGGCTGATCAAACTCCACTCAGCTATCTCATATCAGCCCTCTGCTCGCAATCATCAGATCTTTTTTCCTGACGTGGATATGTCCGTTGAAGCCATCTATGCAGAGCCTGCCAAGGAGCCTCTTAGTCTTCAGAATGCTGAGCATCAAAGTTTCTCTCAGAACATTGAACGAGTTGAAGTAGTCACTCGTGTTTATCCTCTGGCTGGTACTACACGTGCACCTCATCGTGCCCTCACTGTAGCCACTGAAAGCACTATTGCCCAACGGCCCAAGAAGCGATCTCGTGTTCTCAATGACCGAGAGCTTCTGGTTGCCCTTCATCAGAAACATGATAGGCATCATGACTGGCTAAAGCGCCAAATGCAAAGCCTCTTGGTGGATGTCAACCGCATTCGCAATCTTGCCACCAAGAATGCCTTTGTTGCCCATGAAACCTGTCGGCATACATGGAAAGGGCTGACGCTTATCTGTTCTGAAGATGATCTTCAAGAGGATGGCTTCTCTGAACATTTCAATTTTGACTCCACACCTCCAAGAAGGACTGTGCTGCGACGAACTCCGTCTCTTGAAGACTCTGAGTTCTCTTCCTCCGCGGCAACTGTGAATGCCAGAGTGATCGAGGACCAATATGATGCCACTTCACCTCCCCCTACTTCTGCACGCATCGACACTGCTCCGAGTTCTTCTGCACCGCCGAACACCACCGACGACCTTGCTGCTTCGTCTACTCCTCATGGGAACGAGTAGATGCTCTATGTCTTCAAACCTTTTTGGTCCTTACTGAAAAAAGGGGGAGAAGCATATGAGTTTGATAGTCTTCAAGCGGGTCCATATGGGCGGTTACTTTATGTTTTGCCTAGTGTTTACAACTCTCATTTTGATACTTTTGGTCCTTTGAGTTGTAACACTTAAACTCGATGGTCGTCTGCTACTTATTTGCTATTCTGTGATGCAAGGATTAATTCCACATGTGCGACGATAAATTCCGCACTTAGATCATTTTGCAGACGTCCATTTTTCATTATTCATGTCATTATCTTCACATACTTTTCATGCATGATGAATTGTCATCATAAGTTGAAGAGGATCTCCACAAGTACAACCTGCCATGTGCATTTGCATTCCAAAAGCAAATTCCTTATATGCACATCTTCAGGGGGAGCCCTTGCAACTTATGAAGACAATTCCTTATCCTTTACAATTTCACATATTATATTCCCTGTTGAAAACTTCAACTAGTTTGTCATCAATCACCAAAAAGGGGGAGATTGTAAGTGCATCTAGTGCCACCCCTAGTTGGTTTTGGAGTATTGACGACAAACCTAATTGAGGGACTAATGTGTTTGTGAGAATTGCAGGATAACACAGGTAGAAGTCCCTCATTGATTCAGTTTTCCTACCAGAGATGTCCCCTAAAAATGTATGAAGACATTGAAGTCAAAGGTGGTATGTGAAGACATTCACATTAAAGACTATGAAAAGAGAGGATATCGCATGAAGACTATGGAGCGCGAAGACTTAGATCTTTCATAGTTCTTTTTATTCTTTGTTGAGTCATAGGAACCACCGTACTGTTAAGTGGGGTCCAAGAGAACCAGTCAGAATGACTGAAGTGATGCTTAACCAAAATCCTATGTCTTCGAGTGAAGACTATGAGAGCGAATCTTGTCCAGAGTTGGACAAGTCATCTTTGCTTGTAGCCCAAGTAAAGTTGCCGTGTGTGTTTGAAATCTGACTGTTGGAACACGTGTCAGTTCCTTAGTGACCCAGGGTCATTTCGGACAAATCAGGTCGGGTTGCCTAGTGGCTATAAATAGCCCACCCCCTACAACCATAAACGGTTGGCTGCTCAGAGTTAAAGTACGGCTTTTGTCATTTGAGAGCAACCCACCTCGAAGCCTTTGAGAGAGAATTCCTTGAGAGGATAAAGCCCTAACCACCCAGAGCCAAAGAGTGTTAGGCATCACTTAAGTCTTCCTGTCTGTGTGATCTGAAGACTTATTACACTTGAGGACTGTGAATCCTCCAGCCGGTTAGGCGTCGCGTTCTGAGCATCCAAGAGTCATTGTGGATCGCCGGTGAACGAAGTCTGTGAAGGTTTGGAAGTCTACCTTGAAGACTTACCAGAGTGATTGGGCGAGGTTTGTGTGACCTTAGCTCAAGGGGAATACGGTGAGGACTAAGTGTCCTGAGTTGCGTGTTCAGGACTAGGTGTCCGGGACTGTGTGTCCTCAGGTTTAAATACCTATCCGCCCTAACCAGACGTACAACTGTCACCGTAGTTGGAACTGGTCTACCAAACCTTTGTCTTCATCACGCACACTGGTTCTATCCTTCCCATCTCTCTATTTGCAATTGGCTCTTGTGAAGTCAGTGCCTATTTGCATTATCCATTTGTCTTCACTGTGTACCTGATCTTTACTGCCTAGCTGCTATTAGTCATTGTGCTTTCACTTCATTGAATACTTGACTATGGTCTGTCCACTACTAGAAAAAGGGCTATAGATGGGATTGACACTAATGGCGCACCAGACAAGCGGTGCGCCATTAGTATATACTAATGGCGCACCACCTTCTGATACGCCATTAGAGTTGAAACTACTAATGGCGCACCTGGCCCAGGGTGCGCCATTAGTATCAAATTTTTTTTAACTAGTGCGCCTGTCCAAACATACTAATGGCGCATCCAGACACAGTGCGCCAACTAGTAATGGCGCACCTGCCGGAAAGTGCGCCACTAATGTTGTTTTTTCTATTATATTTTTTATTCTCTTTTTTGCAAAACTACTAATGGCGCACTGTTCCATCGTGCGCCATTACTAGTTTAAACTAGTAATGGCACACTGTGGGACAGTGCCGCCATTAGTATGTTTTTTTTGTGCAAAACTACTAATGGCGCACCACCAGAAGGTGCGCCATTAGTAACCTGGATTACTAATGGCGCATTTAGAGTTGGTGCGCCATTAGTAAGTGGGCTACAACAAGATATTTTGGACAGCCTCTCCTACCCACACTCACTTTCTCCCCACTTCATTCTCTCCACCTCCTCCTTGTCTCGGGTGCCACCTCTTTTTCACCTCATTTCCACCATAGATTTATTCAATTTAAGTGGTTAAATTACCTTGTTTTGATAGGTAAGTAACGGGGGAAGCTATATTTATGTTGTTCTCCCTACAACAATGTGCACATGCACTTTTTATGGCCTAGCTAGATCTATGTATGTTCATGGTGTTGCATATGTTTGTGGTGTTGCATATGTGTTTGTGTTTGGAGGTGTATCGGTATTTGAAATGCGATAGTTGCCAATATTTTGCCGGAATGTTGATTCATTTCCGTTTCGGCGAGAATTTTGGCATTAAGCATTCTTTTTGGTCCTATTTTTAGGGAAAGTCATGCCAAATTTTTTCTTGGTTCTAAAATATCGTTTTGCTCTACCCCGCAGGCGACCATGGTCCGCATGATGACCGAAGGCATCGTGAATAGGTTTTTGAGGTCCGCGAAGGCCGAGATGCTTGAAAAGAACGAGATGGAGATAAGATGTCCGTGTCGAAGATGCAAGCTGAAGAGCCTTATTGTGGACCCGGAATCCGGGCAGGTGTGGGACCACCTGCTCTTGCGTGGTTTCATGGATGGCTATCGGTGGCAAGGTGATGAAGATGACTACGAAGTCGTCCATGGGGGCCGAGCAAGAAATGAGGAAGGGCAGCAAGACAACCACCGTGGCTCGGGCGGACGAGAAGACGAAGAATCCCCAGGAGATGATCACGACGGTGATGCTGTACACAGTCATCATGTAGAAGATGCAGGACATGATGATGAGGAAGATGCCGGAGCAGACGACGGGCATGATCATGAAGATGATGATGCCGGCGGAGCAGACGACGCTGGACCATCGATGGGCTGGGTGCAGGACCCTCATATTCAAGAGCTTCTTCTCAAGCAGACGGATAACGCAAGAGCTGCCGCCCGAGAGAAAGCCAAGATGGATCAACTTGAGTTAGACGCGGTTACTCCATTGTATGAAGGATGCAGGCCCAAGGATACCCGCCTGAAAGTAATGCTCATGGCTCTGGAGATGAAGGTAAAACACAAAATGACCGACGCATGCTTCGACGAGAACATGTCATTCTGGCACGAACGTCTTCCCAAGGGGAACAAGTGCCCGACCAGTTTGGAGGAGGCGAAGAAAATCGTGTGTCCTCTGGATTTACCGCACGTGAAATACCATGTGTGCATGAACAATTGCATCATTTATCGGGACGAGCACGCGGAGTCTACCATATGTCCGATGTGCGGCGTCACTCGATACAAGAAGAGGAAGAAAGCTCCTCGAAAAGTGGTGTGGTACTTTCCGATCACTCCTCGTCTGCAGCGGTATTTCGCGGACCCTAAGGTAGCAAAGCTCCTGCGTTGGCATGCGGATAGGAAGGAGAAGAAGCGAGAAGATGACGCGAATGATCCGGAGATAGATAAAAAAGACAAGATGCTGAGTCACCCTAAGGATGCGAGCCAGTGGCAAGCGTTGAACTTCGAAGACCTAGAATTTGGGAACGATCCAAGGTACATCGTGCTGGGCGCGAGCACCGATGGAGTCAATCCGTTTGGCAGCCAGAGAAGCACACATAGCACCTGGCCTGTGTTTGTGTGGATGTACAACCTTCCCCCTGGTTGTGCATGAAGAGGAAGTACATTCACATGAGTATGCTAATTGAAGGACCGAAACAACCAGGGAATGACATCAATCTGTATCTGGGGCTGCTGAAAGAGGAGCTTGACATGCTGTGGAAAACGCCAGCCAATACGTGGGATGCCGCAGATAAAGAATATTTCCCTATGAGAGACGCGCTGCTCACGACGGTGCATGACTATCTCGGTTACGGATATGTCGCAGGGCAGGTGGTCCACGGATTTTCTGGATGTGTCAGGTGCATGGATGACACAATGTATCGCCAGCTAGATAGAGATCCCGGGTCTTTGAAAACTGTGTTCATGGGACATCGAAGGTGGCTTCGCGATGATGACCCGTGGAGAAAACGCAAGGATCTATTCGATGGTGAAACCGAACCCCGAGGATGCCCGCGTACGAGGAGCGGCGAGGAAATAGACGAGCTGTTGAAAAATTGGAAAGACTGCCCACTGCCGGGAAAGAAGCAAAAAGCGCCAGAGCCGGGAAAGAAGCGAAAGGCGCCAGAGCCGCTGCTGAAGGTATGGAAAACGAGGTCTGTTTTCTGGGACTTGCCGTACTGGAAGATCCACCGTGTGCCTCACAGCCTTAATGTCATGCATATCACGAAGAACGTGTGCGAGAGTCCGCTTGGTACCCTGCTCAACATGCCAGAGAGGACCAAAGATGGGCCGAAAGCAAGGGCAGACTTGAAATCAATGGGCATCAGGCAGGAGCTTCACGCTATATATGATGATGATGATGATGATGATGATGATGATGATGATGATGATGATGATGATGATGATGATGAGGCAAAGCAGGACACGGAAAGTCGTCGCAAAGGCAAAAAGGCCAAGAAGACCGGAAATGACTACCCTCCCGCGTGCTTCACTCTAAGTCAGGAGGAGATCGAGCAGTTTTTCACCTGCCTCATAGGAGTAAAACTTCCTTACGGTTACGCGGGGAAGATAAGCAGATACCTAGACCCAGCGAAGCAGAAGTTCAGCGAGATGAAGTCTCACGACTGTCACGTGCTGATGACGCAGATACTTCCAGTTGCAATCCGTGGGATCATGGACGCGCACGTCCGTGAAACCCTATTTGGCCTATGCAACTTTTTCGACGTCATCTCTCGGAAGTCTGTTGGCGTGAGGCAACTCAGAAGGCTACAGGAAGAGATCGTGCTGATACTATGCGAGCTTGAGATGTACATCCTGCCCGCATTCTTCGATGTTATGGTGCATCTGCTGGTCCATATCGTGGACGATATCATCCAACTCAGGCCGACGTTCCTGCACAGCATGATGCCGTTCGAAAGGATGAATGGTGTCATCAAAGGATACGTTCGCAACATGTCACGTCCAGAGGGAAGCATAGCCAGGGGCTTTCTGACCGAAGAGTGCATCTCCTACTGCACGAATTATCTAGGCATCGAGAACCCCGTTGGTCTGCCCGTCAACAAGCACCTCGGCAGGCTCGCTGGATGGGGTCACCGTGAGGGTCGTCGCGAAATGCATGTCGACTTCGAGGGTCGACTCGCCGACTTTGAAAGAGCAAACCTAGTCGCGCTACAACACATAGACGTGGTCGATCCTTGGGTGGTAGAGCACAAAACCTTTATTAAGAAGACGTACAATGACCGAGGCTAATAGAGGATGGACGGAGATATACTCAAAGAGCACAACTCATGTTTCACGCGTTGGTTCAAGCAGAAGCTTCTGTCGTACCCTTTACATGAGGATTCTTCCGCGGAAGAACAACTCATATTCGCCTTGTCACAGGGCGCCGAGCACAACCTGATGACCTATGAGGCGTACGATATCAACGGCTACACATTCTACACCGAGGCCAAGGACATGAAGAGCGATGGTTATCAGAACTCCGGGGTAACGATGGAATCCTACACCAGTAACGACAAGGACAGATACTACGGAAGGATCGAGGAGATCTGGGAGCTGAGCTACGCTGGAGAGAAGGTCCCGATGTTCCGTGTCAGATGGGCCAAGAGCGTCCTAAAAGAAGACCGGTATTTCACCACCATGGTTATACCCGAAGCCAAATCCAAGACCGCGGGCGCAAACGTCACCGCGAAAAATGAGCCATGGGTATTGGCTTCCCAAGTGGACCAATGCTTCTTCATTACCGACCCGTCAAAGCCCAGTCGTGTTGTCGTGAGGAGAGGCAAAAGGAAGATCATCGGAATGCATGGAGTAGCCAATGAGCAAGACTTCGACAAGTACGGCGACCCGAGGATCGAACATGACGACGATGATGAAGTAGCAGCATACACCACAAGAAGAAGCAGGACCACCCTACCTAAAGGACGTCCGTTCCACAGAAGAACTCCATTTGCGAAAAAGAAGGGCAAGAAGATTGTGAACAGATAGCTAGCTAAGATCGTTTGTATTTAAATCGTAGCCTTCATTTCTCGATTGTATTTCATGGGCACTTTTTGAACTATCATGAATATTTTTAAATTTCATGGACACTCGATCTCAATCCCCCTCCATCTCGATCGCTATCCCACCTTGCCAGATCCGGTCCCCCTCGCCGCCGAGCACCCCCCGGTCCACCGGCCGCCGCCACCGACCCCCCGCACCCTCGATTCCCCTACTCAACCGCCGCCGCTGACCCCCCGCACCCCTCCCCTACTCAACCGCCGCCGCCGACCCCCCGCACCCCGCGCACCCTCCCCCGCTCCACCGACATTACTGTTTGATGATATTTTTTAAAAAATTATTACTGTCTTATAAAAAAATATTGTTGTTATGATTTAAACACAAATAAGTATCAAACAGCATTTTAAATGCATAAAAAAATTTGTGGAGCCTGGGAATCGAACCCAAGACCTCCTGGTGTGAGAACTGGCTGCTGACCAGTCAAGCTATTAGAGGGAACTTGGTGTGGATCAGGTCAGGTGGAAGATAACCTTTTGGCTCGAGCAGAAATCAAAAAAAAAATACTAATGGCGCACCACGGTGAGGTGCGCCATTAGTATGGATGTACTTATGGCGCATCGAGGGGTGGTGCGCCATTAGTATTGTCCCGCCCCCATCCATATTTCCTCCCCGGCCCAAATTAACCTATCCCCTCTCCCTCCCTCGCCCTCGCCCTCGATCCCCTTCCCCTCTGCTCTCCTGACGCCGCTGCCCCGCCGCCTCGACACCTCGACGCTGTTGCCCCGCCGCCTCGACGCCGCCTCGACGCCGCCCCGACGCCGCTGCCCCGCCGCCTCGACGCCTTGACGCC
>NC_041382.1:782637964-782655977 GCF_002162155.2 Triticum dicoccoides
CGCCTTGACGCCGCTGCCCCGCCGCCTCGACGCCGCCTCGACGCCGCCCCGACGCCGCTGCCCCGCCGCCTCATCATCCCAAGTAAGTTCTCCTCCTCCTTCTTCTTTTAGATCCATTAGGGTTCCTCCCTCTCATGCTTACATTGTCCATGCCACATTCCAAGGCCTGCTGCAACTTATATCTTCAGACCAGAGACACAAATCTCAAACTTTTATAGTTCCTTCTTCACAAAACTGCACATTCATCTCCAGCTTGTTGTCTTGTCTTGATGATTGATTCCAACACTTAACTTTCAGTTTTGCAGGCAACAGGGAAGAGATCCATTTGGGGGGGAGGTAGGTACACCAAAGAGTTTCAGGTTTCAGACTCAGACTTGTATTGGCAACGGAAATTCAGAGTTTCAGGTTTGCAACTCACGCCCACACGTGTAGTTAGCTTTTCGGTATCGCTGGTCTGGCTGGCTGTTGCTCTATATGGTCAAGATATATAATCTATCTTGTAATTGTTGCTACATTTGCGTTTTCTCAAGATGCAAGTTCAGTACCTCGCTCTGCTTTACTTGATGAACTCCACAAATGCAATCCGAGCTGATTGCAGGTCTTTCTCTTCTTCTGCATAATCATGGAAATGGTCCATCCTTGTTACGTACTATACATGGGAGGGCAGGGAATATACATATGTGTGTGTTATGTATGCATGTATGTATGTGTAGTTAACTTGAGCGTTTCTGGTTTGGCTGGCATTTTCACCACCTCCAAGAAATATTCTATCTTCCATTGTTTCTACATTACTATTATTATCTTCTCGAGATATTCAAGTCCAGTACCTCGTCCTTAGAGGCAAAGGATGGTCTGCTCTTGTCTTCTATATTTACTTACGGGGACAAAAAGGCTCGCTCCGGTTTGGATTCGTAGAATGGGACGACAATCCTTTGCTGCCAAATAAGCTCCTCCTTGGTAGATTTGATTACTAGCATGCTCCTGCTGCTAAATCAACAATTAACAATGAATGATCTTTACCGCCAATCATTGGATTTGGTTAGCACCAATCTGCTCCTAGCACGCCTCCTCTGTTTTGGTGATTACTTGCTGCCCTAAATTATAGTCTACTTACACATCACCTAGTTTTGCTTCTGTTTGTTTGTACGTATATGCAGCAGCAGCATCTTTTGGTTCAATTAGAATGCACATCTAGCATTCTTTTGGTTCAGTTAAAACAATCTTTCATTGCTTCCTGTATATCGAGCTTCCACAAACATGGGTCCATAATTATTGTGTCGATGTTGTGTGCATTATTCTATTTTGACCTTCATTTAGAAGCATGGAAGATTTAGAAGGCATATGTATGTAGACTGGATATTTTGTGTGTACTAATGTTTTGGTGCTTATTGCTTTGGATACTTTTTGTGTATGCTTTGCTGATACTTGTCTTAGGAAAGCTGACACTGCTTTATCTAATTAAGTTCTTCGTGTCTTCCTTTTAATCTTAGAATGGCACAGTCATATGTATCTAGTTTGAAACTGCTTGTAAATTATTCCAGTTTGAAACTAAGATCTACATGTACACCATCGAGTAAAGCTATTTCAGACACAATAAAGTTGCAAAATTCAGATACTTCATAGACATGTGTGTGTTGCTTTTGTTTCTGCTAAACTGTCTATGGTAGATAAACTGAGCGTTGTGGGCATGCTTGATGCAGGAGCTCAAGAACCTGCGGCCGCAGCTCTACTCCGCCTCCGAGTACTGCGAGAAGTCCTACCTCAGCACCCACCAGAAGTAGATGTGAGTAGCCACCTCAGCTGTTCCTCCTCTCCTCCATTAGAATAGTTGATCAGTGTAAAGTAGTCTGAGTTAGAGAAATGTTGATCAGTGTTATGAGTGTTGGCCAAAAAGCTCTGTCAGTACCATATAGGTGAATGTGCTACTTCTGTCAGTTGATCAATGTCTGTCAGTTGTCTGGTACTTGAATGATTTTGTGCTACTTCTGTTGACAGAGAATGGCATGTTAATACCATATAGGTACCCAAATAATGTTGCTACGATGTATTGGGGGAGAAATGGTCCAGTATTGCTTGTGGTGGTTTGTCCAAAATGTTGAATGATACTGCTTGGAGATGCATATATTGTTTCACCTCTTCACATGCCAATGTATTTTCCATGTTGTGATGGAGGCCTTTTTTGCCTTGTCCACCCGAGAGGCCCTTGAGTTTGCTGGAATGTCGATTAACTTCCGTTCCGGCAAATTCGGGTACTCCATATGTCCTATTTTCAGCAAAGGTCATGCTGAAATTTTCCGTGAATTTTAGCATGACTTTGCTAAAAATAGGACATATGGAGTACTTATGACTAATGCATGGGCCGGGGTATCTTAGTAGTTAATTAAGTAGGATCAAGTGCCCCGGCGTACTTGTGACTAATGCATGGCTTTTAGGGTGCCTCGGTGTCGATAAAAACCGAAATGATGAAAGCTTAGGCTTTTAGGGTGCCTCGGCGTCGAAAAACCCTCAATGATAAAAGCTTAGCTTTTAGGATGCCTCGGTGTCAACAAACCCTAAATGATGAGACCATGATCTTGTTCCTTGACAATAACCAACTTTTTGACCAAACTTTGTTCCTATTTAGAGAGAAACATGGCCAACAACGATGAGGCCGGGGGTTCGGGCGTCAAGGCATTCTGGGAGCTGTCCCAGGAGATGGAGGAACAACCTCACTTGTATGAGGACACCGCCTTCCCCATCGATCCTGAGACCACTGATGGTACCGCCGAGGATAACCCCACTGATGCCACCACTGATGGTGCCGCCGAGGATGCCACCACTGATGATGGCGGTGCACTCATAGATGGCAGCCAACCGAAGAGGCAACGGAAGGACCGGCGCCCGACCGTGCTCCGCACCCTCAAGGAGGAAGTTACTGAAGTGGACTCCGACGGGAATCCAACGGCGCCCGAATGAATAGTCAAGGGGTACTCGCTTCAGCTCGGGTGCATTCTCCGGAGCACCGTCTCGATCAACACCGAGAACCTGAGGCATCCTGACCGAGGGAATTTGCGCAACCTCCTCTTCACGAAGCTGCACGAACGATACAAGTTCCCCGCTGAATTTGAAAACACAAGCCTCAAAGGGAATAAAGTGAACAATGCTGCCCTCACGAAGATGAGCAAGGCCCTGTCTACTTGGAAAAGCAATGTGAAGAGAATGATCGAGAAAGGTGAGAGTTATGAGAAGATCAAGGAGAAAAATCCTTCGATCACCGAAGATGACTACAATGACTTCAAGATCAATTGCTCGAGCACCGCAAACTCCGAATCAAGTAAGTGGGGGAAAGAAATGCGGGAGCTGAACTTAGGGGAACACACACTCGGTCCCGGCGGTTACAGAGTGGCGGAGCCTATATGGGACAAGGAGGAGGCGGACCGTGCCGAGCAAGGCCTACCGCCCCTCTTCGATAAATACGGTGACAAGCAGACCAGGAACTTTGTCAGGGCCCGGTACAAGAAGGACCCGAAAACAAAGGAGCTTACCACGGATCCGAAGACCCGGGCGCTTGAGCTTGTTCTGGTAAGGAATACACCCCCGCGTAATTAGCTCCATATGGTTGCATTCTAATTAATGAAGCCAAATTTCTAAATGGTTCACATTCCTTCCGCAGGCGACTGAAAGCAGTAGCGCGGGGTCGACTAAGAGCAACCCTTGGGACACCACTCTAAATAGGGCGTTGAATGTAATGAAAAACAAGGATAAGCTCAGTAAGACGACGTCAGCTGGTCGTGTGGCCGGCAAAGGCTTGTCGACAAAATGGTCGTCATACTATAACATTGGTGGGCGAAAGGAGAAAAAGACCAGCTCGGAAAGCCAGGCGCGCGAGGTTTAAGAACTCAGGGCACAGGTGGCGCGGATTCCGGAGATTGTCCAAGAGCAAGTGCAACAACAACTCGGAGCGACGATCACCGCCATTGTGCCTACCTTGATCCAGGGGATTAGTGCGTGGATTGCGGACGGCCAACAGGGGCCGCCCCCGATTCCTAGCTTCATGGCCAGCAACTCGCAGAACGCGATGGCGGGGCCATTGGTGTCTCCGGCGGAGGCGGCATTGGTGTCTCCGATGCCAGCACGGGAGCTTAATGCACCCGGGTGTATGCCGGCCGACACCTCTGCAGCAAGCGGCCCCTCCATCAACTGCACGCCCGCCGTTGGCGGTGCCTCAACATTAGCCGAGCTCGACGCCATCATCACGGTAACTAATTAAGCCTCTCTCGGCCGAGGACTTCATCTCCTTGCCTTTGACTGGGCATCCCTAATGCCCTACATGTTTTCGCAGGGTGCCGCCAACTTTCCGTGCACTCTCCTACACTTCGTGAACAACGAGTTGGTCGATGTCGCCAAGGGAAAAATCGTTCAACCGGGCAACCCCTTGTTCCACGGTACCCAGATGCCACCCAACTTGTTTAGGGTTCAACTGGTTTGGGTGCTGCCAGGCTGCAACGAGTTGTTTCCTCCGATTCGACCCGTCGGGGCCGACGATGATGACGTGATGACCCTCAGCGCTTGCCTGAGCTGGCCCCTGCTTTGGACGAAGAGCCAGATTCATTTGGGGGCAGGGGACACCACCCCAAAGACAACACCGCCAGTCGTGCCGGCGCCAAGTCGGCCCCATGGCAAGACCGCCGCAACGGTGCCGGACATCCCTATGCCACTAGATCCAAACATGCATATGGCACAGGATCAGAACGACGACGACGACGATACATTTGCCAACGTCGATCAGTACTTTGCCGATCATGGGTACGGTGGCGACTTCATGGGGCCTCCTTCTCAAGAACCCAACCCAACAAAAGACGTGCGCGATCTAGCTGGTACCGCGGAGAAGCCAAGTTGCAACAGGCGTCGTCTGCCGTTCAGCTCTCAGGAGACGCCTCCAGCTGCCGACTTCACCGAGCCTCAGATAGGCGAGGTGCGAAATATTATCAGCCCCAACACACTCAAGAAGGCGGTCTGTGAGCAGAACTCGGTCCCATTACAGGAGAAGAAGAAGGCACACAAAAGAAAGACTAACAAGGGTGCGGGCCAGCCGGCACCGAGTACGATCCGTGCTCAGGACGGGCCACCTTCACCTAAGGATATCTCGAGGAGGGTGCATGTGGCGGGTAGGCCGATGCTACCGAGAAATATGCTCGATGCTGCAACCGGTGCTATGCGGAGTCTGCATGACAATGTTCTTTCTTTGGAGAAGCGGCGTCTCACAGAGAAGGATGTGGCATACCTGGTTTTCGCGGCCAAGGTGCCAGAGGGCAAGGGCTTTGTGGATAACTCCATCAGGGGTACGATCGTCCTGCGGTTTGATGACATCCACGCTATGTTGAACCTTCATCCGCTGCACTACACCTTCGTTCGACTATTTGCGCTGAGTATGGAGATGCGGATCATTCGCGACAAGACCCCGGACATAGTGATAGTCGACCCCTTCTACATGTGTGCCAAGATCTTGGGCAGCGCTGGGGACCGGCAAGTCGTGAGTTCTTACCTCGAAGGCGTCATTCTGGCAAACCAAGATAAGGATAACTTCCTCGTGCCTTACTTTCCCGAGTAAGTCCTCCCCTCAACCGCCCCGTAACATATGAATTCTTAGATTTCGATCGTTTTTCTTTTAACATTCCGTGTTTTCTGCAGTGACACACATTGCACGCTCATCCTCCTAAGCCCCAAATATTCCATAGCCACGTATTTCGACCCGGACCGTCAGTCGAACGTAGACTACACAAATGTCAAGAAGGTTCTTGATGATGTTCTCCCCGGCTACGTCAAATCTGGAGGCACCTTCACCAGGCCTATTCGTAAGTACGGCAAGCACGTGTTCTCCCACAATACGATGTTCTGCTGCGTCAAGCAGCCGCCTGGCGGACAGAAGGGTGCCTACTACGCCATCCATCACATGCGAGCGACCGTACGGGACCATCATCAACTTCTGCTACCGAGTAGACTCAAAGATTGGGCCGCGAGCGTGTCGGCAATCCACGACGCGGACATCAGACAAGAATTCTTTCGCATCCAGTCGGAGTTTGCGGAAATCATCCATCAAGATGTCCTTCGTACCTCGGGGCGGTTCTACCTCAGAAATCAACCGTCCAACAGTGACATCGACACAATCCTACAAATGCAGGCTGACAACGCCCGTTGTTTCATGACTCCCATGATAGACGGCGGCTTCATCCACGCTCCAGTCCCTTGAGTCGAGTCGAAAGCAGTGATGCTGTGTCTAGTTCTGAAACATCGATTAGCTCATGTTGTAATTAAACTTTAATGAACTTGTAGTATGTCTCTTTGGTTTCGAGAGTCGTTCAACTTAGATGTAATCGATGCTATTAATGTCTTGCTTTTCTCTTCCGATCATTCTGTTGCATACTTATATATTGCTTATGTATTGTCTGTGAATTGGTACTAACGTTTCGTTTGGCTACTGCATAGCGATGCCGTGGTATGTCATGTACAAGGGTAAGGTTCCCGGAGTCTACGACGACTGGGAGGAGTGTCGGAGATAGGTTCACCGATTCAGCGGTAACAGTTACAAAGGGTACGCCACTAGGGCCGAGGCCGAATCTAGATACGCCCGCTATCTAGCGGGAGAGGGGAGGGAGCGTTGGAGGAACCGGATGAAGACGAGTTTCATCGTGATGATGCTCATCGTGATGACCGCAGCTCTCTTCTATGTGATGGTAGTTTAGATGATCGATATCGACTTGTAATGTGAAGACAAACTCGCGGTCTCGAGACTTGTAATATAATGTTCTATCTTTGTTCGGTCTTTTCAATTCGGAGACTAATATGATGAATTGTATTCGGAGACTAAAATGATGAATTGTATTCAGAGACTAATCTTCTATTGTATTCGATGAATCTGTTGTTGATGTGTGCTATCTATATTTTGTCCAATTATACATTTTGTAACCTGTGCAAAAAACAAAAAATAAAAAAAATAAAAAAAACCTAATATTCATACTAATGGCGCATCACATCATAGTGCGCCATTAGTATGCCAAAGGATACTAATGGCGCATCATTAAATAGTGCGCCATTAGTATGCCGAAGTTACTAATGGCGCATCCTGTTGTTGTGCGCCATTAGTATGCCAAAGCACCTGGGTATACATGGCCCCCGGGAGGCATACTAATGGCGCACTGTTGTATATACTAATGGCGCATCTGAGGTGCGCCATTAGTATACCAGATACTAATGGCGCACCAGTGGTGCACCATTAGTAAAATATACTAATGGCGTGGCACTAATGGCGCACCACTAATGCGCCATTAATGGCCAAATTAGGTGCGCCATTAGTGGGCCTTTTCCTAGTAGTGGCCTAGTGTAGTCTACCTTCTGCTGCATGGTAATAGGTTCATCTATATCATTTGTCTTCAAAACTTCCATGTAATGAAGACTTTCATAAAAATCGCCTATTCACCCCCCTCTAGTCGATATAACGCACTTTCAGCATCGACATAACTCTTTACGACGAACTATTTATCACCTCCATAACCGAGAAATATTTCCTTAGTCGTCTAAGGATCATTTTGACCGCTATCTAGTGATCTACTCCTAGATCAAAATTGTACCCCCTTGCCAAACTCAGGGTAGGGTATACAATAGGTCTGGTACACAACATGTCATACTTTATAGAAACTATGGCTGAGGTATAGGGAATGACTTTGATTCTCTCTCTATCTTCTGTCGTGGTCGGGCTTTGAGTCTTACTCAACTTCACACCTTGCAACACAAGCAAGAACTCCTTCTTTGACTGTTCCATTTTGAACTACTTCAAAATCTTGTCAAGGTATGTACTCATTGAAAAAACTTATCAAGCGTCTTGATCTATCTCTATAGATCTTGATGCTCAATAGGTAAGCAGCTTCACCGAGGTCTTTCTTTGAAAAACTCCTTTCAAACACTCCTTTATGCTTTCCATAAAATTCTACATCATTTCCGATCAATAATATGTCATTCACATATACTTATCAGAAAGGTTGTAGTGCTCCCACTCACTTTCTTGTAAATACAGGCTTCACCGCAAGTCTATATAAAACTATATGTTTTGATCAACTCATCAAATCGTATATTCCAACTCCGAGATGCTTGCACCAGTCCATATATGGATCGCTGGAGCTTGCACATTTTATTAGCACCTTTAGTATTGACAAAACCTTCTGGTTGCATCATATACAACTCTTCTTTAATAAATCCATTAAGGAGTGCAGTTTTGCTATCCATTTGCCAGATTTCATAAAATGCGACAATTGCTAACATGATTCGGACAGACTTAAGCATCGCTACGAGTGAGAAAATTTCATCGTAGTCAACACCTTGAACTTGTCAAAAACCTTTCGCAACAAGTCGAGCTTTGTAGATAGTAACACTACCATCAGCGTCCATCTTCCTCTTGAAGATCCATTTATCCTGAATGGCTCACCGATCATCGGGCAAGTCAATTAAAGTCCACACTTTGTTCTCATACATGGATCCCATCTCAGATTTCATGGCCTCAAGCCATTTCTCGGAATTTGGGCTCATCATCGCTTCCTCATAGTTCGTAGGTTCGTCATGGTCAAGTAACATGACCTCTAGAACAGGATTACCGTACCACTCTGGTACGGACCTTACTCTGGCTGACCTACGAGGTTCGGTAGTAACTTGATCTGAAGTTTCATGATCATCATCATTAACTTCCTCACTAATTGGTGTAGGCATCACTAGAACTGATTTCTGCGATGAACTTCTTTCCAATTTGGGAGTAGGTACAATTACCTCATCAAGTTCTACTTTCCTCCCACTCACTTCTTTCGAGAGAAACTCCTTCTCTAGAAAGGATCCATTCTTAGCAATGAATATCTTGCCTTCGGATCTGTGATAGAAGGTGTACCCAACAGTCTCCTTTGGGTATCCTATGAAGACACATTTCTCCGATTTGGGTTCGAGCTTATCAGGTTGAAGCTTTTTCACATAAGCATTGCAGCCCCAAACTTTAAGAAACGACAGCTTACATTTCTTGCCAAACCACAGTTCATACGGTGTCGTCTTAACGGATTTAGATGTTTCCCTATTTAACGTGAATGCAACTGTCTCTAATGCATAACCCCGAAAAAGATAGTGGTAAATCGGTAAGAGACATCATAGATCGCACCATATCTAATAAAGTACGGTTATGACATTCGCACACACCATTACGCTGTAGTGTTCCAGGTGGCGTGAGTTGTGAAACTTATTCCACGTTGTTTCAAAATGAAGACCAAACTCGTAACTCAAATATTTGCCTCCACGATCAGATCGTAGAAGCTTTATTTTCTTGTTGCGATAATTTTCCACTTCACTCTGAAATTCTTTGAACTTTTCAAATGTTTAAGACTTATGTTTCATCAAGTAGATATACCCATATCTACTCAAATCATCTGTGAAGGTTAGAAAATAACGATACCCGCCGCGAGCCTCAACACTCATCGGACCGCATACATCAGTATGTATTATTTCCAAATAAGTCAGTTGCTCGCTCCATTGTTCCGGAGAACAGAGTCTTAGTCATCTTGCCCATGAGGCATGGTTCGCAAGCATCAAGTGATTAATAATCAAGTGATTCCAAAAGCCCATTAGTATGGAGTTTCTTCATGCGCTTTACACCAATATGACCTAAACGGCAGTGCCACAAATAAGTTGCACTATCATTATTAACTTTGCATTTTTTTTTGGCATCAATATTATGAATATGTGTATCACTACGATTGAGATTCAATAAACCATTTATATTGAGTGTATGACCATAGAAGGTTTTATTCATGTAAATAGAACAATAATTATTCTTTGACTTAAATGAATAACCATATTGCAATAAACATGATCCAATCATATTCATGCTCAACGCAAACACCAAATAACATTTATTTTAGATTCAACACTAATCCCGAAGGTAAAGCGAGTGTGCGATGGTGGTCTTATCAACCTTGGAATCACTTCCAACACACATCGTCACCTCGCCCTTAACTAGTCTCTGTTTATTTTGCAACTCCCGTTTCGAGTTACTACTCTTAGCAACTGAAGCAGTATCAAATACCGAGGGGTTGCTATAAACACTAGTAAGTAAACATCAATAATATGTATATCAAATATACCTTTATTCACTTTGCCATCCTTCTTATCCGCCAAGTATCTAGGGCAGTTCCACTTCCAGTGACCATTTCCTTTGCAGTAGAAGCACTTAGTTTCAGGCTTGGGTCTAACTTTGGGCTTCTTCATGGGAGTAGCAACTTTCTTGCCATTCTTTCTTGAAGTTCCCTTTCTTTTCCTTTGCCCCTTTTCATGAAACTAGTGGTCATGTTAACCATCAACACTTTATGCTCTTTCTTGATTTCTACCTTCGCCGATTTTAGCATCGCGAAGAGCTTGGGAATAGTTTTCGTTATCCCTTGCATATTATAGTTCATCACGAAGTTCTAATAACTTGGTGACAGTGACTAGAGAACTTTGTCAATCACTATCTTATCTAGAAGATTAACTCCCACTTGATTCAAGCAATTGTAGTACCCAGACAATCTGAGCACATGCTCACTGGTTGAGCTATTCTCCTCCATCTTGTAGGCAAAGTACTGTCAGAGGTCTCATACCTCTCGACACGGGCATGAGTCTGAAATACTAATTTCAACTCTTGGAACATCTCATATGCTCCGTGGCGTTCAAAACATTTTTGAAGTCCCGGTTTCTAAGCCGTAAAGCATGGTGAACTAAACTATCAAGTAGTCATCATACCGAGCTTGTCAAACATTCATAACGTCTGCATCTACTCCTACAATAGGTTTGTCACCTAGCGGTGCATCAAGGACATAATTCTTCTGTGTAGCAACGAGGATAATCCTCAGATCACGGACCTAGTCCGCATTGCTACTATCATCTTTCAACTTATTTTTTCTCTAGGAACATAACAAAAATAAACGGGGAGCTACATCGCGAGCTATTGGTCTACAACATAGTTTGCAAATATTATTAAGACTAATTTTATGATAAATTAAAGTCCAATTAATCATATTACTTAAGAACTCCCACTTAGATAGAAATCCCTCGAGTCATCTAAATGATCACGTGATCCAAATCAACTAAACCATGTCCGATCATCACGTGAGATGGAGTAGTTTTCAATGGTGAACATCTCTATGTTGACCATATCTTCTATATGATTCACGCTCGACCTTTCGGTCTCCAGTGTTCCGAGGCCATGTCTGCATATGCTAGGCTCGTCAAGTTTAACCCGAGTATTCTGCATGTGCAAAACTGGCTTGCACCCATTGTATGTGAACGTAGAGCTTATCACACTCGATCACCACGTGGTGTATCAGCACGAACTATCGCAACGGTGCATATCACACCCGATCATCACGTGGTGTCTCAGCACGAAGAACTATCGCAACGGTGCATACTCAGGGAGAACACTTATACCTTGAAATTTTATTAAGGGATCATCTCATAATGCTACCATCGTACTAAGCAAATAAGATGCATAAAAGATAAACATCACATGCAATCAAAATATGTGACATGATATGGCCATCATCATCTTGTGCCTTTGATCTCCATCTCCAAAGTACTGTTATGATCTCCATCGTTACCGGCATGACACCATGATCTCCATCATCTTGATCTCTATCAACGTGTCGTCACATGGTCGTCTCGCCAACTATTGCTTTTGCAACTATTGCTATCGCATAGCGATAAAGTAAAGCAATTATATAACGCTTGCATCTTATGCAATAAAGAGACAACCATAAGGCTCCTGCCAGTTGCTGATAACTTCAACAAAACATGATCATCTCATACAACAATTTATATCTCATCACGTCTTGACCATATCACATCACAACAAGCCCTACAAAAACAAGTTAGACGTCCTCTACTTTGTTGTTGCAAGTTTTGCGTGGCTGCTACGGGCTTAGCAAGAACCGTTCTTACCTATGCATCAAAACCACAACGATTTTTTGTCAAGTTTGCTGTTTTAACCTTCAACAAGGACCGGGCGTAGTCAAACTCGATTCAACTAAAGTTGGAGAAACAGACACCCACTAGCCACCTGTGTGCGAAGCACGGCTGTAGAACCAGTCTCATGAACGCGGTCATGTAATGTCGGTCTGGGCCGCTTCATCCAACAATACCGCCGAATGAAAGTATGACATGCTGGTAAGCAGTATGACTATTATCGCCCACAACTCTTTGTGTTCTACTCGTGCATATAACATCTACGCATAGACCTGGCACTCATACCATTGTTGGGGAACGTAGTATTTCAAAAAAAAAAGGCTACGATCACGCAAGATCTATCTAGGAGAAGCATAGCAACGAGCGGGGAGAGTGTGTCTACGTACCCTCGTAGACTAAAAGTGGAAGTGTTTAGAAACACGGTTGATGTAGTCGAACGTCTTCGCGATCCAACCGATCAAGTACCGAACGCACGACACCTCCGCGATCTGCACACGTTCAGCTCGGTGACGTCCCTTGTACTCTTGATCTAGTTGAGGCCGAGGGAGAGTTCTGTCAGCACGACGGCGTGGCGATGGTGATTATGAAGTTACCGGTGTAGGGCTTTGCCTAAGCACTACGACGATAAGACTGAGGTGTGTAACTGTGGAGGGGGCACCACACACGGCTAAAAGATCAACTTGTGTGTCTTGGGGTGCCCCCTTGGCCACGTATATAAATGAGGGAGGAGGAGGAGGCCGGCCTAGGAGGGACGCGCCTATAGGGGGAGTCCAACTAGGATTCCCAATCCTAGTTGGAGTCCCCTTCCTTTTCCAAGAGGAGAGAGAGGGAAGGAGTAGGAGAGGGAGAAGGAAAGAGAGGGGGCGCCGCCCCCTCCCTAGTCCAATTCGAACTTGCCATGGGGGGCGCGCGGCCAACCCTTGAGGCCCTTCTCTCCTTTCCCGTATGGCCGTTTAAGGCCCACTACTTCCCCCGGTGAATTCCCGTAACTCTCCGATACTCCGAAAAATACCCGAATCACTCGGAACCTTTCCGATGTCTGAATATAGCCTTCCAATATATCGATCTTTACCTCTCGACCATTTCGAGACTCCTCATCATGTCCGTGATCTCATCCGGGACTCCGAACAAATTTCGGTCATCAAATCACATAATTCATAAAACAAATCGTCATTGAATGTTAAGCGTGCGGACCCTACGGGTCCGAGAACTATATAGACTTGACTGAGACTCATCTCCGGTCAATAACCAATAGCGAAACCTGGATGCTCATATTGGCTCCTACGTATTCTATGAAGATCTTTATCGGTCAAACCGCATAACAACATACGTTGTTCCCTTTGTCATCGGAATGTTACTTTCCCGAGATTCGATCGTCGGTATCATCATACCTAGTTCAATCTCGTCACCGGAAAGTCTCTTTACTCGTTTCGTAATGCATCATCTCGCAACTAAATCATTAGTCATATTGCTTGCAAGGCTTATAGTGATGTGCATTACCGAGAGGGCCTAGAGATACCTCTCCAATACACAGAGTGACAAATCCTAATCTTGATCTATGCCAACCCAACAAACACCTTCGGAGACACCTGTAGAGCATCTTTATAATCACCCAATTACGTTGTGACGTTTGATAGCGCACAAGGTGTTCCTCTGGTATTCGGGAGTTACATAATCTCATAGTCAGAGGAACATGTATAAGTCATGAAGAAAGCAATAGCAATAAAACTAAAATGGTCATTATGCTAAGCTAACGGATGGGTCTTGTCCATCATATCATTATCTAATGATGTGATCCCATTCATCAAATGACAACACATGTCTATGGTTAGGAAACTTAACCATCTTTCATTAACGATCTAGTCAAGTAGAGGCATACTAGGGACACTCTGTTTTGTCTATGTATTCACACATGTACCAAGTTTCTGGTTAATACAATTCTAGCATGAATAATAAACATTTATCATGACATAAGGAAATAAAATAATAACTTTATTATTGCCTCTAGGGCATATTTCCTTCATTATGTAACATATTTTTTGAATCATACTAACGACACTAAACTACAGTATGTTGACGACCTGATGCGGCCTTTCATTCCACCACGAGATGGTATGCTGGCCAAACCGAAGACTGGCGCTCAGGTAAATGAGTTACATCAGGCACAAACGTATGTTGTAACATTGCAACTAGTATGAAGTTATATGATTCTAACTGTTTCAAAGTCTCAGATTAAGGTACTCGTCGGACGTGTATTGACTGATCTGCAAGAAGTTGCCTCCCTTGTGCGGGAGGCCGGCCAACAAGTCGATAGGATGTGCACCCTTGAAAATAAAATGGATGGGTGCCTTAGGCGTACCCTTACAAATGGCAAGCTCATGGAGGACTTCATCAAAGAATTGAACGTAAGCATAGAATTGTGAGATTAGTATATATAATTGGAAATTTATGTGTACAAGGTTTTTTCTAAATTAGGTTACTATGAAAACACCCCGGACTAACATGTATTTTTTTAAGAAAAAATGTGATGGAATATTTCCAGGAGTGGAAGACATACATCTTTCTGACCTTGGGGCACCTTCACACCCAATGGAGGCCTCTATTGAGAATGCTGAACATGCTTCTGACCAGGGAAAAAAAGGATGTCACGAAGGTCGCTGCTAAGCACCATTGTAAGCAGGGAATAAAAAAGGATGACATGGAGCCCCCCGTGAGGAACCTTGATGAAGATTTTTGATGTATGCGCTAACTTAATTATGAAACAATCATTTTCGTTCCAGAAATAACATGTGATCTTTCATGTACATGATGAAGCATTCAAAAGAGCTGCTGTAAAAATCAAAGATAATCTCAGGGGTGTTCATAAGCTTTTTAAAGAGGTGGATGATATCCAGGGTGCTCCTAGTTTGGATACGCAAATGCATTCCAAAACCACCACAAGCCTTGAAGCTTTCCAGGTGATGCACATTTTACCTATAATCAAGCAAGAATCTGCTAAAGGCTAACACACGGTTTATTTCGTATGACAGAATCCATTCAAGAGACGGAGTAAGCACCACTCTGTGAAGGCTACGGGATCGCGGGAGCATGAAGAACCCTGTGCCTTCACAAATGATGACAGCCATGATGAATCCTTTCGAAAGCAGCAAGATGTAAGTGTGGTTGAATCGACGCCACCAAATCATGGGGGCAAAAGGAAAAGGGTGGTATTGAAATTATTTAAGAATGATGAGTACATTTTCTTACAATACTGAGAAAAAAAGGAAAAACAAGACTCCATCAGAGTCTACAAATGATTCTAGGACACACAAAAAAGAGGAAAATCGGCTCTAGCAACTTAAAAGAGTGGTCAGGAGTTCCTGTATGGAAGAGGGACCAGCTAGATGTGGTTTGACAGGATTTCGTGGCATCACTGGTCAACACTATAAATCGTGAAAAACAAATTGTCTTAGTTGATGACATTGTCGTGCTATCAAAGCATTTGCAATGCCTCACCCAAAAAGATGAATCTGAAGATGGCATATGGTTGGGTGACGAAGTAAGATATTTCACAAGTTAGTTTATCAAGTTTAATTTTTGTACAATATCATTAACTTGAATTTTATTTTAGGTGGTTGATGTTGCGATTCAGCTCATGCATCATGATGAACCAATTGACACAAGGGACGGGCAAGTAGTTTACATTGAGAGGGTGGCCAGCGTCGCTAAGCTCAAAAGAGATCGTAGGATACATGAGTGCTATGAGGACGCTTTGGCAGGCATTCCTGGAACAACACAAGGCACCAACAACCTGAAACATGATATGGTATTTTAACCACGACGTAGAACATATTTTTTTTATTACTATACACGTTGATCTAATTACCTGTGCACTTCAGGTTTTCCTACCTACAAATAGTTTAGACGTCCATTGTTTCCTTGTGGTCGTAAACCCCAGAAGGAAGGAGATTCAGGTTCTTGATTCACTTTTCCACTGTATGGTACCCAGAGAAGTACATAACGTGGTGAGAATTTCAACATATTTAATTATAACAAAGGATTTAACATCGTATGTAAGTATTAGTCATATGCAACTTCTCATCCCATTGGGCTTGCAGGTACGTGGGATGGAAGCACATATGAGAGCAGTGATGCGAGTCAATTGGATAGAAAGCAATGCATGGAAAGACATTAACGTGACGCAATGGCTAGTAAATCTTATTAAAGTGCCAAAAGCCAATGAGACGTCAGTCAACAATATTAGCTTCTGTTTTTGTTTTAGATTGTTAATACATGAAATGCTGATCTAACAAAATAAAATGTTGCAGTTCTTGTTGTGCACTGTACATACTGAAGAACATCGAATTATTTACGGAGAAAAACTGAGGCTGCAATATGACCAAGTACTTAGAGTAACACCTAAAATTCTGCCATTTTCTGAAACTAATGGAAGGATACTAACATATCCTCGCATGGAGGCCTACATCAACAAATTCAGAAGAGAGCTACCTATTGTGCTTGCCGATTCACCCTACAACAAAATGAAATACATGAAAAGGTTCAAGCAGTACCATGCTAGGCTATCGGATGCAGCTGCTGTTGAAGACGATGAAGACGCAAGTTGTTAGTCCAGCAATGGTTCATTCTTACATGTGGAGTGTACACTTGGCCATAAAGCGATAGAGTAGGGCGTAGTTGGGTTTTAGTCCCGAAGAAGGTTTCCTAGCCGTGTTCTTAGTCCACTGCGGACGAGTCAAGTTATAAAACTTCAATAATATTCCTTATAATATTTTTCTTGAAATAAATTTGGTCTCTAGGGGAGCTCATAGAAATCTATATTTGCTTTTTACAACCATGTGACAGTAACAGTGCCTGAAAAAGGTTCAGACCAATTACAGTGCACGAGCAACCCTAGAAGAATAATGGATTATGATATGTTTATTTTCATACGAGAGAGAAAGGTACGAGCATGAGCATAGCCTCACAACAGAAGAAAAATACTGCATGAATGAACACGCAATCCCAGCTATCCCAGGAAATGGCACAACCAATGTCACGTAGGCAGGCAACAAAGCCAATAAAAGAGAGCATAGGATAACAAGAGTAAAGCACGTATCATAGGGGGACTTCGTAGGTGTTGCAACGACCATGGTGTGGCATGGTAGGGCGTGCGCTAAATTGAAGGGATCTCCGGGTTTGTACACACCTTCAGGAGCACAGTGGGGTGGCCATGGTACATCCATCCTGCCTCAGGGAATTACATAGCATGTTGTGTCGTAACCCTGCAAAACAGAGGAAAAATTATTACTTGTACTCACCTTGTCAAATTTGTTCAGCTAACAAACGTTGCACATAACTAAACATGAAAGAATGAAAAGCAACATATTCAAGAATCGAAATCTCATTCCTTTCTATCTGCTTTCTGCGAGGATCATTACTCTCTCTTTAACAAGGCCAAACCATCATAATAAGAATTTACACTAATCTTTAAATGGTGGTTATCCCATGTGAATCTAAAAAAATTATAAAGCAAATGCCAAGTCTGTTGATCCCAGTGCAGCAATTGCACAATCAGCAGCGAGGATCAGAAATATTGAGCAACATAAGCTATGAATTGTCTATAGTACATTTTAGAATCAATAGATTATCATCTCTCCTGATCTCCAAATCCAACATCTGACCTATCGGCCAAACAGAAAGAATAGAGTTTGAATGAAATATATAAGAATACATATGCAACAATCGAACATTCGTAGATCTTGCCCTGATATGGATGAGGTTGGACGAATGGGACTGGCCGTCAAGGCCGGTCGGCTTCATCCAGTCACGCAGTACCCCACCAACAGTGAGAACATGATTCATCTAGAGGCCCAACCACCTTACCTTCGGACGAGATGCACGGCCAGATCAAGCTGCGGCCATGGCGAAGAGGTGAGTCTAAGGACGCAAACAACCACGTGGGGAGTGGTAAAGAGGTAGAGACTCACCTCGTGGCTATGCGAAACCGCATAGAGGAATGGGAGGTGGGATGGCG
>NC_041382.1:782656399-782669493 GCF_002162155.2 Triticum dicoccoides
GAGGAGGTGCAAGAGCGTGAGGGAATTCGGGTGGAGGGAGGGAGGGGCCGCGACGCGCGGCAAGATCCTATTGCGGTGAGGGATCTTGCCGTGGCCCCTCCCCGCCGGTGAGGATCTTGCCGCAACATCTTACCGCAGTGAGGGAGTAAAACCCTAGCGAATGGGATAAAAATTGAACCGAAAATAGCCCTAAAATTCGTACCGAGAATACCCTCGAAATATTTGGGAGAGAAAATCTGATCAGTTCGAAATATTTTTCTCTCGAAAATGCCCCTCGGGGTCTGGTATAATACACGTGACATCAGCGTATTGCCTCGGATCTGGACCGTCGTATTCGCTCTGACGGACGGTCATATCGACCGGATGCACTATAAAATGACTCTAATGCAAAGCAAACACGTGTCAATCCGTAAGAAGCCACGCTCAAGCTCCAAATTCATGGAAGCAGAGGGAGCTTAGCCACCTTAATTTTGTTATATATTTGGAATGATAAATAAACCAGAGATGGTCTCGGAACTGGTTAATCAAGTTGAGATGACATGGAATGAGCAGGTGCTAGTAGAGCATTTCCTGCCCATGGATGCTGAAGTTATACGTAGAATACCTTTGGCCACCAAGAAATTTGATGATGAATGTGCCTGGTTTTGGGAGAAGTCTGGAGAGTTCACAGTGCGTTCGGCGTATGTTGATTAGTACTCATAACTGATGGGAGGCATGGCTAGATGGGCTTTCAGGGCACTCCAACCCGAGCCCTAAAGAAAAAGCATGGACTCAAATGTGGAAGTATAGTATACCGTCGAAGGTAAAGACCTTTGCGTGGCGGCTGGCACGACAAAGCTTGCCCACAGGAGACGTGGCACATCATAGAAATATGTCAACTGAAAGTACCTGTGCCATCTGTGAAGTTAGAGAAGATTCTTGCAGACATTCGCTGCTTGAATGTAGGATGGCACCAAGTGTTTGGATGCTTGTGGATGAAGAGCTCCATGATCAGATCAAGCTGTGTGGTGATAGTCCAATGCTAAAAATTGGTTATTTGCACAGGAAGAGTCGCTTCATGGAAGAAACTATGTGAAGGTGATTGTCACAATGTGCTACTGCGAGTTTTATTGAAATTTTCCTAAGGGAGATGGGGGGCATGGAGCGTCCGGGAGCTGTTGGACTTGGTCATCCTGTGATGCCGTCGAGGTGGATTCCACCAACTGAAGGAGCAGCCAAAGCAAATGCAATTTCGTTTCAGAATAACAGGTGTGCTGCAACTGCGATATTCAGAACTGAAGATGGAGTCTTTTAGGTGCTTTGGTCCAGGTGATCAATGGTGTGATAGACCCATCATGTGCAGAAGCTATATCTTGTAGTGTAGGGCGGCATTGTTCTTAGCGTGGGATATTAATGTTCAGCGTGCAGATGTGGCATCAGATTGCATGGATGTTGTACGTGCTATGGAGAAAGGGGGCATAGGCGGGAATTCCATGATCATTAAGGAGGTTGCTAGTTTGAGTGCTGAACTAGGAGATTTTAAGTTTAAATTTGAGAGGAGAGAAGACAATGTTTTTCTTTTTTTGACAGCAGGAGAGAAGACAATGTTGATGCTAATAACATCGCAAAGAACTCTTAACATCTTGCACCAGGCCGTCATGTCTAGCTTTTGGAACCCCGGGCTGTGTTAAATTTTCCATTTGATGAATGAATAGGCTCGGCTGTTTCGCTCAAAAAAAAAGAGAGAGAATGCTGATGCCGCTGCAGCCGAACGCTAGGAATCGAACCTGCAACAACATCTCTACTATTAAAGGGGGATCGAACGTCGTGATGGTTCGACCTCGTTCGATCCCCACCCCGTTCGTACGACAACCATCACGCAATGGGCCACGCCCGCAGCATCCCAAAAATCAAAGACCAACTCAGCCCACGTACAAGATCCACATAAAAAAAAAGATAATTCGGCTCAACCCACGAACGAGGCCCATCGATCAACAAACCAGCCAAAAAAAACAATTCAGCTCAACCCACGAACGAGGTCCATCGGCAAAAAATTAAACCACCGGCGAGCTCCATCGACCCACGAACGCACGTCTCCAGGGAGAGAAACGCGAGTTCTTCCTCGCGTACGAGCTCCATCGACCCACGGACGCACTACGTCAAGGAGAGAATCGCCGGTTCACTCGCCGTTCGGCCACATCGTTCTCACGTGAGTTGTGCGAGCGCAGCCTCTGCTGCCATCAACCTCTGATCTCCTGCATGCTGAACCGCAACCTCGGCGCCCCTGAACCAGAACCTGCGCTCGACGGCTGTTGCTGCGTCTATCTCCTGATGTCGCCGCTACATCCTCTTGCCATCATCTTCACAGTTCTTCACCTACCGTCTTCTGCCTCTCCGACGGCAAAGGGCCGAGATCCACCTTTGTTATGTTCGATGGTGCCCACCATGCCCTAGGTTTGCCACCTCAACTGTTTCAGCAAAGTTTTTTACATCAGAAAGATACTAAACTCATGTTCAGAACTTCATGATGTGACCTCAAAAATATAGTGGTATTCAGATTGCATCTTTAAGTCCTACTCCAAGTACATTGAGCAAAGCATGCATGATTTTAAGCTATGTACCAGCTACCAAATTGTGAAGGTGCTTCATTAGGCACATCAACTTCTGGGAATTAATACATGAAACAAATGTATAATGTGTGCTAATGTGGACGGGTGTGACATGGCATCTCAAACTTGTCTTTGCAGCAAGTCCACTCTATGCAAATGAATGAAAGCAAATGTAACAAAGTTAAAAAATTTAAGAATTGATGCCATGAGATTGACATGCTTTTCACCCAATTTCAAATTGTAGACACCTGTTCAGTTGCCAGACTTAAGTTCATATTGAAGACCCCTATTCCATAAAGAATATTGCTAAATCCTCTTAATTACAGTACAATACAGTTACAAATATTTCTCTCACGGTCAGCTCTACGTTGCATTGTCTAGAGCTAACGCGAAGAGGAACATTAAGATTCTCGCCATCAAGGACAACGACAAGGGTAAAGGCAAGGATAAGGGCAAGGGCAAGGAACAAAGCAAGATTTCAAAGAAGCGGAAAAGATTTGAACCTTTATTAACGACCATGAAGAACAAAGCCTACAAGGAAGTCCTTAGCACATGAAGTCACCATATCAAATTATAACAACTCAGGTAAAGTATGTTCAATTCTGCATTACTATTTGTAGATCTTAATGCACACTAACCTGAGTTTGTGAGGATAATCAGTCTTCAGAAACCATGAGTATTCCTTTCGTGACATCTCCCCATTCTATACTTGGTCGAACATGCACCTGTTTAAGCTGGAAATAACAACAGACAGCGTGAAATTGCAAACAGATTAAGGATGAAGATGATTGGACAATGACTTGCTATAGAAGAACAAAAATACTAAGGTGTCGTATTTCTTTCTTAGGCATACGCTTTTTAATATGGTAAGAACCTGAGGCATCTAATATCATATACTCTCTCCTTCCCAAAATCTTAGGCGCGTAAGTTTTCGCACGCAGTCCCAAAATCTAAGGCTCAGATGCCTTTCTCTCTCTCATTCAGTTGCAACAACCACTCACGGTCGCTATTTTTTTGGAAACAAAAACAAATCTCTGGTTGGGTCTTTCGTTGATTCCTACATCTCAACAGCATGTATGATGGTTCAAGTAACAATTAAATTGCGCTGATTTTCATGCTGGCTACTAATACGCCTAAGAATATGGGAAGGAGGGAGTAGCAATTAAAAAACTGACTTAAACTTCAGTTCCATAGAATCTCTCGTTGGAAATACATGGATAAGGAACTATGTATCTGATAATTTATGAAGAACCCAAATTCGAGCTGAGTTTTCCATTAGTGAGCTCCTCATATCTCTACTATTAAAGGATGAGTCTTTCAAGACAATAGATACCTCGATATGAACAAAAGGAACATAATCTGTTCGTCTGCTTTTTTCTGTAGCTCTGTGATAAGATTTAGCACGCATGTGTCCTTAAATTCAGGCCTCAAAATTCATTGCAGACTGTGATTCCAAAGTGCCAAGTGCAGGATTAGAAACATCAACCCTTAAGCTATTCAGCAAGAGCATTGTGGTGACTGGAGAATGAGTCATATTAGACCCTGAATACAAGCATCGCTAATCTGCAAAATGGCAAGGACCTCGGAATGGAAGCTTTGGCAATACCGCAATAGCGCGTTATGCTGAGCTCATTTGCCAAAAGATGCAGACCGAGCTTTGCGCTCGTTTTTTACAATTGGTACATCAGTATGAATGTGACCATTGGACAGTGCTGACTTTTATGTCAGGTTACCTTGCATAAATATGTACGATTCCCTGTTGTGTTTTGCTTTGTTGAAATGCATTGTGTGTGTACAATTAGAATTTGGTCAGGATTGGAAGGTTGACTCTCCAGGAAGAGGAAGCTAAGCCTCCTTGACCAGAGTTTTTTTTTCTTTTTTTGAAGTTTCAAGCCATGCCTTTTTGAATAGGAACGGCTAAAATTGTTTATAGAAAAACTATTAAGACCCACTTTTCTTGTTGTACTAAAACAAAGTTTTACTTATTTCTGCCCCTAAAAAAACTATATTTTTGGTATGCTAACTCATTTCAGGTGGTTAGACCTTCAAACGAGTTTATGGGAAACAGAACTGGCAAAAACTCTGTATCCAGACAACCCAAGAAAGGTTTTAACCTCATCTCACAAAATAAACTTAATCATAACCATATACTGATTACTACACATCTAGCTATCTTTCAAACTGTGTATATATAAGATAGGTTCATTCTACCTCCAGATTTTTGCTTACCTCTAAGATCGAATTTCACCGGCGGTGCTAATCCAACAGAGCTACCAATGCAGGACGCGGAGGGAGAGACGAGAGCCGACCGTGACAAGGTAAGATCCGTGGGCACCCTGATCCTGACGCATAGGGAGGGGAGCCGAGCTCGGTGGCGAAGAGAAGCAGTCGGCGTCGTGCTGCACCACGGAATCCACTCCTCGTCGATCTCCGCCCATCCGGCTGAGCACAGCTTGCGGCAGGGTCTCCAAAATGAGGAGCCCGATCCCGCCGGTGGATGCAGATCGAGCCCACCTCGCGCTGCACGGCGCGTGCCAGTCGCCGGGCGTTACCACCCGATGATTCGGACCAACGTGGCGTCACCGCGGCGGGGACGCGGGGCAGGGAACGCCGCATGGTGGATGCCACTGCCCAGACTGCGCGCGTCTTCCTGCCCCCCGGATCTCGCCGGACAGCAGGGACTGATGGGGGCGCAGTGTGGGAGGCTCGCGACGGCACAGGTAGGCTGTAGGGACGGTTCGGAGGCGCGGGGTGGGAGGTTGGGCCGGGATGGGTGCGGTGCACCATGACGCGCCGGCGGCTGCATAGGGGAGCAGGGTGGGTCATGGGTGGCTAGCTGAATGGGAAAGGGGTGAGAAGCGAGGAGAAAGAGACTAAGAGTGCTGGCTGTAGGAGAATTGTTTTTGTCCCACGGCTCTATAATTTTTTTCATTTATATTCGTGTATATTATGCGAAATGTCTTTTGGAGGCCGAGCTCCATGGTGATTTCCAAATCCAAAATTCAAAATTCTTGAAAAATCATATTTTTACATTCAAACAAATTCTTAAAAAAATATAGAAATAGATGAAGGCATAGTGCACAAGTGTGTAAATTTTGAGGACAAAATACGTTGAAATGTGGGTCGTGCAAAAAATACAAAATTGTGGTTTTTTAACACATGATATGATTCATCCTCCACGATCATCAATTTGTCCTTTTTGTACAGGTCACATTTCAACGTATTTCATCCTTCAATTTTACACACATACGCATCACATCATTGTTTACTTGTACGAAAAAGTTCAGAACTAAAATTTTTGAATTTGTTTTTTTTTCAAAAAAAAAGGCCTCCATGGAGGCCGAGAGCCAAAACGCCATTCTCTGTATATTATAGCATAAGAAACTGAGGTATTTGGACGGTCTGTCGGGGCTACCAAATATCTTGGCTAGACTAGAATAAATCTTGTTTTGCATATTCTAGATGTCTGTCTTTTTAACCTTTTTAGTTTGCATGCTGTATATGAATATATTATAGTACTCCCCGCAAAGAAAAAGAATAAATGATAGTACTATATTTAAATCATATTTGTATATATATTTCACTTTTTCAGAACGTGTCCATGCTAGATATGGATATTATTGACCATGAAAAAGAACCTACCAACAAGAGTCCGAAGGTGGTGGTGTTGGAAGAGATCAAAAACTCAGCAAGTTCTATACAACCTACCAACAAGAGTTCGAACTGACTGAAGAATCTCAGGGAAATAAACATAAAATTGAAGAACCAAAAATTATAAAACTTAAGTCTAGGGCGGCATAGAAGGGTTCTTCTTTGATCAAGCCGTCGGTGCTGAATGGTGCTTTTTCGGTGAAGCCCTGGTTGCCGCGCGGAGCTTGAAAACTTAGTCACACCGTGTCTTTTTTTAAAAACTATGTGTCAAAGACCAATAAGTGAGAGTTGATGGCAATGTACAAACGGTGGATCGAAGCTCTCAGTTTCATGGGGTTGGTCCCCTACCAATGTGTCACATCGTGCTCCGCTGTTTACATTTTTCATCATGTTCTCTCCAAATAAAATTTCAGCAAATGAATAATCTGATCAAAGTCTACAATGCGTTGGCTAGAAAATAAGACCATGTTCATAGATTTCTAATTAACTCTGACATTGTTTTGTTGTTGAAATGTAGTCCATCAAAAGCACTCATATAAAATGTCCATTGTCGACTAATCTTTTCACATCATATTTCGTATTCCCGTAGCAACGCACGGGCATTCAACTAGTGATGATAGAAAGAAAATCTCCCTTGCCACTCGACCTGCGGAGTGATAATGAGTACTTAAGAACTAAATGCAGTGACAGGTCCAAAATAAAACATTTAGACCATTGAACATTTTTTTAATATACGATGAACATTCCTTAAATACACATTGAACATTTTCGTGATATACAGTGAACAACTTTCAAATCCAAATTGAACATTTTTGTGATATACGCTGAACAGTTTTAAAATACACATTGAACATTTTTGTAATATATGCTGAACATTTTTTAAGGACACAACGAAAATTTCTTAATATACAGTGAACATTTTCTTAAATATATGATGAACATTTTTAAAATACACGATAAACTCTTGTACAATACACACAAAAAAGATTGTTCCTCGTATTAATATATTGATAAAAAATACATGATGAAATGTTTTTACATGTATTAATAATGGAAGAAAAAGCGAAAGAAAGAGAAAAAAACAGGAAAGAACCAGAAATAAAAAAACGAAAAGATAAAAAAACAAAAAAGCGACAGAAGAAACGAACGAAAAAACGAAGAACCGAACGAACAGCACTCGCTGCAGCCAACTGGGCGGCAAATAGGATCAACCTAGCCTATGTGCCGCTCTCTGCGGCAGATTGCCGCCCGCACGCACAGGTGGATCCCTGACTGGGCCGGCCCATGAAGGTGGCACCGGAGTAGAGAAATCCTGTAGCACTGCAAAAAATAAAATAGAGACCTCAAGAGTAATCCAACTCGGGATCTCGGAGTACAGAGGTTCGTGAGAATACCAGTTCAGCTAACAAGCAATAATGATACAAAGCAGCACTAAAGCTTTAAGGACATGTTCGAGCACAGACCGGAATACGTATAAAATTTCCAACGCAAATGATTTTCTTTGAAAAAACGTGAATGCTTTATGAAACGGCATCACTTTTAAAATTTGTTAAAAAATTAAAAATTAAAATTCCAACGCGAACATTGTTTCAAAATTGGAGCATTTTTAAAATTCCAAAAAATCTAATACGACATTTCTTTAAAACTGAAAAACAATTTTTCCAACTCTTCAATAATTTGGAATACACAAATATGTTTTTTAATTTCTGATCAATTTCTGAAAAAGCGGTACATTTTTTCAAACTCCCAATAAAAATTGTAGACACGGTCATTTTTTTCAAATTTCCAAACAATTTTTGAAAGGGAAACACTTTTGGAAATCCTGGAAAAAAGATTGGAAATATTTTAAAGAAAAATATTACGAACAAAATTTTGAAGAACACAATTTTGTTTTCAATCTCTAAAAAATACTTGAAACATGCGAACATTTTTTAAATTTATGAAGAAAATTTGAAAAATACGAAGGTTTTTTGAAATTTGGAACATTTGTACCAATTTGAAACATTTTTTTGAAATTTCTGAACATTTTTTGAAGAAGTACAACTTTTTCAAGCTCCCAAAAAGTTTTGAAGATGCAAATATTTGTTCAATTTTGCAAACAGGTTTTTAACAGAACCATTTTTTGAAATCTTGATAAAAAATTTGTGAAATTTTAAAGAAAAAATATGAACAACATTTGAAAAATGCTAACATTTTCAGAATTTATGTACAAAATTTGAAAATTCAAATGTGATTGTAAATTTTTAATATTTTTTAATAAACTGGAAAAAAGAAAAGAAAGCTGAAAAATAAAAAATAAAAAAATGAAAAAGTAAATGAAAATGAAAAAGGAAACATAAAAGAAAAAGAAAAACAGAAAATGAAAATGAAAAAACGAAAAAAAACGAGAATGAAAAAAGCAAGAAAAAATTATAAAGGAAAACCAGTTCAGGGCCTTCTAGAAGGTTGCCAAAACTGGTTGAAACAGGTGCTACGCTCCGCTTAAATAGGCCGGCCCATCCCAGACCGCTAGCCTCGCTGGAACTATGTGTTTGGTCGACAGCTTGCCATAGCGAGTGGCAGATAGGATTTTCCTTTGGTTATCAGCTGCCAAAGTTGATCCCCATTGGGTCTCTCCCGATTCTTCGCCACAACCGTTGCCTCGCTGTCGTGCCGGCCTTGGGCAGCCTACCCCGTGCCGCCTCGTAGCAGCCAGCCAGCCAATGCCACGCCCACACCGACCCTCGGGACCTAAAAATCCTTTCGAAAGGATTTTTAGGTACCGGGGGTCGGTGCACCCCTCTATCTTGCCGTCCATCCACACAAGCCAGCTTGGCGATCTGTGCCCCGTCTTGTAGCAGCAAACGGATTTGCAGGCTATGTGAACAGTAACTGTTCAACCTGTGCAGATCCTCCCTCACCTGTCACACCGCTTGGTACTGTTGCTTATTTCCCATGAGACGCAAGGATTTGCAGTAGACCGTTGTCTCTTGTCCCATCATTGTATATCAAGTGAAGAGCTACATCAAATCGTCGAGTTCCCACTAGCTCGATTAGTAACAGTTTTGCCATCCCGCACAAAAAAGGACAGTTTGGCACCAACAATAGTTAAGAGAGAGGGAATATAGACACAGCATATGAACGAATGAAGAGGAGAGAGATTACTCAGCATGCAGAAGTTACAGAAATTGCATGCAAAAGTCAAGAGACAGAGAGATGCCGAATAGAAAGCTTTTTTGGGGAGTTTTTCAAGGAATACAACTATTTTCACAAGCCACATGCACATGGCCTGGCGCAGCAGTCGGCACAGTAGCCTGCTATGGCATGATACACCGCATGCATACCTATGAGGCTATGACATATCTTTTCAGCAGTAGACTGCTTTACCACAGGCCTATAACTTGCTGCGGGACCGCTGCTGCCTACCCTCTATAGCCCACGATTAGAACAGTCAAAGAGGCTGGATAAGCATGCAAAGTCTGCAGATGCTCTGCGTATGACAGCAGACTGCACGAATCTCAGCGGTGCCAAACGGGCAGGATAACCGGGGGTCGGGACCCCCGGGAGCTACCACACCTTTTCGTTTATTTAAGCGTGTATGAATGTTCAATTGTTCATGCATGAAACTACATAACCAAGTATTGCTAGATTTAGTGATGCTTTCATGAGAGTTCTTGTACATCAGACTACACTGTTATCACATCCTTGATATTTATCATGTGATCATTAGAAGTTCTGAACATTTTAGCCTATGATCGATGTGACATGGGATGTAGGCGCCATCGATGGAAAACATGGTGTATGTGACTTCAAGTATGTTCTAATTTTGTTCAGTATTTTGTGGTCTGGTTTATGTGGTTTCTAAATTTTTTCTAATGTGGTCTTGAGGTGCAGAAAGCTGGAGGGGAGAGGCTCGAGATGGAGGTGGACGTGGAACTTGCGGCGTTCTTGCACGAGTGTGGGAAAGGAAAAGATGGAGCTTCTACTGTACATAGTATATCACCAGATCCTTTGGTGCTGATGGACGTGCCGCGGTCAGCACCGCCTGCAGCCGACTCGTCGTGAGCTGGCTATTGTAGTTGGCAACCTGGGCGATTGTTCTGAGCAGAACAGATTAGCCGGCAAGAGGAGATTTTCCTGTCTTGGCTCCAGGAAAGTAAGTCAGCTCTCTCGCCTCAGTTGATGTAAGCTTGTTTCCCTTTGCTGTCCGCTGTATTCAAATTCCTGGTTAACGAACTACTCAGGAGGAATCAGATGTTTCATCGGTCGCCGTGGTTGGACTTGCATCGGATGCTATGAGCTGCAACGTCCAAGAAGGCGCACCCGAACATTTTCAGTCAGAGGCAAGTTCAGTACTAGCATGCTCGCTTTTCTGCTCGCCAAGATGACCGGTACATTTTTCTTCTAAATTTTACAGCCGGAGATCGTGAATGGGACGGTAGCTGCGATAGCGAGCGAGGAGGGGCAGACCTCCAAGTTCGCCCTGTCTGCGAACAGCACTGCCGTGCCAACTCATGAAGAAGGATTTGGTGAGCACGATCCAGATGCAGAAAGAGAAGTATACGAGCTGGACTCAGGGGAGGTGGACGATGATGATTGCTCTGATGCAGACGGGGCTGATGTAGGTGACGTCCATGCAGGGGATGAAGTCTGCAGCCACCGTGCTAAGCGAATTTGTGTGTGTGGTACCGAACACCTCGTCTAGTGGTTAAAAGTTAGTATGGTAATGTGTGGTAATTTCTCATTACCACTAATATCTGTACGCTGGCTACGGTTTGGGTTGTGTGTTATGTGCGTCGAGTGTTGTTCGCCAGCAGCTTTTCTTTTCTAGATTGTTCTGTTTTATGACGTGACGTCCAAGGTGCTCTGTTTTATGAGATGATGTTATCAGCAGGACCATAGATGCACTTGGCTGTTGTGTCAGATCCATCTGTAAATCACATATGGGGATGGTTGTGTGTGCGTGTGTGTTCGGGGTGGATGCGCTACCAGATAAACAATTTTAGTCATGTGAGGCCGCTGTTAACCGATCGCATGTAACCTTTTAGTTGACTAAAATTTCGCTTGTACTGCATTAACTAGGTACTTAACCGATTCCCCGACCGTGTTAAATTGGGTATAACTTTGCTGCGAGTACATCAAACCGTCCATTGCCCGCCGTTATGTTTGCAGGCAAGCCCGGTCAGCAGCAGTCACCGTGACCAGAAGCAAGGTGGACCGACAGCGGAGATGATCGCATTTTTAGTTGCATACACATCAAGCTGTTAAAGAAAAACGGATGAGCATGCCAGGAGCCCATGGTTGATTCGTCGTTAAATTTTTTAGTTTCAAACTGGTTGTAAGAAAGCACAAATATCAAATGTTGATGTTTGGCAGAACCGAGGTAGATGATCACATTTTTGTTTTTCATACCCATCAACCCTGAAAAGAGGGGAGGAGCATGACAAGAGATTATGGTTGAAGATTTGAACGAATGCATCTGATTGGATTGAATGCAAGCCCTCTAAGCAAATGCATGCAAGCTCTGTCAATACACGTCGACGTCACCAAATTTTGATTACACCATGTTTAGATGATTATAATTTTAGTGCGAGTACATCGATCCATCCATTGCCCCGATGTTATGTTCGGAATCAAGCCCGCACAACACTTGTCACCATCACCAGAAGGGAGGTGGATCGACACCGGAGATTATGACTTTTTTTTGCATACACATGAAATCGTGAAAAATAGCGGAGGACCATACCAAAGGATCATGGTTGTGAATGATGTTGTTGTGGTGCTCTCAAGTCTTTTTGCAAAAAGCTCTTGTCCGCAGGCAAGCCCGGCCAGCACCTCTCACCATAACCAAAAGTAAGGTGGATCGACAAACGGGGTCGACATTGTTGATTCGTCGTTAAACTTTTGAGTTTCAAAACCAGTTGTTAGAAGCCAGATTTTCAATGAAGGTGTTCGGTAAAAACGAGGGAGGTGATCACATTTTTATTTTTGCATACGCATCATCCGTGACAAAGAGCGGATGAGCATGCCAAGAAATCATGATTGTGAATGATGGTGTTGTGTTGCCATCGGGAGATACGATTTGTTGGTTGAAGATTCGGACGAATGCATCTGGTTGGATAGAATGCAAGTCGTCTATCAAAATGTAGGCAAGCTCAGTCAGCACCAGTCACCGTCCATTGTCCCGCCTTTATGTTTGCTGCATAGCCCGGTCAGCACCCGTAACCGTAACCAGGAGAAAGGTAGATCAACACCGGAGTCGACGGGGTTGATTCGTCGTTAAACTTCTGAGTATCAAACCGGCTATGAAAAAGCAGCACGAATTTGGAAGAACGAAGGAGCATGCCAATACATCATGGTTGTGATTGATGTTGTTGTGGTGCACACAAGGCATTTTTGCAAAACTGTTTGCAAAAATGATGATGTTCCGCAGAACCAAGGTAGATGATCACATTTTTTATTTTTCATACGCAAAAAATATTGAAAAGAGCAGAGGAGGATGCCAAGAGATCCTGGATGAAGATTCGAAACAAATGCATCTGATTGGATTGAATGCAAGCCCAATCAACACCGTCAGCATCACCAAAAATTGATTAGACCGTGCTTACTTGAGTATAATGGTGGTTCGAGTACATCAATCCGTCCATTGCCCGGCCGTTCTATTGGCAAGCAAGACCGCATAGCACCCTTAGCCGTTACCAGAAGGACGGTGGATCGACACCAGAGATTATGACATTTTTCTTTGCATACACATGAAACCGTGAAGATACCGAAAGAGAATGCAACGGATCATGTTTTTGAAAACATGAAAAAGGATCTTAGAAATTATTACAAGGTTACCTATCTCGTGTAATAAATAAAATCAACAAAACAAGC
>NC_041382.1:782669711-782687009 GCF_002162155.2 Triticum dicoccoides
GGGGACGGAGTCGACACGAAGATGGCAGTCATGTTTGTTTTGGATGCTAAAACGTACGGACAAGGGTACCATAATACGTGCTGACTGTACTCCTCAAAGAGTAGATGGGATGCACGAGCGGCGGGGGTTTCTTGAACAGGAATGTGCACGCATGCGAGCATGTCGGAAACCCGTGCTAATACTTCGATTGACAAACAAATTATCTATCGCGGGGACGGAAGCTGTCGAGGCAGCCATTAGAACCACCACACTACTTTTTTTTTGAGAACTAGCACCACGCTTTTTTTTTAGCATCAGTATAGACATAAGCGCTCATATACACGCGCATACACTCATCTATATGAACGCACACACGCACACCCTACCCCTATGAGCACCTTCGAAGGACTGATTTTACGAAGTCACCGTAGGCGCCTCGTAGTCGACAGGAATGTCTCCTCCCACTGAAAGCGTATCGCCAGAATTCCTGAAATAAATCCAGAATAAATGCGAGCACCATGATTTGAACCCTGGTGGATTGGAAATACCACTGTCCACCTAACCATCTCGACCAGAGGTTGGTTCGCAAATTAGCACCACACTACTACTGTAGCGAACAGCGGCAACCATCATGGGTCGCTTTAAGTTTCCGATCCATCCACGCCTAACCCGTCCCACTAGGCCGTGGCCGTCAAGTGCCCATTCAATACATGGGGCCCATCATCAAATACGGGAGAGGCATACTCTCTGCAATACGGAAATATACATGGATCCCGAGAACGAGCAACGGCTGTGATTCCGGCCTCAGCTATTCCCTCGACCGGAAATGGATTTTCGGGACTGAACATACTTTCTCGTGGTACGTTAACTGTGTCATTTATAGTTGTAGACGGGTACTTTAACTGCTTCATTTCTTGCATGCTGTTGGTAAGGTGCTGCCAGAACTCGTTAGAAAATTGACTGGAATGGTCTTCCATGCTCCCACTGTCGATTTTTCTGTTGTTGATCTCACCCTTAGACTTAAGGGAGCAACATATGAGCAGATTACGACTCCTATCAAATGAGTAATGCTACTAACTAAGATCAGTGAGTTTTATTGGGCTGAATTTTGCTTTCTGACGTTTATGCAACATGAATATCTTGCTTTGGATGGATAATGACACTTTTCAGAATGTCGTTGTGACTTCTGAACTACCCCCTCCGTCCCAAAATAAGTGTACAAAGTTGACACACTTATTTTGGGATGGAGGGAGTATATATTTAGTGACATCTATTGTAGGTCCACATGTGAGAATACAGTTGTGCCCAACATTTTCTCAAATTTTTATTTCTTTGTTGGTTCCTCCCATGTATAAAAAGTCGGTATTCCTCTACAACATATACCCTAATATATGCCTCCTTGCACCCATACTGTTTGTGAAAAAAGATGTTTTCTATACATGTGATTTAATTTTCAAACTTGAATATGCAGTTTGAGCTAGAAAAGTTTTCCAAATAAAATTTTGAAATTGCATTTTTGTGATGCCTCACATAACCATGTCTCATTCATCGCCGTAACTTAAGGCGGTTAATATCAAAAAAATGTGGGAGCTACAAATTTATAAAGAATAGTTATGACTTTTGTGGATAGTCAACCAAAATTATGGTTCTTGGTTGAAGGCCCATTGATGAACGACACCCCATGCAGAGGTGACAGTGATGACGGGAAAATCAAGAATATCAACAACCTCTTGCGGTGTTGCTCCTCATAGCCGATGTCGCCACCAACAACAACAATGACGAGCAACTCACGAGGCAGCTACTAGACCGCTAGATCCCTCTTTAGAGGGCAACACACTCGAGATTAAGAGAGATCAAGAGAGAGTGAGTGAGAGAGAGGGGGAGAGGGGCGATCGATTGTAGGACAACCATGTTCTGAAATATAAATGAGATTTGTTGGTAAGTCACTAATTTTTTTGTTCCCAATCTAAATAGTGTGTGCATGCGCGGTATCATCTAAACAGTGTGTGCATGCACAGTATCCCTTGTTTGTCTATCCTGAAAGGTTACTGAGAGCAGGCCAATCATTGATGGTCAAAAACATCAACACATGTAGGTCAAATTCCTCCTGATCGATCTCATCCCACGCACGTACACCTTTTCCATTCCACAGCTATAAGAGTTCTTCAACTAATGACCTTAGGGCCTTGGATGAGCACTGTTATCATAATGAACTTCCACTTCATGCACAACCAAGGAGGAAGGTTATACATACATAGAGTCACAGGTCAGGTGTTATGATTGTTGCTCTGCTCGCCAAAAGGATTAATGCCATCTGCGCTTAGACCAAACCATACGCTTCTTGCATCAGCTGCAAAGTCCTCCTACTTTCTCTCAATTTTTCTCCACATTGACCCATCAGCGGGTACTCTCAACTTCCCGTCTTTCTTACGGTCTTCTCTGTGCCATCGCATCAACTTGGCATGCTCTTTGTTTTGGAACAAACGTTTCAACCATGGTATTATAGGAGCATACCACATCATGTTGGCAGGAATCTTCTTCCTGGGGCGCTCGCCCTCAACATCAACAGGGTCATCGCAGCTGATCTTATAGCGCATTGCACCGCATACCATGCATGCATTCAAATCCTCATACTCACCGCGGTAGAGGATGCAGTCATTAAGGCATGCATGTATCTTCCGCACCTCTAATCCTAGAGGGCAGACATCCTTCTTTGCTTCGTACGTACTGTCGGGAAATTCATTGTCCTTTGGAAGCATCTTCTTTAACATTATCAGCAACTTTTCAAATCCCTTGTTAGATACACCATTCTTTGCCTTCCATTGCAGCAATTCCAATGTGGTGCCCAAATTTTTCTTGTCAGCTTCGCAATTTGGGTACAAGAATTTCTTGTGATCCTCTAACATGCGCTGCAACTTCAGCCTCTCCTTTTCAGTTGCATAGTTTCTCTTTGCATCGGCAATGGCCCGACCAAGATCATCAGCGAGCTCATCTGATGCCTCTTCTTCAGCTTTTTCCTGCATTGCCGGCTCAGCTTCTTCCCCCATTGTTGTACCATCATATTCAGGGAACCCATGGCGAGGGTAGGTATCATCGTCCTCTTCTTCTTCATTCTCATCCATTAGGACCCCTCTTTCTCCGTTATAGTGGGGCATGAAACCGGACTCAAACAAGTGAACGTGAATGGTTCTTGACTTAGAGTAATTCCGATCATTCTTACAGACGGCACATGGACAACACATAAAACCATATGCCCGCTTGTTTGCCTCAGCTACAATCAGAAATGTATGCACACATTTAACGAACTGGGTAAAGCATCGGTCATCGTACATCCATTGTCTGCTCATCTTCATTATACAACACCGAAAATACCAAATTAATACAAGTTCATACATAAAGTTCATACACACTTATTCTCATAAAACAACATACACACTCTCTAGCTAATTAAAGCACTTAAATGGAACAACAAATGCGATCAAGATCGCAACTAAGGTAACAATTGATCCAACAACATAATGATACTAAGCCTCACTATCAATGTCATATTTTCTAATCTTTCTAATCTTCAAGCTCATTTTCTCCATCTTGATCTTGTGATCATCGACGACATCGGCAACATGCAACTCCAATTCCATCTTCTCCTCCTCAATTCTTTTCAATTTTCCTTTCAAATACTTCTTTTCTTTTTCAACAAAATTTAACCTCTCGACAAGAGGGTCGGTTGGAATTTCCGGTTCACATGCCTCCTAGATAAAAATATCTATGTCAACTTGATGGGCATAATTTTTCATAAACACAAAATGCAACAAATAGTTATAAAAGAGAATATACCATATCCGAATCATAAACCGAACGAGGGCCAACGGGAACAGATATCAAAACCATGACACTATGTATAACAAAGAACGTACGGGTAATAAAATTATACAAGTAACTATCTAAATCACAGAAACATGTTTTTTTATAAAAACGATAAGAAACAAGAGGCTCACCATGGTGATGCCGGCGCCGGGACGGTGCGGGCGATCGACGGTGGTTAGGACGGGGACGAGAAGGCACTAAGTAAACCACACCTACGTATGCAAACTAAGAAGTTAATTTGAGCTCAAATTGCATATAAATCAAATAAACTACCACATATAAACACTCCCAAACTAAAACCCACAAATCACTATACTTATAGAGCATTGCAAGAGCAAATCTAGAAATGAGAGATGAAAGGACAAAGTTGTTAACCTTTGTGAACACTTGGATGGATGGAATGCCTTCAAATCTTGACAATTTTTGGCAAAAATGGAGGATGAGCTCGAGGTAGAGGGGAAGAACAAAGAGGTGAGGAATGGGGAAGAACAGAGAGCTCGGGCTTGACGAAGGGTTTATATGGGAGAATCTTTAGTCCCGGTTAGTTATACCAACCGCGACTAAAGGTGCCTCTATAGTACCGGTTCATGACAGGAACCGATACTAAATGTGCTCATGGGGCCCTAGCCTGACACAGGCCTGCCACCACCCGCTTAGTACCGGTTCGTGAGACGAACCGGTACTAAAGGTTCAAAATGAACCGGGACTAATAATTCCTGCCCCCCTAGCCGTTGGAACCGGCACTAATGGGTCCATTAGTACCGGTCCGATTACAAACCGGGACTAATGATCCGAGCATAAAGTCTGTTTTCCAGTAGTGGCTCAAGTCATGTATATGATGATGATGGAAGTTGGTGAAGGAAATATGCCCTAGAGGCAATAATAAAGTTATTATTTATTTCCTTATATCATGATAAATGTTTATTATTCATGCTAGAATTGTATTAACCAGAAACATAATACATGTGTGAATACATAGACAAACAGAGTGTCACTAGTATGCCTCTACTTGACTAGCTCGTTAATCAAAGATGGTTATGTCTCCTAACCATGAACAAATAGTTGTTATTTGATTAACGGGATCACATCATTAGGTGAATGATCTGATTGACATGACCCATTCCATTAGCTTAGCACCCGATCGGTATGTTGCTATTGCTTTCTTCATGACTTATACATGTTCCTATGACTATGAGATTATGCAACTCCCGTTTGCCGGAGGAACACTTTGTGTGCTACCAAACGTCACAACATAAATGGGTGATTATAAAGGTGCTCTACAGGTGTCTCCAAAGGTACATGTTGGGTTGATGTATTTCGAGATTAGGATTTGTCACTCCGATTATCGGAGAGGTATCTCTGGGCCCTCTCGGTAATACACATCACATAAAGCCTTGCAAGCATTGCAACTAATGAGTTAGTTGCGAGATGATGTATTACGGAACGAGTAAAGAGACTTGCCGGTAACGAGATTGAACTAGGTATTGAGATACCGACGATCGAATCTCGGGCAAGTAACATACCGATGACAAAGGGAGCAACGCATGTTGTTATGCGGTCTGACCGATAAAGATCTTCGTAGAATATGTAGGAGCCAATATGAGCATCCAGGTTCCGCTATTGGTTATTGACTGGAGACGTGTCTCGGTCATGTCTACATTGTTCTCGAACCCGTAGGGTCCGCACGCTTAAGGTTTCGATGACAGTTATATTATGAGTTTATGAGTTTTGATGTACTGAAGTTAGTTCGGAGTCCCGGATGTGATCACAGACATGACGAGGAGTCTCGAAATGGTCGAGACATAAAGATTGATATATTGGACGGCTATATTCGGACACCGGAAGTGTTCCGGGTGATTTCGGAGAAAACCGGAGAGCCGGAGGGTTACCGGAACCCCCCCGGGAGAAGTAATGGGCCATATGGGCCTTAGTGGAGAGATAGAGGGGCAGCCAGAGGTGGGCTGCGCGCCTCCTCCCCCCTGGTCCGAATTGGACTAGGAGAGGGGGGCGCCCCCCCCCCTTTCCCTCTCCCTCCCCACTTCTTTCCCCCTCCTAGTAGGAGTCCTACTCCTACTAGGAGGAGGACTCCTCCTGGCACGCCTATAGGGGCCGGCCGGCCTCCTCCCCTTGCTCCTTTATATACGGGGGCAGGGGGGCACCCCTAGACACACAAGTTGATCCGTGTGATCATATTCTTAGCCATGTGCGGTGCCCCCCTCCACCATAGTCCTCGATAATATTGTAGCGGTGCTTAGGCGAAGCCCTGCGACGGTAGTACATCAAGATCGTCACCACGCCGTCGTGCTGACAGAACTCTTCCCCGACGCTTTGCTGGATCAGAGCCCGGGGATCGTCATCGAGCTGAACATGTGCTCGAACTCGGAGGTGTCGTAGTTTCGGTACATGATCGGTCGGGCCGTGGAGACGTATGACTACATCAACCAAACGCTTCCGTTGTCGATCTACAAGGGTACGTAGATCACACTCTCCCCTCTCGTTGCTATGCATCACCATGATCTTGCGTGTGCGTAGGAATTTTTTTGAAATTACTACGTTCCCCAATAGTGGCATCCGAGCCTAGGTTTTATATGTTGATGTTATATGCACGAGTAGAACACAAGTGAGTTGTGGGCGATATAAGTCATACTGCTTACCAGCATGTCATACTTTGGTTCGGCGGTATTGTTGGACGAAGCGGCCCGGACCGACATTACGCGTACGCTTACGCGAGACCGGTTCTCCCGACGTGCTTTGCACATAGGTGGCTTGCGGGTGACAGTTTCTCCAACTTTAGTTGAAACGAGTGTGGCTACACTCGGTCCTTGCGAAGGTTAAAACAACACCAACTTGACAAACTATCGTTGTGGTTTTGATGCGTAGGTAAGATTGGTTCTTGCTTAAGCCCGTAGCAGCCACGTAAAACTTGCAGCAACAAAGTAGAGGACGTCTAACTTGTTTTTGTAGGGCATGTTGTGATGTGATATGGTCAAGACATGATGCTAAATTTTATTGTATGAGATGATCATGTTTTGTAACCGAGTTATCGGCAACTGGCAGGAGCCATATGGTTGTCACTTTATTGTATGCAATGCAATCGCGCTCTAATGCTTTACTTTATCACTAAGCGGTAGCGATAGTCGTGGAAGCATAAGATTGGCGAGACGACAACAATGCTACGATGGAGATCAAGGTGTCGCGCCGGTGACGATGGTGATCACGACGGTGCTTCGATGGAGATCACAAGCACAAGATGATGATGGCCATATCATATCACTTATATTGATTGCATGTGATGTTTATCTTTTATGCATCTTATCTTGCTTGGATTGACGGTAGCATTATAAGATGATCTCTCACTAATTATCAAGAAGTGTTCTCCCTGAGTATGCACCGTTGCGAAAGTTCTTCGTGCTGAGACACCACGTGATGATCGGGTGTGATAGGCTCTACGTTCAAATACAACGGGTGCAAAACAGTTGCACACGCGGAATACTCAGGTTATACTTGACGAGCCAAGCATATACAGATATGGCCTCGGAACACGGAGACCGAAAGGTCGAGTGTGAATCATATAGTAGATATGATCAACATAATGATGTTCACCAATGAAACTACTCCATCTCACGTGATGATCGGACATGGTTTAGTTGATTTGGATCACGTAATCACTTAGAGGATTAGAGGGATGTCTATCTAAGTGGGAGTTCTTTAAGTAAATTAATTGAACCTAAATTTATCATGAAACTTAGTACCTGATAGTATCTTGCTTGTTTATGCTTGATTGTAGATAGATGGCTTGTGCTGTTGTTCCGTTGAATTTTAATGCGTTCCTTGAGAAAGCAAAGTTGAAAGATGATGGTAGCAATTACACGGACTGGGTCCGTAACTTGAGGATTATCCTCATTGCTGCACAGAAGAATCACGTCCTGGAAGCACCGCTGGGTGCCAGGCCTGCTGCTGAAGCAACACCAGATGTTATGAACGTCTGGCAGAGCAAAGCTGATGACTACTCGATAGTTCAGTGTGCCATGCTTTACGGCTTAGAATCGGGACTTCAACGATGTTTTGAACGTCATGGAGCATATGAGATGTTCCAGGAGTTGAAGTTAATATTTCAAGCAAATGCCCGGATTGAGAGATATGAAGTCTCCAATAAGTTCTATAGCTGCAAGATGGAGGAGAGCAGTTCTGTCAGTGAGCATATACTCAAAATGTCTGGGTATAATAATCACTTGATTCAATTGGGAGTTAATCTTCCAGATGATTGCGTCATTGACAGAATTCTCCAATCACTGCCACCAAGCTACAAGAGCTTCGTGATGAACTATAATATGCAAGGGATGAATAAGACTATTCCCGAGCTCTTCGCAATGCTAAAAGCTGCGGAGGTAGAAATCAAGAAGGAGCATCAAGTGTTGATGGTCAACAAGACCACTAGTTTCAAGAAAAGGGCAAAGGGAAGAAGAAGGGGAACTTCAAAAAGAACGGCAAGCAAGTTGCTACTCAAGAGAAGAAACCCAAACCTGGACCTAAGCCTGAAACTGAGTGCTTCTACTGCAAGCAGACTGGTCACTGGAAGCGGAACTGCCTCAAGTATTTGGCGGATAAGAAGGATGGCAAGGTGAACAAAGGTATATGTGATATACATGTTAATGATGTGTACCTTACTAATGCTCGCAGTAGCACCTAGGTATTTGATACTGGTTCTGTTGCTAATATTTGCAACTCGAAACAGGGACTACGGATTAAGCGAAGATTGGCTAAGGACGAGGTGACGATGCGCGTGGGAAACGGTTCCAAAGTCGATGTGATCGCAGTCGGCACGCTACCTCTACATCTACCTTCGGGATTAATATTAGACCTAAATAATTGTTATTTGGTGCCAGCGTTAAGCATGAACATTATATCTGGATCTTGTTTGATGCGAGACGGTTATTCATTTAAATCTGAGAATAATGGTTGTTCTATTTATATGAGTAATATCTTTTATGGTCATGCACCCTTAAAGAGTGGTCTATTTTTATTGAATCTCGATAATAGTGACACACATATTCATAGTGTTGAAGCCAAAAGATGCAGAGTTGATAATGATAGTGCAACCTATTTGTGGCACTGCCGTTTAGGTCATATCGGTGTAAAGTGCATGAAGAAACTCCATATTGATGGACTTTTGGAACCACTTGATTATGAATCACTTGGTACTTGCGAACCGTGCCTCATGGGCAAGATGACTAAAACACCGTTCTCCGGTACTATGGAGAGAGCAACAGATTTGTTGGAAATCATACATACAGATGTATGTGGCTCGATGAATATTGAGGCTCGTGGCGGATATCGTTATTTTCTCACCTTCACAGATGACTTAAGCAGATATGGGTATATCTACTTAATGAAACATAAGTCTGAAACGTTTGAAAAGTTTAAAGAATTTCAGAGTGAAGTTGAAAATCATCGTAACAAGAAAATAAAGTTTCTACGATCTGATCGTGCAGGAGAATATTTGAGTTACGAGTTTGGTGTACATTTGAAACAATGCGGAATAGTTTCGCAACTCATGCCACCCGGAACACCACAGCGCAATGGTGTGTCCGAACGTCGTAATCATACTTTACTAGATATGGTGCGATCTATGATGTCTCTTACTGATTTACCGCTATTGTTTTGGGGATACGCTCTAGAGACAGCCGCATTCACATTACATAGGGCACCATCAAAATCCGTTTAGACGACGCCTTATGAACTGTGGTTTGGCAATAAACCAAAGTTGTCGTTTCTGAAAGTTCGGGGCTGCGATGCTTATGTGAAAAAGCTTCAACCTGATAAGCTCGAACCCAAATCGGAGAAATGTGTCTTCATAGGATATCCAAAGGAGACTATTGGATACACCTTCTATCACAGATCCGAAGGCAAGACTTTTGTTGCTAAGTTCGGAAACTTTCTGGAGAAGGAGTTTCTCTCGAAAGAAGTGTGTGGGAGGAAAGTAGAACTTGACGAGGTAACTGTACCTGCTCCCTTATTGGAAAGTAGTGCATCACAAAAAACTGTTTCAGTGACACCTACACCAGTTAGTGAGGAAGCTAATGATGATGATCATGAAACTTCAGAACAAGATACTACTTAACCTCGTAGATCAACCAGAGTGAGATCCGCGCCAGAGTGGTACGGTAATCCTGTTCTAGAAGTCATGCTACTAGATCATGATGAACCTACGAACTATGAAGAAGCGATGGTGAGCCCAGATTCCGCAAAATGGCTTGAAGCCATGAAATCTGAGATGGGATCCATGTATGAGAACAAAGTATGGACTTTGGTTGACTTGCCCGATGATCGGCAAGCAATTGAGAATAAATGGATCTTCAAGAAGAAGACTAACGCTGACGGTAATATTACTATCTACAAAGCTCGACTTGTCGCAAAAGGTTTTCGGCAAGTTCAAGGGATTGACTACGATGAGACCTTCTCACCTGTAGCGATGCTTAAGTCTGTCCGAATCATGTTAGCAATTGCCGCATTTTATGATTATGAAATTTGGCAGATGGATGTCAAAACTGCATTCCTGAATGGATTTCTGGAAGAAGAGTTGTATATGATGCAACCAGAAGGTTTTGTCGATCCAAAGGGAGCTAACAAAGTGTGCAAGCTCCAGCGATCCATTTATGGACTGGTGCAAGCCTCCCGGAGTTGGAATAAACGCTTTGATAGTGTGATCAAAGCATTTGGTTTTATACAGACTTTTGGAGAAGCCTGTATTTACAAGAAAGTGAGTGGGAGCTCTGTATCATTTCTGATATTATATGTGGATGACATATTACTAATTGGAAATGATATAGAATTTCTGGATAGCATAAAGGGATACTTGAATAAGAGTTTTTCAATGAAAGACCTCGGTGAAGCTGCTTACATATTAGGCATTAAGATCTATAGAGATAGATCAAGACGCTTAATTGGACTTTCACAAACCACATACCTTGACAAAGTTTTGAAGAAGTTCAAAATGGATCAAGCAAAGAAAGGGTTCTTGCCTGTGTTACAAGGTGTGAAGTTGAGTAAGACTCAATGCCCGACCACTGCAGAAGATAGAGAGAATATGAAAGATGTTCCCTATGCTTCAGCCATAGGCTCTATCATGTATGCAATGCTGTGTACCAGACCTGATGTGTGCCTTGCTATAAGTCTAGCAGGGAGGTACCAAAGTAATCCAGGAGTGGATCACTAGACAGCGGTCAAGAACATCCTGAAATACCTGAAAAGGACTAAGGATATGTTTCTCATATATGGAGGTGACAAAGAGCTCATCGTAAAAGGTTACATTGATGCAAGCTTTGACATTGATCCGGACGATTCTAAATCGCAAACCGGATACGTGTTTACATTAAACGGTGGAGCTGTAAGTTGGAGCAGTTCTAAACAAAGCGTTGTAGTGGGATCTACATGTGAAGCGGAGTACATAGCTGCTTCGGAAGCAGCAAATGAAGGAGTCTGGATGAAGGAGTTCATATCCGATCTAGGTGTCATACCTAGTTCATCGGGTCCAATGAAAATCTTTTGTGACAATACTGGTGCAATTGCCTTGGCAAAGGAATCCAGATTTCACAAGAGAACCAAGCACATCAAGAGACGCTTCAATTCAATCCGGGATCTAGTCCAGGTGGGAGACATAGATTTTTGCAAGATACATACGGATCTGAATGTTGCAGACCCGTTGACTAAGCCTCTTCCACGAGCAAAACATGATCAGCACCAAGGCTCCATGGGTGTTAGAATCATTACTGTGTAATCTAGATTATTGACTCTAGTGCAAGTGGGAGACTGAAGGAAATATGCCCTAGAGGCAATAATAAAGTTATTATTTATTTCCTTATATCATGATAAATGTTTATTATTCATGCTAGAATTGTATTAACCGGAAACATAATACATGTGTGAATACATAGACAAACAGAGTGTCACTAGTATGCCTCTACTTGACTAGCTCGTTAATCAAAGATGGTTATGTTTACTAACCATTGACAAAGAGTTGTCATTTGATTAACGGGATCACATCATTAGTTGAATGATCTGATTGACATGACCCATTCCATTAGCTTAGCATCCGATCGTTTAGTATGTTGCTATTGCTTTCTTCATGACTTATACATGTACCTATGACTATGAGATTATGTAACTCCCGTGTGCCGGAGGAACACTTTGTGTGCTACCAAACATCACAACATAACTGGGTGATTATAAAGGTGCTCTACAGGTGTCTCCAAAGGTACATGTTGTGTTGACGTATTTCGAGATTAGGATTTGTCACTCCGATTGTCGGGGAGGTTGGTAGGAGTTAATCATCACACGCCCCCGACCTTCACACAAAGATAGACAATCAAGGATAAATTATGCTCCAACTTCCTAGCGTAACAGCAGACCATACGTGCATGCTTCCGGAATCACAAACCTTAACACCAATATTCTTACTAAACCACAATCATTCACTAGTACCTCCCACATATTAGCATCTCTATATCGCAAAACTATTGCAAGGAATCAAACATATCATATTCAACGATCTACAAGTTTTATGTAGGATTTTATGACTAACCATGTGAATGACCAATTCATGTTGACTCTCTAAATAGATATAAGTGAAGCAAGAGAGTTTAATTCTTTCTACAAAAGATCATGCTCACGCTCTAACAAATATAAGTGAAGCAAAAGAGTATTCTACAAATAGCGGTTTTCTATTTACAGAAACAGGCATCCAAACTTCAAATTATATAAGTGAAGCACATGAAGAATACTATAAAGCCATAGTCAAAAGATATAAGTGAAGTGCAAAGAGCATTCTATAAATCAACCAAGGACTATCTCATACCAGCATGGTGCATTATTAAAAGAAAAAAGAAAAAGCACACAACGCTCCAAGATTTACGCATATCATGTGACGAGTAAAAATATAGCTCCAAATAAAATTACCGATGGTCGTTAGAAGAAAGAGGGGATGCCTTTCAGGGCATCCGCAAACTTAGTTGCTTGGTAGTCCTTGAATATTACCCTGGGGTGCCTAGGGCATCCCCAAGCTTAGGCTCTTGCCATCCTTATTCCTTCATCCATCGTGATCTCACCCAAAACTTGAAAACTTCAATCACACAAAACTTAACAAAACCCTCATGAGATCCGTTAGCATAATAAAGCAAATAACCACTTTAAGTAATTTGTAGACTCAATCATATTTTATTTTTGCATTATCCCTACTGTATTCTAACTTATCCAAGTCTTATACCAACGATACAAATCAAGGGTTCATCAAAACAAGCAAAACAATGTATCAAAAATAGAATCTGTCAAAAACGGGATAGTCTTTAGCAATCCAAACATTAACCATACTTATCTAACTCTAAAAATTCGGAAAGATTGGGAAAAAATAAACAATTTGTACAGCATTACTATGTAAAAAAATCAGAAACTTTTGATGTTCCAGTAAAAATTGTAAATTCACGCACTACAACCAAAGTTTCTGGTTTTTCACTGCACATACCAAACAAGAAATCTAATCATCCTAAAGGTAAATCTTGGCACATTATTTTTAGAATACAATGGATTTGTACAAGGGGATAATTATTTTGTTGAAAAGTTTTAGTAATTCAAGATTTGCAAAATTTCCATGGGCATGAACAAAGTTCAAGGAGCTCTCCCACTTAAACGGTGCTCGTCTTTCTTACTTTTGCTTTTCTTTTTGAGAAGTTTTACATTCCCCACTTTTTTTGTTTTAAACTTTTTAACAGCACTCAACAGAAATAAATGACTCTCCAAAACTTCCGGTTTTGTCTCCCTGGCAGCGCTTTCTTTAAATCCATTAAGCTAGGCATATAGTGCTCAAGTATGGATCTACACGGATCCAAAGGTATATCGAAGCCAATTTTAATTAACAATGATTTGTGATTTAGTAGTGTAACACCCCAAAATTTTGACCTTGATTTATTAATTGAAATTTTGCTAGGAAATTAAAATTTTATTTTCTGGTTTTATCTTTTAATTTTAGATCTCTCCGTCCCTCTGAATTTTTGAGTTTTTTTCCTTCTAGGTAGAAACCTTTCAAAAATGTTGTTGGACTTGTATATCTTCCCAAGACCATTTCTTTTTATCAGTGGAATTATTTCTACAATTATTTTTCCTGAGCTTTATTTCTTTAAAAAATGATTTTTCATAAGTTTTAGAGTTCCATTTGCACTACAACCTATTTACATATTTCTTTAAAAATTCCACCAAAATTGGGGGATGTTAGTAGTAGTGTATAATTCAACTTTATGCAAAAACCCATTGGTGTTCTTTGAAAAAATTGAGCAAATCATCCTCATCTTCATTCGGGTCCAGTTTGGTGTTTTGTACTGCAACCATGTTTATCTTGCCATATTACCCTTGATTTTTCTCCTGCTTATAGACCAGCCTAGCAAACCCTTAAGTCCAGGAGATTGGACCCATTGGAGTATTTTTGGTCCATGCAATAATGCCCTTCACTTTCTGTCCATAACTGAAGATTTGCAAAACTTGCACTAACAAGTTTCTGGTTTTGCCCAAAAAGCCTTGCCATCATCACTTGCACCTAAAGAGATCCCAACCTGGAGATTTGGGCCACCAGAAGAGATGCATAGATGCCCATGGCATTCTGTCGAGCACCTTGTGTTCATGGACAACTTTGGCATAGTTTTATGTTTGCACTATGATCTTGCCCCTCTGGACAAACCTGCATGTCCACTAATCTCCTAGCCACCTCTAACCTAGACCTGTTAATTGCCAGCCTCACCCAAGCCCTCTAGGCCACCCTGGCTTTCTGTCGAGCATGTAGCGTGCATGCTCTGGGCGCGCCTAGAGCGCATGTTTTGCACACGCGCGCAACCGAGCCACCACGTCTTGCCCCTGGCCTTTGCTCGCCCGCAAGGCCGTGCCCCGTTCTCGTCCGCTCGCCAGGACCCTCCAAGCCGCCCTAGCACCCTACAGCACCGCCAGCAGAGCCCTGTTGGCGGCACGCCGGCGTCCGCAACACGCCCCTGCCATGGCAGCGCCGCCCAAGCCACAACCGCCCGCCAGCTGCCCTCTGGAACATCTCGAGCTCATCCACAAGCCCGTCCGCTAGCGCCCGTCGCCCTGCCAGCAACAGAATGGCGGTTCACCGGTGTTCTTATCCTCAGCCGCAGGAAACGACCTCGACCGCCTATAAAAGGAGCCCCGAGCTCGTCCAGACCCTCAGGCGACCTCAGGGCATCTCCCTAGTGCTCCCATAGCCAGCAATCGATGGACGGAGGCATTCTGCCTCGTCTCCGGCCAGTTCGGCCGCCGCCACGCTCCGGTGCCGTACGTCGCGAGCAGGGCCTCCCCAGTTCTTCCAGCGCCACCGTCCGACACCCCTCAACCGTGCGGAGCTGCCCCACCTCTCTAGCCCGATCGGGAGCCACCATAGATCGAGAGCCCGATCCACCGAAACCACCGTTCGCCGCGGAGCTCGCCGCTGGCGACCCCCTCCACCCCCGCCAGCCTATCAACCACTGGGAGGACCGCCCTGGACCAGCAGATCCATCCCCGCCCTCAGAATCCCGTGGGGGAGCCGCCGTTCGTCGGTCGCAATCATCGGAGCCCCACCACCGCTCGGCCAGAGAAGGAAGGAGGGCGTGGGCGACTGGTCAAACCTGACCAGTGGACCCGACGACCCCACCTGTGAGTGACCCCAGCTCTGCCGACGTGTTTTAAGTGGAAACGTAAAACACAGGAGTACGTCTTCTCTGTCTCGAAAGCGTATTCTTATTCGAATCGTTTTTCTTTTTCTGTTTAATTTAAAAACAAATTTTGACTGAAACTTTGACTAGCTATAACTTTTTAAATATAACTCCGTTTGACCTAATTCTTTTTTTGTTGTTTCCCAAATTTCATCTAGTTTATTTCCATATTTATTTGAAAATTTACTAAACAACTTTTTTGTACTGTTTTGAAACTATGTGTTAATTTAAATTTTCTTAAAATAGGATTTTGAAGAAGGAAGCAACTTTCAAAAAGTGCACCCCCACTTGCATACTCTTGAAGGCAAGCATTCTGAACCCCGGCATAATATTTGTTGTGTGTCGTTCGATTCTAATATGACACCACCTTGACATGAGGTGTTCGGTATTTTATGTGGTGTTATGATCATATTCATGAGTGCATAATGATGATTCCTTGCTGTTGGAATTTGATATGCTTCTGATAGTAATCACCCTCGTGTGCCTTTCATGCCTATCGGGAGGAATCCGGGAAAGTCTCTGTCTTGGGTAGACACGAACTTGTCTCTAATAATTCATTGAGACGATTATGTCCGGTAAGGCATGGTGAGGTATGATGAGTGGTGATTCTGTTTGTTGGTGTGAAATATATTTGTTATACTAATCCTGCAGGGAATGCCTTAATCTCTTGAGTCGACCATAGACCGAGTCTTGTTCCAGTAACCCCCATACTTGTTTCGTACTACCACTTGTCCCTGCCTTAGGTAGGGTACGGTTCAGTAAGTTGTCAACCCCTTCCTAGCACACACCGTACAGAGAGGCCATGGTGGAAGATACCGGCTGCATCCGGTAGACATGCCACAAGGACCGGGGGCATGGGTGTTTCCGGTTGGAGCCGAGGGGGTAGCTCCCCTAGTTTGCGCGCGTTATAAATTTTGTGATCCCATGCTAGTCGAGGTTGTAGCCTCCCCACTTAGAGTTTTGCTTAACGGGTGTCGTGGGTGATTCCAGACACTGGTAAGTTAGGCTGGTGTGTGCGGTCAGGTGTGTTTTCAATTAAAAGACCGTAGACGGAATTAGCCCTAATGGACTAAAGGAATCCGTTACTCGAGGGTAAAGAGTACACCCTCTGCAGAGGTTATATCTAATCGAATAGCCATGTCCGTAGTTAAGGACTACAGTGTGGATGGGTCAAGTGTCGGTCTTAGTGTGGGTCTTCGGAGGAAAAATTGCTAAACCAGAACATTGATCATGACTTGGGACATATGATGATTATGATTATTATTACTATAGCCTAACCATTGGTATTATTTGAATTATTGAGTATCCCTGGACGGTTCTACCTCCTGGATATTCACTGTGATTATTCTCTTATAAGCCCTTTATGTGGTGTCGCTCAGACGCCCGACTGTGGCATGCTTGTTGTTTAAATTACTTATAAGTCCTTTATGTGGTGTCACTTAGACGCCCGACTGTGGCATGCTTGTTATTTAAATTACTTATAAGCCCATTATGTGGTGTCGCTCAGACGCCCGACTGTGGCATGCTTGTTATTTAAATTACTTATAAGCCCTTTATGTGGTGTCGCTCAGACGCCCGACTGTGGCATGCTTGTTATTTATTTTATTTGTAAGCCCTCTATGTGGTGTCGCTCAGATGCCCGACTGAGGCATGCTTTATATTATTATCCTTTTGAGGCGTCGCTTCAGACACCCGATCGGTGCAT
>NC_041382.1:782687307-782749727 GCF_002162155.2 Triticum dicoccoides
TGGCATGCTTGTTATTTAAATTACTTATAAGCCCATTATGTGGTGTCGCTCAGACGCCCGACTGTGGCATGCTTGTTATTTAAATTACTTATAAGCCCTTTATGTGGTGTCGCTCAGACGCCCGACTGTGGCATGCTTGTTATTTAAATTACTTATAAGCCCTTTATGTGGTGTCGCACAGACGCCCGACTGTGGCATGCTTGTTATTTATTTTATTTGTAAGCCCTCTATGTGGTGTCGCTCAGATGCCCGACTGAGGCATGCTTTATATTATTATCCTTTTGAGGCGTCGCTTCAGACACCCGATCGGTGCATTCTATTTCTACTCTCTGATTGCATATTCGTGTTTGACATGAATAACCTACTTGCGTGCATCATGGATTATTATTTCGTGACTAACGTTGTGATCATGGAATATTCTAGAGCATGATTATCATTTGTTATATTATACCCGATTTCATAATGTTTGCGAGTACATTCAAATTACTCACTCGCTTGTCCCTGGCTATTGTCTTGGACAGATTTCTTGCATGGAGAGGAGCGTTGCGATGACAGCCCAGGAACCTACGCAATGGTGATAGCAGCCTCACGAAGATAGGAGTTATCCAGGTCAGCTGTTCCCGTGGGAAATGGAGTCCCATAGACACCGATGAACCACAAACCGCTTCCGCCATCAGCCACTAGAAACCTTGTGTTGTACTCATAGGCCAGAATGGTCTTGTACTACATATTTTGTATTTTGCTTGGAATTTCTGTATCAAGTTGGTGCCTCATCAGCCAACAGTAATCCTGGGCCTGGTGGGCACAAGGACCATTTTCTGGGAAATATATCCTGAAAATCCGGTCACGACAACCTTGGTATCAGAGCCAGGCTGAGCATTGTCCAATCCTATCTTGGCCAGGTCAATAAATCTAGATTAACCAATCCATCAGACCTTAACCTAGCCCCAGCCGAGCTTCTCATGTAAGATAGCCACACAGTGATCCCGACACCTTTTGGCAGTTGGTGCCCAACCTATCAGCCTAGCCTGTCGATCACGCGCCAGTGACCGACACCTAAATAGTCTCTTTCGCAAGCATGCGAAGGAAGACTCAGTCCCCTTTTCTATAAAAAGGGCACGCTAGCCTCAACCCAGCACAGCACAACCTCTTCCCCAAACTGAGCTATAATGCCTGGCCCGATTGTTCTCAATGAGACCACATCAACCAACCTTAGATGTTTTGTGACCGTGCTAGCAAACCTCACCCGCCATGCCTTTGCATTAGAAGAGCCCCCAGAGTATGTTGTGTACCAAGGGCCCATGAGAGGTGAGAGCCGTTAATTCTGGGCCACTGTGCACGTCTATGGTAGGGTTCTATCGCCAGAACGCCCCTACTGGTTCACCAGAAGGACAACTTCCTTTGAGCCACAAGCCATCCAACTAGCTGCTCGAGAGGCTATAGTTCAACTCCGGCACTTGTCGCCCAGAGTTAACTGTAGCTCGTTCTACTACTACCCCAGCCGTGACGGGTATGGTAGGCCACCCCAGGTTGCCAACGGAGATCACGAGACAGATCCTGCATTGTTGCATCTGGTGCGCTATGTAAGTGCACTAGAGGAACTGTTCGATCAAATCACCCTTGATCTGATCGCAGCTTGTGGAGAACTGGTTCACCAAGCCCCAGCAAGAGGAGGGGATGAGCCCGACGCCGACAACCCAGTCGTGCTATTCGAACAACCGATCGAGTCCTTGAGGTCTGCCCCAGCCATCAACCAAAATGCTTTGGTGTCCCCAGAAGTGCTTCGTCGCCTTTTGGGAACACGCTCCAATGGGATTGTGGCCAACCCCGACGGTGAAACCCGTGGAGAAGCCTCGGCGTCCACAAGGTACGCCCGCTTAGATATTAACGAGGTAGACTAAGTCACTCGAGTAGTACCGAGTCTTAGTATGTCCACGCCCTGTAATTGTGTGATCTTGTATCGCCATAATTAAATGTTGTCTGCTTGTGTGCCCCTATTTTAAATAGTAGCCATGCATAAGTATGTTGGTGTACGGTTGCATTTTTAATTCCGGGCGTAGCTACCAAAAACCACCCCCGACGACACCCACAATTATACATCACTTCTGTGAGATATGTGTATCTGTGGCATTGACCCTGACCCCATAGAGCAGAACCGACAAACTAGTTACCCCTCATCGCGATAAATGACCCAACCCAGATGCTATATAAAAGGCCACCTCGTGACCTTACCAAGTATCCCTCACCTTGTGCACAACTCTCACATCCATTTCTTTGCCATGCCAAGCCCTAGTATTTATCTGAGAACTCCAGATGCAACCCCAGGTAGTTTTGTTAAAATATTGTGGGACTTTACCTGTAGTACCATGAGTTTTACCCATCCAACCCAGTACGAGTTGCTCAAATTGAGGATCACCCCATCCACCTCGAAATATTGGGCAGTGGTGCACATCCCTCCCGCAAACCCAAACCAAGACCCAATGGAAGTCTCCTTCGTGGGGAAATCTATGCCGACTCCGCAAATGGCCATAGAAGCTGCTGCGTACGAAGCGCTTGCTTGCCTTCGATTCGCGGTACCCTATGCCAGCGAACGAGGGTATTATTACTTCCCGAGTCGTGCAGCACCCGGAGAAGTAGCATCTTTTCCCGGTGGACGAATTGAGAGAGACCCAGTATTGGCCAACCTTGCCCAGTATGTCATAGCTCAAGAGCGTTTAACCCAATGAGTAATGGGTTATCTCCAAAGCCTCGCTGATTTAAATCCTCAGATCGCCATTGGCAGACCACTGAGGCCCGACCAAGAGAGACGCGTTCTTCGACTAGTCAACCAGCTTCCCCCGATAGAAGAGGAGTGTGCCCCAGTACCAGAGACGTTTTCTTAGGACCCTGTCTATTTGCCGTTTTCATTGTAGATGTCACTGCTATGTTTATTGTCCCAGCATCTAGCTTTTGTTGCAACTTATGCGTGGTATCCTAAATTTGTGCGATGAATTAAATATTTGGTTTCAATTAATGTGAGTAGTTTTTACTGCTGATAATTTTGATTAACTAATTTCACTCTCAGTAAATTCTGAAGTGAGATTTTTCCCTGGGTTGTTGCAGCGTATATCTCTTCACGACATAGATTTTTATTCACGCAGCACCACGACAGCAAACTCACAACCACAACCACTCGACCACGTGCACTAACTGCAAATCCACGTGCACATTTTGCACCTAACTGATCACCTCCCTAGCACACCACAGTCTCTGAAGGAGAGATTTGTGGGTAATTATTCGGGTGCAAGTTGCCTCCAACACACTGACAACAGTTAGCACCCGACACTGCACTTAATCCTCATGATCACCGCCACCACGGAGATCTAACACTCGAGCGGCATCATCACGACGATCATCGAGGATCATCACGCACAAGAGCACGGAGAACCCCAGCAAGTCCGCCAACCCTCCACACATCAGGATCATGTACCAGTCCGGCATCACCTCCGCCATTAGAGCCTTGTCTCGAGCTCCTGCAAACAGAAATGGAGGAGAAGGAAGGAGAAGGAGAAGCGAGGCCAGGTGTGAGGAAGAAGAAAGGAGCACCTCCGTCATTTTATATCTCGAGATCGGTGTACGGTGGGCGAAGTCCACTAGCGCTGCTCGTCGCTCGATCGCCGGTGTTCGGAGGCGAATCCACGAGCAGTGCCGGCAGCGCACTGGCCCGCGAGGTGAGTGCATGCTGCACCGGCAGCTAGAGCACCGCGCACAACCGCAGTACGTCCTAGATGCTCTACGCGCTAGATGTTGCCGGTGGAGAAAGCGCGGGAAAGCACGCGAGAGAGAGGAAGAAAAGAGAGCCAGAGGTAGAAGAAGAGACTGACAGTGGCCCCGGGTCCACCTATCAGCCAAAGAGAGCACTGTGCTCTCGGGTACGACCAGCATGATTTAGAAATTTAGAAATTTATTCTAAATTCACTATAACCAAAAGTAGAAATTTCTCGTTTTCCCCAACCATAGATTTTTCCACGCAGCGCCAGTATTTCACACTATAGTTTTACACCACTTAAATTGCCCACTCACTGTAGCCACATTTTATTGCATGAGTAGGATGGTTATTTTTGTGACATTACTTTGAGATAGGAGTAATTCTTTTCAAAGCAGCCCTTAGAAAATCTCGAGGACGAGATTTTTTCTTAAGGGGGGTAGTGTTGTAACACCCCAAAATTTTGACCTTGATTTATTAATTAAAATTTTGCTAGGAAATTAAATTTTTATTTTCTGGTTTTATCTTTTAATTTCAGATCACTCTGGTCCTCTGAATTTTTGAGTTTTTTTTCCTCCTAGGTGGAAACCTTTCAAAAAATATTGTTGGACTTGTATATCTTCGCAAGACCATTTCTTTTTATCAGTGGAATTATTTCTACAATTATTTTTCCTGAGCTTTATTTCTTTAAAAAATGATTTTTCATAAGATTTAGAGTTCCATTTGCACTACAACCTATTTAAATATTTCTTTAAAAATTCCACCAAAATTGGGGGATGTTAGTAGTAGTGTAGAATTCAACTTTATGCAAAAACCCATTGGTGTTCTTTGAAAAATTTGAGCAAATCATCCTCATCTTCATTCGGGTCCAGTTTGGTGTTTTGTACTGCAACATGTTTTATCTTGCCATATTACCCTTGATTTTTCTCCTGCATAGAGACTAGCCTACCAAACCCTTAAGTCCAGGAGATTGGACCAATTGGAGTATTTTTAGTCCATGCAATAATGCCCTTCACTTTCTGTCCAGAACTGAAGATTTGCAAAACTTGCACGAACAAGTTTCTGGTTTTGCCCAAATAGCCTTGCCATCATCACTTGCACCTAAAGAGATCCCATCCTGGAGATTTGGGCCACTAGAAGAGATGCATAGATGCCCATGGCATTCTGTCGAGCACCTTGTGTTCATGGACAGCTTTGGCATAGTTTTATGTTTGCATTGTGATCTTGCCCCTCTGGACAAACCAGCATGTCCACTAATCTCCTAGCCACCTCTAACCTAGACCTGTTAATTGCCAGCCTCACCCAAGCCCTCTAGGCCACCCTGGCTTTCTGTCGAGCATGTAGCGTGCGTGCTCTGGGCGCGCCCAGAGCATATGTTTTGCACACGCGCGCAACCGAGCCGCCACGTCTTGCCCCTGGCCTTTGCTCGCCGGCAGGGCCACGCCCCGTTCTCGTCTGCTCGCCAGGACCCTCCAAGCCGCCCCTGGCGCCCTACAGCGCCGCCGTCCGAGCCCCCTTGGCAGCACGCTGGCGTCTGCAACACGCCCTGCCATGGCAGCGCCGACCAAGCCACAACCGCCCGCCAGCTGCCCTCTGGAACAGCTCGAGCTCATCCATGAGCCCGACCGCTAGCGCCCGTCGCCGCCACGTTGCCCTGCCAGCAACAGAACGGGAGTTCGCCGGCGTTCTTATCCGCAGCCGTGGGAAACGACGTCGACCGCCTATAAATGGAGCCCCCGAGCTCGTCCAGACCCTCGGGCGACCTCAGGCCATCTTCCTAGTGCTCCCATAGCCAGCAATCGACAGAGGGAGGCCGTCTACCTCGTCTCCGGCCAGTTCGGCCGCCGCCACACTCCGGTGCCGTATGTCGCGAGCAAGGCCTCCCCAATTCTTACAATGCCACCGTCCGACTCCCCTCAACCATGCAAAGCCGCCCCACCTCTCTGTCCCAATCCGGAGCCACCATAGCTCGAGACCCCGATCCACCCGAAACCACCGTCCGCCGTGGAGCTCGCCGCCGGCGACCCCCTCCACCCCCGCCAGCCTATCGACCACTTGGAGGACCGCCCTGGACCAGCGGATCCATCCCCACCCTCAGAATCCCGTGGGGAGCTGCCGTTCGTTGGCGGCAATCGCCGGAGCCCCACCACCGCTCGGCCAGAGAAGGAAGGAGGGCGCGAGCGACTGGTCAAACCTAACCAGTGGACCCGACGGCCCCACCTGCCAGTGACCCCAGCTCTGCCGACGTGTTTTAAGGGGAAAGTAAAACACAGGAGTACGTCTTCTCTGTCTCGAAAGCGTATTCTTATTCGAACCGTTTTTCTTTTTCTATTTAATTTAAAAACAGATTTTGGCTGAAACTTTGACTAGCAATAACTTTTTAAATATAACTCTGTTTGACCTGATTCTTTTTTGTTGTTTCCCAAATTTCATCTAGTTTATTTCCATATTTATTTGAAAATTTTCCAAACAACTTTTTTGTACTATTTTGAAACTATGTGTTAATTTAAATTTTCTTAAAATAGGATTTTGAAGAAGGAAGCAACTTTCAAAAAGTGCACCCCCACTTGCATACTCTTGAAGGCAAGCATTCTGAACCCCGGCATAATATTTGTTGTGTGTTGTTCGATGCTAATACGACACCACCTTGACATGAGGTGTTCGGTATTTTATGTGGTGTTACGATCATATTCATGAGTGCATAATGATGATTCCTTGCTGTTGGAATTTGATATGCTTCTGATAGTAATCACCCTCGGATGCCTTTCATGCCTATCGGGAGGAATCCGGGAAAGTCTCTGTCTTGGGTAGACACGAACTTGTCTCTAATAATTCGTTGAGATGATTATGTCCGGTAAGGCATGGTGAGGTATGATGAGTGGTGATTCTGTTTGTTGGTCTGAAATATATTTGTTATACTAATCCTGAGTCGACCATATATCGAGTCTTGTTCCAGTAACCCCCATACTTGTTTCGTACTACCACTTGTCCCTGCCATAGGTAGGGTACGGTTCAGTAAGTTGTCAACCCCTTCCTAGCACACACCGTACAGAGAGGCCATGGTGGAAGATACCGGCTGCATCCGGTAGACATGCCACCAGGTCCGGGGGCATGGGTGTTTCCGGTTGGAGCCGAGGGGGTAGCTCCCCTAGTTTGCGCGCGTTATAAATTTTGTGATCCCATGCTAGTCGAGGTTGTAGCCTCCCCACTTAGAGTTTCGCTTAACGGGTGTCGTGGGTGATTCCAGACACTGGTAAGTTAGGCTGGTGTGTGCGGTCAGGTGTGTTTTCCATTAAAAGACCGTAGACGGAATTAGCCCCGATGGACTAAAGGAATCCGTTACTCGTGGGTAAAGAGTACACCCTCTGCAGAGGTTATATCTAATCGAATAGCCGTGTCCGTAGTTAAGGACTACAGTCTGGATGGGTCAAGTATCGGTCTTAGTGTCGTTCTTCGGAGGAAAAATTGCTAAACCAGAACATTGATCATGTCTTGGGAGATATGATGATTATGATTATTATTACTATAGCCTAACCATTGGTATTATTTGAATTATTGAGTATCCCTGGGACGGTTCTACCTCCTAGATATTCACTATGATTATTCTCTTATAAGCCCTTTATATGGTGTCGCTCAGACGCCCGACTGTGGCATGCTTGTTGTTTAAATTACTTATAAGCCCTTTATGTGGTGTCTCTCAGACGCCCTACTATGGCATGCTTGTTATTTAAATTACTTATAAGCCCTTTATGTGGTGTCGCTCAGACGCCCGACTGTGGCATGCTTGTTATTTAAATTACTTATAAGCCCTTTATGTGGTGTCGCTCAGATGCCCGACTGTTGCATGCTTGTTATTTAAATTACTTATAAGCCATTTATGTGGTGTCGCACAGATGCCCGACTGTGGCATTCTTGTTATTTATTTCATTTGTAAGCCCTCTATGTGGTGTTGTTCAGATGCCCGACTAAGGCATGCTTTATATTATTATCCTTTCGAGGCGTCGCTTCAGACACCCGATCGGTGCATTCTATTTCTACTCTCTGATTGCATATTCGTGTTTGACATGAATAACCTACTTGCGTGCATCATGGATTTTTATTTCGTGACTGACGTTGTGATCATGGAATATTCCAGAGCATGATTATCATTTGTTATATTATACCTGAGTTCATAATGTTTGCGAGTACATTCAAAGTACTCACTCCCTTGTCCCTGGCTATTGTCTTGGCCAGATTTCTTGCATGGAGAGGAGCATTGCGATGACAGCCCCGGAACCTACGCAATGGTGATAGCAGCCTCACGAAGATGGGAGTTATCCAGGTCAGCTGTTCCTGTGGGAAATGGAGTCCCATAGACACTGATGAACCACAAACCGCTTCCGCCATCAGCCATGAGAAACCTTGTGTTGTACTCATAGGCCAGAATGGTCTTGTACTACATATTTTGTATTTTTCTTGGAATTTCTGTATCAAGTTGGTGCCTCATCAGCTAACAGTAATCCTGGGGCTGGTGGGCACAAGGACAATTTTCTGGGAAATATATCCTGAAAATCCGGTCGTGACAAGTAGTGAGCAAAAAGTAACATATATCATGCAACAACAAAGTCTAACTCTCTTTCTATGCATCGATATGTCATAAAAGAACAATTCATGCACACATAGTAAAGGCCGATACATAGCATAAACAATTTCTTGCAAATTTTTACCGTGTTGGAAACATAGAGAGGCGGAGATGTAGTTCCTTTCATAATAATTGCAAATAGGAGCAGCAAGCACATGCATATTATATTTATCAAAATCATCATGTGCAATAGTAGAATGCAACCCATCAATATAATCCTTAATAAGTGCAAACTTCTTCGATATAGTTTAGTTGGGAGAATTCAAAAAGATAATAGGACTATCATGCGTGGGTGCAATAGGAACAATTTCATGTTTAACATAAGGAACTATAGCGAGTTCATCTCCATAAGCATAATTCATATTGGCATCATGGCCACAAGCATAGCAAGAATCAAGTTCATCAAAAAGGGATATTTCAAATGAATCCAAGGGATCATAGCAATCATCATAGCATTCATCCTTCGGTAAGCACGAAGGGAAATCAAACAATGTATGGCATAAATAGTTACTATCATTAGAAGGTGGGCATGGGTGATCAATCCGCTCTTCCTCCTTTTGTTATTCGCACTCCTCCTCATCTTTTTCATCTAATGAGCTCATAGTGTCATCATTTTCTTTTTCCAAAAATTCTTGCAAAATATTAATCTCTTCTTGGACAGTGGAGACTTTATCAATAAACTCATTAATATCAGCATTATATTCATAATTCTCATAGCAATATTTAAGTATATCAAAATTTCCAGGTTTGTAAATAACATCATCAAAAATTTCAAACTTTTGAAACAAAGATTCAATTTCATAAGCACCTTTAAAAGAAACAAATTCTTCTATTTGTTCCACATCATAGTAATCATATCTACCATTAGCATAAGAAGCTAAGGTTTCATTATGATTAAATTTAGATGAAAAGGGAAGGTGTGGAGCCTTCATCCTAGAGCAACAAGTATGCTCATATCTCAAGCATAAATGCCAATCATACCAATGCAAAATTTCAATTTGATCCCATAAGAGTTTCCCTTTTTGAGTTAAGTGATAATCCCTTGAGTATTCATGTTGATCCAACTTGTCTCCCATTATCAAGTTGAATGGGGTTTTCTCAAGATTAACAAAGTAGTCTTAATATTTTCCACATAACGAGCATCGAGGGTTTTCGGAGGTTCCCCATATCCACGAGTAGCAAGTACACCTAATTTTTTTTGGTATTTTGTGTTCCATATCCATAACTAAACATAGAGAACAACTTCGAATAGAAAATAAAATCTACTTAGTGATAAACCAAACAACCACACACGAGAATATTCACCCCACGCTATTGCTACCCAGCAACGACGCCAGATAAAGATCTTGATAACCCACAAGTGTAGGGGATCAGTTGTAGCCTCTTTCGATAAGTAAGAGTGTCGAACCCAACGAGGAGCTAAAGGTAGAACAAATATTCCGTCAAGTTCTATCGACCACCAATACAACTCTATGCACACTTAACATTCACTTTACCTAGAATAAGAATGAAACTAGAAGTACTTTGTAGGTGTTGTAGGATAGGTTTGCAAGATAATAAAGAGCATGTAAATAAAAACTAGGGGCTGTTTAGATAAAATTACAATTAAATTAGTATAGTGAGTGTGGAAAAGTGGTGGTAGGAGTTGTGGAATTGTCCCTAAGAAATTGACTACTTTACTAGATCGATAGCAAGTTTTCATGTGGGAGAGGCCACTGGTAGCATGTCATCCCTTACTTGGAATTCTATGCACTTATGATTCGAACTATTAGCAAGCGTCCGCAACTACTAATGTTCATTAAGGTAAAACCCAACCATGGCATTAAGATATATTGGTCCCCCTTCAATCCCGTAGGCATCAATTTCTATGCTAGGTTGAAGTTGCTGTCACCCTTGCCTTCCAATACATAGTCCTATCAACATACAACTAACCCTATGGTGTGGTCCACACGCGCGCTCATATGATGAGCACCAAAGGATAGCAACATAACCACAAGCAAATTAAACCAATCATAGCAATTCACCAATCACCGATAGGACAACAAAAATCTACTCAAGCATCATAGGATGGCAACACATAATTGGATAATAATATGAAGCATAACACACTATGTTCAAGTAGAGGGTACGGTGGGTTGCGGGAGAGTGCACCTCTGAATATAGATGATGGGAGGTGATGAAGATGTTGGTGAATATGACAGAAGTGTTGGTGTAGATCGCCGTCACACGATGATTGCCCGATCGGCGCCACGGGGACAGAGCCCCCATCCTCCTTCTTCTTCCTTGACCCCCCCCCTAGATGGGAGGAGGGTTTCCCCTCTGGTCCATGGCCTCCATGGCGGAGGGGGGGGGGGGAGCCCCTCCGAGATTGGATCTATCTCTCTGTTTCGCGACCCCTGTTTTTGGCCTTTCACCGTTTCTTAAATTCCCGGAGACCCATAACTCCGATTGGGATGAAATTTTAACACAATTTTTATCCGGATATAAGCTTCCTTCCATCCAAAGGACACCTCTAACCGACCTTTGAGGTAGACACAAGCCCCCTAGGTGCACCCTGGGTAGGGGGACGTGCCCCTAGGGTTTGTGGGCCCCTCGGGAACCGCCTTGCGTTGATTCCATTTCCCTAAATTCACATATATTCCAAAAAAATCTTCGTAAGTTTTCATCGCATTTGGACTTCGTTTGATATCGATTTTCTGTGAAACAAAAAACATGCAACAAACAGGAACTGGCACTGGATCAATATGTTAGTCCAAGAAAATCATATAAATTGTTGCCAAAAGTATATAAAAGTTGTAAAATAATGGCATGTAACAATTGAATATTATAGATACGATAGAGACGTATCAGCACCCCCTAGGCTTGTGGCACCGTCGGGAGTCCCCTGCACCGCCTCTTTGTTCTATAAATCCTCAAATATTCCAGAGACCCTAGGGGAGCAGCCAAAAATACTTTTCCACTGCCGCCAGTCTCTGTTCCCGTGAGATCCCATCTTATGGGCTTTTCTGGTACTCCGCCGGAGGGGGTTCGATCATGGAGGGCCTCTACATCAACCTTGCCGCCCTTCCAATGATGCGTGAGTAGTTTACCACAGACCTACGGGTCCATAGCTAGTTGCTAGATGGCTTCTTGTCTATCTTTGATCTTCAATACAATGTTCTCCTCGATGTTCTTGGAGATCTCTTCGTAATCTTCTTTTGTGGTGTGTCTGTTGAGATCCGATGAATTGTGCATTTATGATCAGATTAGCTATGAATATTATTTGAGTCTTCTCTGAATTCTTATATGCATGATTTCATAGCTTAGTATTTCATATTATTTTCAGATCTATAAAATCAAAAAGGTAAAAATATCTTGCTGCAATTTATTTACCTTCTATTTGTTTTACATCTCTCTATTAGATCTCACTTTTGCAAATAACTATGAAGGGATTGACAACCCCTTTTTGCATTGTGTGCAAGTGTTTGCTAGTTTGTGCAGGTGCATATATTGGGGACTTGCTTGTGCCTCCTAATGGATTGATACCTTTGTTCTCAACTGAGGGAAATACTTATCTCTAACTTTGCTGCATCACCCTTTCCTCTTCAAGGGAAAAATCAACGCAAGCTCAAGAAGCAGCAGGAAGAATTTCTAGCGTCGTTGTCACGGAGGTTCTACATCAAGCCTACCAAGTACCTATCATAAACTCTCATCTCTTGCACTTCAATTATTTTCCATTTGCCTCTCGTTTTCATCTCCCCCACTTCTAAAATGTTTTCAGAAAAGCACAAAAATATTTTCCTTTTTATTCGCCCTTTTCCGTTTGCTTGTGTGTTATATCATTGGTTTTACTATCATGGCTAGCCCTCTTATCATAAGTAGCACCCATGAGAGTGAGGTTCTCAATTTTGAACAAAGGGAGGGAGAGAATTTAAAGTATGCTTGGTATAGAATTTGCAATGCTCAAAACAGATCTACTCGTAAGCAATCTACTACCATTCTCATCCGAAATTTTTATGTGGGTATTACTTCTTGGTATAGATATGTTCTAGATACCATTGCTGGGGGAAATTTATGGGAGATCCATACTTTGGATGCTTACAACGCTATGATTAATTTGGTAGGATCTCTGCCACTTATGGTCAATGAACAGTTTTAACTTTGGAACATGTGAAGCAAAGGCTTGATATTATTGAAAATACAATTTATACCATAGAGCTTATTGAAAATTTGGATAAAAAGATTCATAATCACATTACTCAATTTGTATCAAAGGTAGGAATCACCTTAAAGGATCTAAAAGAAAATGAGCCTATAGTTAATGAGAAAACAGATCAAGATTCTACTAGAATCGATAAGTTAGAAGGCATTATTACCAACTTGGGTTCCGCTTTTGCCGCTCCAAAATGTCCTCCTACAAAAGCTATTAAGTTTATTTAAGTTCCTAAAAATAAATGGGAATCATCTAGTAAAAGGAACGAAGATCTAAAGATGGTAAGTATTTTCCCTAGCTTGGTCAATATCATCAAGGAAGCAATTACCACAAGTAAATTCCTTGATTTCTTACCTACAAGTGTGATCACCAATGAACCCAATAAAATTCCTAGAAGTTATAAAAGTGCAATCGAAGGTTTAAATGATAAGGATGACAATACCTAGATCGTTGCATTATGCCTAGCTAGGGGCGTTAAACAATAACGCTTGTTGGGAGGCAACCCAATTTTATTTTTGTTTTTGCTTTTTTGTTCCTGTTTTCCAATAAATATATCTTCTAGCCTCTGTTTAAATGTTTTTTCATGCTTTAATTTAGTGTTTGTTCCAAGTATGACCTTTGGGATGGTTTGGAAGATTGTTGATTGATTTTGCTAAAAAACAGAAACTTTTGCGTCCAGTGCAGAAAATTCTATAATTCACTAGGACATGATAATTATCTAAGAGTTTTACATAAGATTATTATAAAAAAATACCCACTCTGTCCTAATTGTTCAGAATTGTTTGAGTTGCAGAAGTATGCGAAGTTTTCAGATTGCTACAAATTGTTCTATTTTTGACAGATTATGCTTTCATTGTGTTGTTTGCTTATTTTGATGAATCTATAGGTAGTATCAGGGGTATGAACCATGGTTAAGTTAGAATACAGTGGATATAACACCAATAGAAATTTACAATGAGTTTACAACAGTACCTACAAGTGGTGATTTGCTTTATTATACTAAAGGAGCTTACAAGTTTTCTGTTGAGTTTTGTTTTGTGAAGTTTTCAAGTTTTTGGTAAAGATTTGATGGACTATGGAATAAGGAGTGGCAAGAGCCTAATCTTGGGATGACCAAGGCAACCCAAAGTAATATTTAAGGATAACCAAGCATCTAAGCTTGGGGATGCTCCGAATGGCATCCCCACTTTCATCTTCAATCAATCGGCAAATTTACTTAAGGCTATATTTTTAGTCACCACATGATATGTGTTTTGCTTGGAGCGTCTTGTATGATTTGAGTCTTTTCTTTTTAGTTTGCCACAATCATCATTGTTGTACACACCTTTTGAGAGGGACACGCATTAATTGTGAATCTATTAGAATACTCTATGTGCTTCACTTATATCTTTTGAGTTAGGTAGTTGCTCTAGTTCTTCACTTATATCTTTTTTAGCACGGCGGTGATGTTATTTTGAACAAATTGATGAACCCTCATGCTTCACTTATATTATTTTGAGAGTCTACTAAACAACATGGTAATTTTCTTAGGTTATGAATTTAGTCCTAATATGATAGCCATCCAAAGGAGATATAATAAAAACTTTCATGAAGAGCATTGAATATATGAGAAGTTCGATTCCTTGCAATTGTTTTGAGATATGAAGATGGTGATATTAGAGTCATGTTAGTAGTAAATTTGGGATAAAATAAATATTTCTGTTAAGGTTTGTGATTCCCGTAGCATGCACGTATGGTCTTCTAGTTACGTGATGAATTTGGAGCGCAATTTATCCTTGAATGTCTTCCTTTGTGTGAAAGTCGGGAGCGCACGATGGTTAACTCCTACCAACCTCTCTCTTGGGAGCATGCGTATTAGTACTTTGCTTCGAGAGCTAATAAACTTTCTGCAATAAGTATGTGAGTTCTTTATGACTAATTTTGAGTCCATGGATTATACGCACTCTCACCCTTCCACCTTTGCTAGCCACTCTAGTACCGCGCAACTTTCGCCGGTGCATTAAACCCACCTTATACCTTTCCTCAAACAGCCACCATACTACCTATTATGGTATTTTCATAGCCATTCCGAGATATATTGTCATGTAACTCCACCGTTCCGTCATTATGAGTTTTCACCTTGAGTTGTAATTTTTGAGTTGTAAGTAAATAAAAGTCTGATGATCATCATTATTAGAGCATTGTCCCATGTGAGGTTATAAAAAAGAGTGGCCAAAGAGCCCAAATAAAAGAGGCCAAATAGCCCAAATAAAATAAAATAAAATAAAATAAAAAGGCCAAAGAGACCAAAAAATGATGAGAGAAAAAGAGAGAAGGGACAATGTTACTGTCCTTTTCCACACTTGTACTTCAAAGTAGCACTATGTTCTTCATAATAGAGAGTCTCCTATTTTGACACTTTCATATATTACTAGTGGGAATTTTTAATTATAGAACTTGGCTTGTATATTCCAATGATGGGCTTCCTCAAATTGCCCTAGGTCTTCATGAGCAAGCAAGTTGGATGCACACCCACTTAGTTTTCTTTTGTTGCTTTCAGACACTTATTTCTCTAGTGTATCCATTACATGGCAATCCCTACTCACTCACATTGATATCAATTGATGGACATCTCCATAGTCCGTTAATTTGCCTAGTTGATGTGAGACTTTCTCCATATTTTTGTCTACTACCACCTTATATTTCACATATAGTGCTATGTCCATGGCTCACGCTCATATATTGTGTGAAGAGTTGAAAAAGTTTGAGAACATAAAAAGGTATGAAACAATTGCTTGGTTGACATCGGGGCAGTACATGATTTATACTTTGTGTTAAGAAGAGGGGTCATAACAAGAACATATGATTTTGTAGGGATAACTTTCTTTAGCCATGTTATACTTGAAGTTTCATGATTTTGCTTTCTAGTATGCTTGAAGTATTATTGTTTTTATGTCAATATTAAAATTTTGTTTTCAATCATATGGATCTTAATATTCATGCCACATAAAAGAGATTACAAAGATAAATATGTTGGGTAGCATTCCACATCAAAAATTATGTTTTTATCATTTACCTACTCGAGGGCGAGCAGGAATTAAGCTTGGGGATGATTGATACGTCTCCAACGTATCTATAATTTTTTTATTGTTCCATGCTATTATATTATCAACTTGGGATGTTTTATATGCATTTATATGCTATTTTATATTATTTTTTGGACTAACATGTTAACCTAGTGCCTAGTACCAGTTTCTGCTTTCCCCTTGTTTTTGACCTTTATAGGAAAGGAATATCAAACGGAGTCCAAACGAAATAAAATGTTACGATGACTTTTCTTCGACCAAAAGATAACTACGAGACTTGGAGTGGGGGCCAAGGAAGCCACGAGGAAGCGACAAGCCGTAGGGGCGCGCCCTAGGGGGCGTGCCCCTGGGCTTGTGGCCCCCTCGGGAGTCCCCTGCACTGCCTCTTTCTTCTATAAATCCTCAAATATTTCAGAAGGGGAGCAGACAAAAATACTTTTGCACCGCCGCAAGTCTCTATTCCCACGAGGTCCCATCTTGGGGCCTTTTTTGGTACTCCGTCGGAGGGGGATTCAATCATGGAGGGCCTCTACATCAACCTTGTTGCCCTTCTGATGATGCGTGAGTAGTTTACCATAGACCTACGGGTCCATAGCTAGTAGCTAGATGGCCTCTTCTCTCTCTTTGATCTTCAATACAATGTTCTCCTTGATGTTCTTGGAGATCTATTTGATGTAATCTTTTTCTGTGGTGTGTTTGTTGAGATTCGATGAATTGTGGATTTATGATCAGATTATCTATGAATATTATTCTAGTCTTCTCTGAATTCTTATATGCATGATTTGATAGCTTAGTATTTCTCTTCGATCTATCAATTTGGTTTGGCCAACTAGATTGGTTTTCTTTGCAATGGGAGAGGTGCTTTGTGATGGGTTCAATCTTGCGATGTCCTCACCCATTGACAGAAGGGGCAGCGAGGCACGTATTGTATTGTTGCCATTAAGGATAAACAGATGGGGTTTGTATCATATTGCTTGAGTTTATCCCTCTACATCATGTCATCTTGCTTAAGGCGTTACTCCGTTCTTATGAACTTAATACTATAGATGCATGCTGGATAGCGGTCGATGTGTAGAGTAATAGTAGTAGATGCAGGCAGATGTCGGTCTACTTGGCATGGACGTGATGCCTATACACTGGTAGAAAAAGGGCCTATAGTCCCGGTTCGTAAGGGCCTTTAGTCCCGGTTCCTGAACCGGGACTAAAGTGTCGGTACTAATGCCCCGACCCTTTAGTCCCGGTTCAATCCAGAACCGGGACTGATGGGCCTCCACGTTGGCAGTGCGCAGAGCCCAGGCAGGAGACCCTTTGGTCCCGGTTGGTGGCACCAACCAGGACCAATAGGCATCCACGCGTCAGCATTTCTGTGGCTGGGGTTTTCGTTTTTTTTGAAGGGGGGGTTGGGGGTTTTGGGTGGTTAATTTAGGTGTTTCATATATTGTGTTAGCTAGCTATAATTAATAGAGAGAAGTGTCCTCTCTTATGTCCGTGCTTGGTCGACGCTACGTACTATACATACGTATAGAGAGGACTAGACACGCTGGCTAGCTAGTAAGCAAACGAAGGAAACAGAAGATCGTCATGAACATATATGCATACAGAGAGAAGTGATATCGACCACCTCTCCTTCTCCGAGAGATTGGTCGAACAACAAGTTCTCGTATATCTATCTGACACTACCGGCTACATATATACAATAATTATCTCTTACAAATATAATCATACGGACTCAGGGTCCACATAGAATTCTCCGTCTTCAGGGATCACGTGGTCAAGAAAGAATTCCGCCAATTCCTCTTGAATTGCTCGCATGTGAGCTGGTGCTAGGAGTTCATCCCGCTTCTGAAACATCTAATTTGAAGAAGGGGGTCAATACATATATATATATATGAATGAATGAAACTCAACACAAATGATGGTAATAAAATAAAATTGTGAATGTTGTTATTTACGTACTTCATATTGTTCGTTAGAGTACCCGCCCCGCTCACAGGTCGTGTGGCGGATGGACTCGCAGATGTAGTTTCCACAGAAATCATTCCCTTGTTCCTGCCACAACCACTTTACAAGAAATAGAGGTCAATCAAACTGATAAGCATGAATGCTAAATGGTATTGATGAAACTAGCGCTTGAATCACTAGGAGATGCGCGGAACATGCTACTATAGTACTTACTTTCGGGTGTCTAAATTCCAGCTCCTTCGGCAGTCCCGGAACTGTTTTGGTGAATTTTCTCCAAACCCTGCCGGACAAAGAAAACAATTACTTGATATCAGGAAATGAACAAAGTTGCTGATATGGTGGATAATGATCGATTCAACTTACGTCTGGAGTATTTGAGTCATGTCTGCATAGTCCTTGGGATCTTTTCATTTTGAGTCTAAGACGGTTACTAGTCCCTGCTCAAGCTTAATCTCTAGGAGAATATAGTGGAAACTGCACACGCATGCATAACTCATGAATTACATTACTATAACCTTGACTAATATATAAGGGAAACCGAATACGCACAAGACAGTAACACTCACCTGAAGTTGTAAGGAAAGATTATTATATCTTTGTTTTGATTTATTACGAACAATCATAGCAAGTTGGCCTCGGTAGCTGCGGCATGAAGTTTAACCTCAGTTGCATCTATGAGATATGTGTTAATGAACCCAATATCACCGACTTGTCTTTTCTTCAATTCGGCGATCTTCAATCTGCATAATATAGTGAGGATGATTATAAATACATGCAATGAAAGAGCTAAGCTATATAGAGAAACTTAATGACAGAAGTAGTACTACTTACAGATAGTAGCAGGCGACCGTTGTTTTATCGAGGGCCAATTGATTGAAAAACTGATAGAACTCCTCAAATGGAACAGGCAACAGATCAATTCCAACGAGGTCATGCTCCTTTTTAACTTTCACATACAAAGTACTCCTCCCCCCAGAGTCTCTGCAGATTTTCAAGTACCAATCATGCAATCTTCGCATCATCGTTGATAGAGATCTTTCATCTTTGACGAGAGGCTTCTCGTACTCGTATCTTTGTATCTGCATGTCCATGGGTTCATGATGTACTTCGTCGGGCAGGTAATCTGCAAGATTGCTATAACCGGGCACATCCTCGGATCATTAGCGACGTTGTGGCTAGGCACCTTGAGCGGGGGGCACGATTGCTTCGCTTGTTCGCCGAGCCAATTTGTTTCCCAGTTCGTCGTTCTTTCAGCCTTTGATCACTGACAGTACTTCCCGACCGCTCCGCTTTGGCAAATTCCTTTCCAATAATGCGGTCATAGTTTCCTTTCGGCGGATCATTGACATATCATTTTTCTGCATATCATTGACATAAGACACCTCAGGGTCTTCTGTAGCCAGCTTAAACCATTGTTGGATGCTTATCGGGATCTTGTCCCTAACCAGAACCCCGCACTGAGCAACAAATGTGCTCTTTGTCCGGAGGGGTTCAATAGGTTGGCCGTCGGGCGCGATTGCTATGATCTCAAACTTTTCATCCGAGCTCAACTTTTTCTTCGGGCCTCGTCTCTTTACCGAAGTTGTGCTCGATCTGGAGGGCTAGAAAAAAAACAAAGACTTAATTAATATGTGTACATACCAAAACAATGAATGCATCAATCAGCTAGTCAGCATAGGCTTAACTAATATATATACCTGGCCAGACTCGGTTCGGTCACCGGAGCCAGGTGCAAAACACAATGCATAGCCGAATGGGGTGATGCAAAATCTGAACCATTTGTTTGCTTAACTCCAAAGCAGTTCTCACAACATGATTGGCTAGAAAACAAGAAGTATACCTTCAATTCAAGCATGTGTGATCAAATATTTGATTTGTTGCTGAAAAATAATTACATTACAATTCTTGATCACCATGTTAAGCCATCAATCCAAGGACGAATGTATTGTAAGTTGCATGATTCGTCCAAGCATAATTTTGAGGATTGCAACATGTTTCGTCAAATAGTTAGATCGGCCATTGAAAAAGGACGATTGAAGTTTGTTGAAATACCAAGAGATGACCAGTCTATTCCAATTGGTCCCGATGGCAAAAAGTTTTTGCATCGGCTACTTCAAGCCGATCCATTTAAAGAGAAGGTAAAAACTGCAGGTGATGGGATCAAGATTTCATGTAAAGAAGTTGTTGAAGAGCATAATGAACATAATCTTAAGGGCGAGAATTCCATCGAAGCTATAATGGAGACGCCAAGGACTGGGGGGCAGCAAGAAAAACCAATGATTGATGAAAGCAAACCAAAAGAAAACAAAGGCCGAAATAAGCACAAGTGTAAGAGATCAAAAATCACCTTCGCTGAACTATTGGATAAATATCAAAAGAAGATTGAAGAGAAGAATGCTTATGGGCCAAATCACGCAAAGAAACCAAGATCATCCCCAAGGCACAAATATGAGGATCGGTATTGGCAAAGTGAGAATTTTAATGCAACACATTCATAACCTTATAATGGGCCGCCAATGCCAATGCCGTGGATGCCTCCCTATGCTCATATAGATCCATTTTCCTCATGGGACAGGTATGATACAAGGGCACATTCTCCATCTTATTTTAGACCATCTCACCAATATTATGCAGCTCCAAGAAGATCACCATTTGAACAATCACATGTTAAAGACCGTTTCAATCATAAGGAATCGGTGCGGAGCTCAAGGAAGAAGAAAGAGGTGGTCAAGCAAGTTTACCGTGTTAAAAGAGATGGTCGTAAGAGTGCAACTTCAGATTTGATCTCAAATGAAAAAGATCCAATGAATGTGTTCACATTGGCTACTAAAGACAATGAGACAAAGCAACCAATTATTGAGAGTCAACGTGCCAAATCTGAAGAAAAGAAGTTGAGAGTGCACAAGGCCAAAAAGGAATTACCATTGGTCAAAATAGAATCACAGTCGAGATGCATGCTCAGCTTATCGTATTGGCAAAAGAAGAAATTACAAAAACTTAGTGCACAAGAACTTGAAGAAAGGAACATGGCATGGGTTCCCAAAGGAAGTGCTCAAAATAAGAATTATGTGCAAGCTTCCATTACAAGAAGTGCGGCAAAGGTGAAGAAGGAAAGGAGTGAAAACTATGAAGGACCAAGTCGAAGGTTTCAACATCTTTGGTCTACACATTATCCATATTCTTCAACTATGCCATTAACGCCTATGCCATGGAATTCGTCATCAGGTATGATTGGTAACCGTCAATGGGCTTATTTTAATACATGGATGCAATATAATTTCTTACGTCATGAAAGGGTATTACCAAGTCACTATACATTTGATTAGCTACAAGTTTGTGGCTGATCCAAAGGGCTGAAATACTTGATTTGTCATTTCATTTGTTTATTTCGGCTGTATGTGTTTTGAATGAAGTTTACATGGTAATGGCCGATATTTATCTATCGTCCTAAGAGTATGTCAATACATGGCCGGGGTAGTATTCTAACATCGTCCTTAGTTCGATTGGAGAGCGAGACAAGGTACGCGCTCATGGAAATTTATATGTATGCATATATTATGATTGAATGGAGTTGGGACATAGTGACCGATGTCATTGAATATATGCTGCATAGGCCAATTCATAGTTGCAGAATTGGCTAGTGGGCTTATACTTTGTTTGGATATGATTTGGCTTATGCATCTCTGAGATCTATAAGAGGCCAAATCATAACTGATTTTATTACTAAACATTGGATTAATGACATGCATAATGTTGATATTAGCCTTGTCTTTCTAGTACTATGGAGATTATGTTTTGATGGTTCAATTCGTAGCAATGGCCAAAGTATTGGTGTTGTTTATATATTTCTTTATGGTACTGTTTTTTAAGCCCCATGCCTCTTAGAATATTTTTATGCACGATTAATGAAGGCCGAATATGCATTGTTATTCGGATTGAGTCTTTTACTTGCTATAGGTGCTATACATACTGAGGCTTTCGGTGATTCGTTATGAGTAGTGCAACAAATATTCAGGGTTTATCAATGTTTTGACGAATCACTCATAGTTTATCTTGGGGTATGTCTAGATGCAAAATTTACCTTGGTTTGCTTTAAAGTTTTTCATATATTTAGACACGACAATTCAAAAGAATTGGCACAACAAACATCCGGCTACTATGTTATGCATGTTGTATTGCATTTTGCTCAATAGCCGATGCTTAGTATCGTCAATATAGGTAAGGCCGAACCGAAGTCCATAGCTTCGGCCACTAATGAAATTTTTAAGCAGGAGAAAGTAAGGATTGGAGAAAGTATTGTTGATTATCTACAAAATCCTAGCAAAAGGGTGAACAATATGGTTCAGAGGATGACCTTGAGATACATATCTATGGTACTTTATCACCAGATTGTTAATGAAGCTGAGAAGGTTTCACCCAAGTTTGCATCAGAAAGTTCACATAAGACTTGGTCGATATATACTTATCGTCCTAAGGACATATAAATGGCCGATGGAGTGTTGACATCGTCCTTAGAACAAACTTGGTACAAGTTATTTTTCGGCACGCTAGCTTTGCCGAAAAACAGGGGGCATGTGTTGACGCTCAAAAGTGGCACGTTTATAAAGAGTGGCTTGAAGGTATGTCAAGAGTAATTCAAACTTACTATTGAAAGTCACTATGAGATGGCTCTCTTTGAGAAGATCAAGATGAATATGAAGATGGTCTAAAAGGGAGTTCGGATGCAAAAGTTATGACAACTTCAGTGATGCTCATGTTGACACCAGATTAAAGAATGGCTTGACACCCAATTAAGATGACTCATATGGAAATATGATCAACACAAATTGTCTTCGTCTCGTGGAAACAGCCGATTTTGATATAAAAAATCTCCCAATCCGAGTTCGTATGCAAAAGTTAGAGCTATCGGAGTGCGGCCCTATCACGAGGCGAGATGTGGCACGCCCCACCAGACATAGGTCTGATGGGTAGCGCGAGCGAACAGGTGTTCTGCGTGACCGTTTTGGCCTAGAATATGGCCTCAAATTGAAAAACGTTCAACATGAAAGTTGTCCGTCTCGTCGAAACGGTTAAGATTGCTTTTGGGCTCGTTTCCATCTGAGATCGTTTACCACCACAAAAAGGAGCCGCAAGGTGCAGCCAGTTTAAACCGAACGGTTTTGGAAAGTTCGGACAAAACCAATCCGAATTTGAGTACGGTTTTGGACATGAATCCAAGACTTTTCCTTGTACGGGAAGTCCAGCCGCCTCCTATATACCTAAGAGGTGACGGCCGACTGAACAACACACAATCGATCAAATAATCTACCACTTTTTATCTTTTATCTTTTCTCCCTAACCCTAGTTCTTCTTCTTCCTCATTCTTCGTGTGTTCTTCTTGTTGCAGGGCGGCGAACCTAGAGGCCCTAGGGGCGATCAGGTCGACCTAGGGCAGCCCATAGCTGCCGCGGGCCCTGACGGGGTCCCTCCCGGGAGTGTGGGGTTTCGGGTCCTCAAAAGCACCCGCCGGATTGCTTGCGTACTGCGCTTCCGGATGGGTCTCCTTCGTCGTGAGCTGCGGTGCATCACCCCCGGTGTCGGTGTCAAAACCGGCGGATCTCGGGTAGGGGGTCCCGAACTGTGCGTCTAGGCCGGATGGTAATAGGAGGCAGGGGACACGATATTTTGCCCAAGTTCGGGCCCTCTTAATGGAGGTAAAACCCTATGTCCTGCTTGATTACTATTGATGATATGGGTAGTACAAGAGTAGATCTACCACGAGATCAGAGAGGCTAAGCCCTAGAAGCTAGCCTATGGTATGGTTGTTGTTCGTCCTACGGACTAAAACCCTCCGGTTTATATAGACACCGGAGAGGGCTAGGGTTACACAGAGTCGGTTACAATGGTAGGAGATCTACATATCCGTATCGCCAAGCTTGCCTTCCACGCCAAGGAAAGTCCCTTCCGGACATGGGACGAAGTCTTCAATCTTGTATCTTCATAGTCTAGGAGTCCGGCCGAAGGTATAGTCCGGCTATCCGGACACCCCCTAATCCAGGACTCCCTCAGTAGCCCCCGAACCAGGCTTCAATGACAACGAGTCCGGCGCGCAAATTTTCTTCGGCATTGCAAGGCGGGTTCTCCTCAAAATTCCGTGTACCTGTTGAATAGTGTCCAGTTTTTTGTAAATGTAGCACTCCTTGGCTTCTACGCCCAATAATGGCCGTCTTCCACATGTCAAACGAATATGAAAAGTCAGGGTGTTTTTTTATATTTACACCCCTAGCCGCATGAATGAGCCGCCTATTTAAGGGGACGAGGATTTAGATCCAAACCACACCTTCTCCCCTCCGCGAGTATTCATCAGAGCGTATCCGACAGAGGTCCATTCTATCATGGCCGGCCGCAGCTCCTCCTCTCGCCCTTCCAGCCCTCAGCCTGGAGATTGGAAGAGGTGCTCCATCCCGCACAGCAAGCTAGTGACGCTCCAGACCAAGGGATTTCTCCCCCCGACCTATATGGTCCCGGTTCGAGCCGGACTTGCCACCTATAATGGCGGAGAGCAAGCGGAGAGCGCCCCCAATCCCTCCAAAGGAGAGCGGGTATGCCTTGTCCCTTACTTAATAAGAGGGCTCGGATTTCCAATTCATCCGTTTCTCTGGGGGCTCCTGGAGTTCTATGGCCTCCAGCTGCACAACCTCACGCCTGCCTCCATATTGCATATCGCGGGCTTCGTAGCCCTTTGCGAGCTATTTTTGGGCTGCAAAGCTCATTTCGCGCTGTGGAAAAGGCTATTTTGCCTCGTGCCCCGTTCTAAGAAGGGGTCAATATATCAAGTGGGTGGAGCCGAAGTGTGGCGCATCGCCGGGACCGGATATCTGTCCAGAACCCCAAAGAACGCGTCCGAAAACTGACCTTCAGAATGGTTTTATATAGAGGACGTCCCGCTGCCGAATCCTGTCCAGATCAGCCTCCCTGAGTTCGACAGTGCTCCCCTAAAGCAGCGCCTAAGCTGGCGTCCACGGAGCCCTCAGAGGGAAAGCGACAGGGACATTCTTTACCTGATGGGCCGGATAAGATTGTTAGCTCATTCTTGACTGACCATGATCGGGGTAATGGCCGCATGCATCATGCAAGGGGTGCAGCCACTTCAGTATAGAGGCTGCCCCATGTGGGACTTCAACGGGGAGGACGACGCCACCCGCTATGGCCGTAAGGGGCCGGATTCGGCTGCCGCTCTAATAAAGACCTTGTCCACTTTGTACAAGGCAGAAGAGGAGGAATTTCTCCGCGTCAACCTACAGGGTGGATTTTCTATGTACAATCCCCCAAGTTGGGTAAGTGGACACTTTTACTTGCCCATCCATTTTATATTCTCATTATTAAATATTCAGTCTAACGACTTCAATGCAGGAACTGCGCCAGGCTGTTAAAGAAATAAATAACCCTCCTCCACAACCCGAGGATCTGGGACGTTCCATCGACCCGGCCTCTCAAGAGGATCCGGACTTATCTGTGGAGCTGATTGATGGGGTGTTTCATCAATTGAGCAAGGACAGCGCCTTGGTGGCCATTACGGCCGATTACCCAGGGCTACTCCCCGCCTCACTGGTAACTGAGACTGAAGTCCCTATACTCTGAAAAGGGATCGATCCTCGCGTGTTTTCGATTGCCGTATGACAACCGTGTTTTGCAGGGGAGATCCTTGAGACGGGAGGCCGAGCCTGCGACGACTAGCCAACGAGGGGCGGCAAGGCCCCGCGGGCTGAAAAGAAGTGCGGTCCGGACTGAGACGCCGGCGCAAAGGTCTAGCGCGCCATCTTATTCCCAGGTGTTATTCCTTCAAGGCATACTAACGCTCGTGCTCTCTTCAGGACGAAGAGACCTCGCCGGACTATATCCAGAGAGGCTGCCAATCGCGCCTCCACCAGCCAGGCTCCAAAGCCTGGTCCGGAAGCGGAGGCGAACACGAGGCGCGCACCGGACGCTCCTCCAACAGAGGATGCGGACAGGCTGTCTGCCACCAATTCTGAGGTGGAGAGTGCCATGAACCACAGGCGTCGCCGGACAGTTCTTCGCGACGCTTGTTTCTCCCAAGAGGCATTGGATGCCTTCTATTCGGGAGATGCGTACCTCCGTGCCGCTCAAAATGGTCTAGTCAGAGCCACAGAGCAATATGTAAAAGACATACGGGTAAGAAAATTTTGGTAATTATATATATATATATATATATATATATATATATATATACCAGTAGCCCCCGAGAGTTGAAACAGTTAGAATAACTGATTTAAGGATCATCTATTATGCAGGTTCTTACAGAAAAGAATACCCTACTGTCCCAGGAGCTGAAAGAGTGCAGAGCCCAACTTGAGGCCGCACTAGCCGCAGCTGGGGAGCCCAAGGAGACCCCCTCTGGTAATATACGCTTCGAAAGATAAGTATTTTGCGAAGTGCGGTGTGGGTGCAAATCTGACAAATGAAATTGCAGATGGCACCGGATTAAATCCGGAAGAGCAACAACTCCGACGCCAGCTGAAGGCTGGTGAGAGTGTGCTGACAAAGGTGAGGCGGGAGAAGAACGATCTCCAAGATGCCAACACCAAGCTGGGCGTTGAACTGAAGGATGTTCGTGCCCAGCTGTTGGACTCTGTGAAGGAGAATCAACGGCTTCGACATGGCATATATAGTAAGTGCTTAAACGAACTTTGAAAAAAGAGTTCGGCGAGGAAGTAGACTAACGGAGGAGTGTCTGTAGGTATGCTAATAGGTCGTCCTACAGAGGAACTGCCCGGTTCTACGGGTGACCTTCTTCCCGAGCTCTCAGAACTTCACAAGCGAGTTCGGCAGGTGATGCAAAGCATCGCCCAGGCCTTGTGGCCATCCGTCTCCATGCCCAAAGGCCTTGGAGATCTTGTAGAGAAGCTGAAGGGAGTGCGGCGGCGCTTCCGATTGTGCAAGATGTCGGCCTGCCATCAAGGCGCCAGGGAGGCCTGGGCCATGGTGAAGACGTAGTACATGAAGGCTAACCCAAACCACATGGCCGAGGTCGGACCCGTGGCGCCCGATGGGAAGGAGATCCCTGTGAGCTTAGTATACGGTCAAGTAGAATTGGCCGCAAAGTATTCCCAACAGGACTGTAAACTAGACAGCCTGTTAGATGGTATTGAGGAGGAATACAATCAGTCAGATTGACTATGTAATTATAATTGACATGTGTAATGCCTTCTAGCCTGATTGTAGATCGTTTGTCATGGCCGACCTTTTCGCTTCAACCTCGGGACCTGACGGTCCGGAGTGTGTCTGAATACCCTCGCGGTTATATAAGAACCGGGTATGCATGGAGACCAGGCGTAGGGGTCATTAGTGCTTGAACAGACAAGTGCCCAACTAGTTATGTTATATTACATGGTTAGTAAGAAACATCTTCAAGGGAGAATAGTTCCGTTAGGGGTTCCTTTCCCTGGGAGGCATGCCCTAAAGTGCATGTCCATTCTGTGAAAAGAGACGCAGGAAAAACATCTGGGGGCGTATAAATAAATAAGTGAAAAAAGATCATATTTAGTTCACCGACCGAATATTCCCTTAAGAACGCTAGCTTTCGGCTTCACCCAGTCTGAGGTACACATCCGGCTGACCTGGCAGTAACAATCGCAGAGGTGCTCCCTTTACCACCTGGCCGAACAATCGGGAACATAGGGGTAAGAACAGGAGCCAGGCAACCCAGCTTGGCCAAAACTAAAGTCATATCGATGCATATAATGGTGAATAAAAGGTACATGCGGAAGTGTGACACATGTGTTGGGCATGAAGCCCATATAAATAAGCTTCTGTTTAAAGAAGCCCCCAGGTTTAATGAGCGCAGATAGCGCGTCACTTTATGAGCCTTTGAAGTCTATAAGAGAAAGAGAGGAGAAGGAGAGAAATGTAAGACAGAAAGTATATAAAAAATGGACAGAGGAAGGTGAAGAACACAGAGTCCGGCGCTAGGCATAGAATCTTCGGAGATGGACTGCGTTCCATGGGTTCGGCTCGAGTCAGTTATCCGATTCATCTCGCAGACGGTACGCTCCACCAGTCAGGACTTGGTCAATTATGAAGGTATCTTCCCACTTGGGCTTGAGTTTGTCCTTTTTCTTGTCCGGCAGGCATAGAACTAATTCGCCAACGTTGTAATTTTTGGCCCGTACTTCTCGGCTTTGGTATCTTCAAGCCTGCTGTTGATAGAATGCGGAACAGGATTTTGCCACGTCTCGCTCTTCCTCTAAGGCGCCCAAACTGTCCTGCCGATCGAGCTCGGCTTCTCTTTCTTCGTACATGCACACTCGAGGTGAGTCATGAATTATGTCGCAGGGCAAAACTGCCTCTGTGCCGTACACCATGAAGAATGGTGTGTATCCAGTGGTGCAATTCGGCATGGTCCGCAGCCCCCAAAGTACGGAGTCGAGCTCCTCTACCCAGTGCGTATTAGATTCCTTAAGGGACCACACTAATCTGGGTTTGATGCCGCTCATGATAAGACCATTTGCACGTTCGACCTGGCCGTTAGTTTGTGGGTGATAGACGGAAGCATAATCGAGCTTGATGCCCATGTTTTTGCACCAGAGTTTTACCTCATCGGCCGTAAAGTTCGTGCCGTTATCAGTGATGATGCTGTGGGGGACGCCGTAACGGTGTACAACCCCGGATATAAAGTCTATCACTGGTCCGGATTCGGCCGTCTTAACAGGCTTGGCTTCTATCCATTTGGTGAACTTATCCACCATGACCAGTAAGTATTTTTTCTTGTGGGTTCCACCTTTAAGGGGTCCAACCATGTCAAGCCCCCAGACCACGAAGGGCCAAGTGATGGGGATAGTTTGGAGGGCGGTGGGTGGCATATGGCTTTGGTTTGCAAAAAGCTGGCAACCGACGCATCGTTGGACTAAGTCCTGGGCGTCTGCCCGGGCCGTCGGCCAATAAAAGCCTGTACGGAAGGCCTTGCTTACAAGGGACCGAGCTGCAGCGTGATGACCGCCGAGTCCGGCATGAATTTCAGCCAGGAGGTTCCGCCCTTCCTCTTCGGAGATACACCTTTGAAGGACTCCGGTAGTGCTTTTTTTATAAAGCTCTCCCTCATGGACTTTATAGGCTTTAGATCGCCGCACTATGCAGTGTGTCTCATTTTGGTCCTCGGGGAGTTCCTGCCTAGTAAGGTAGGCGAGGAATGGTTCTGTCCACGGGGCGATGATGGCCATTATTACGTGGGCTGAAGGTGTTATTTCATTGGCAGGGCCTCCAATTATGTCAGAGTGTTCGGTGTCGGGCAGTGCGGTTGGGTCCGGGTTGTTCGGAATTTAGGTTCATCACTGGCGTTAAAAGTAATAGCCGTGTCACTCCATGGGTTTATTGTTGCTACTTGGTAGACTTCGCCAAGGCCGCGGAGTGTTCTTTTTCGCTTATTATTTGATGCGGAAGTCTTGAAGACTGTTAATACCATATTGGTTTCTCTGGGGTGGCTTTCCGTGGCTTCTGGAATTAGAAGATCTTCGCCAATTTTTGCCACCTGCCGGAGTATCCAACATGCTCTAAGGCTATGAGTTCGTGTGGCACCCTCTGCACCATGAATTCTACAGGGTCCATTAAGCCATCCTTCCAGTACGGTTCCGTGCCCTGTAGAGGGCTTTTGCTTTTTGGTATTAAACCCGGGTGTCTGTCGATGATGCACCCTTTTATTTCGGACTGGGTTTGTATTCAGGGCCGGATTGTCCCAAAATTTTATTTCGGTTTTCCAGGCGCTTTCCATCGCACAGTATTTTCGTACTATGGACGCCAACTCAGCGAAGCGTGTAATATCACGGAGAATTATGGCATTGAGGATTCCCTTGTCCGTGCAATTATTTCAGAAGAATGAAATTGTGTCTTCCTCGCGGCAGTCCTTTATTCTGTTCATAACCAGGAGGAATCTGGCCCAGTAGTGATGTACTATTTCTTCGGACTCTTGCCTAATTTGGGATAGATCTCTTATGTACGGGTGGGTGGGTGGAATCAAATCCAAAACCTCACCCAATCTGAGACCCAGGGGCCAAGGAGTTTCCGAACTCGGAAGTTTGGATTCTTGGATGTTGTCCAATGAATCTAGCCCGTCGCCTGACGTTAAGTTCAGGTCTTGAGTGATGTCCTCCCCTCCGCGGGTATCCGGCTTGGAGGGATCGGGAATCCGGACATAGCTAGTCCTTAAGATAGATGAAGGGTCGCCGCACTGTCCTTCTAGCACGGCAATGTGATGGGTGACCTGGGGAGAGTTAATCTCTCTTAGATCGGGTTTAGGCCCAATCTGGTCGTAATCCGTAGCGACTCCCAGGGTGGCGATGCGATCCAAGAGCTCGTTTAGGGAAGAGAGCTCCATTGGATCTAGCTGCTCGGTGAATTCCGAGCTGACGTGAAGATTGCTTTTGATGACCCGAGAGGCCATCGTCGGCGCAGCAGCCGAACAGGCGGTCATAAGGAAACCACCTAGCCGGAGAGTTTGGCCGACAGCCAAAGCTCCCTTAGCAACGGTGTCGTCTTTAAATACGGGATGAGGCATCCTTCCTGATGGCGACGGCACAGAGGAACTCTCAATGAAAGCACCAATGTCGGTGTCAAAACCGGCGGATCTCGGGTAGGGGGTCCCGAACTATGCGTCTAGGCCGGATGGTAATAGGAGGCAGGGGACACGATGTTTTACCCAGGTTCGGGACCTCTTGATGGAGGTAAAACCCTACATCTTGCTTGATTAATATTGATGATATGGGTAGTACAAGAGTAGATCTACCATGAGATCACAGAGGCTAAGCCCTAGAAGCTAGCCTATGAAATGATTGTTATTCGTCCTACGGACTAAAACCGTCCGGTTTATATAGACACCGGAGAGGGCTAGGGTTACACAGAGTCGGTTACAATGGTAGGAGATCTACATATCCGTATCGCCAAGCTTGCCTTCCACGCCAAGGAAAGACCCTTCCGGACATGGGACGAAGTCTTCAATCTTGTATCTTCATAGTCCAGGAGTCCGGCCGAAGGTATAGTCCGGCTATCCGGACACCCCCTAATCCATGACTCCCTCACCCGGCGTCGAGGGTACACGGTGACGTGTTCGTGTGCGAACACCAGTGACAGCAGGGGCAGCAAGGCACGTATTGTGTTATTGCCATCAAGGATAAAAAGATGGGGTTTATATCATATTTCTTGAGTTTATCCCTCTACATCATGTCATCTTTCTTAATGCATTACTCTGTTCTTATGAACTTAATACTCTAGATGCATGATGGATAGCGGTCGATGTGTGGAGTAATAGTAGTAGATGCAGAATCGTTTCGGTCTACTTGTCACGGACGTGATGCCTATATTCATGATCACGCCCGGATATTCTCATAACTATGCGCTTTTCTATCAATTGTTCAACAGTAATTTGTTCACCCACCATAGAATATGCTATCTTGAGAGAAGCCGCTAGTGAAACCTATGGCCCCCGGGTCTATTTTTCATCATATTAATGTCCTATCAACTTGCCAATTTCTGTCGCCGTTTATTTTGCAATCTTTAGTTTTCAATCTATACAACAAAAATACCAAAAATATTTATCTTATTATCTTTATCAGATCTCACTTTTGCAAGTGGCCGTGAAGGGATTGACAACCCCTTTATCGCGTTGGTTGCAAGGTTCTTGATTGTTTGTGTAGGTACTAGGGACTTGCCTGTAGTCTCCTACTGGATTGATACCGTGGTTCTCAAAAACTGAGGGAAATACTTACTCTACTTTGCTGCATCACCCTTTCCTCTTCAAGGGAAAACCAACGCATGCTCAAGAGGTAGCAAGAAGGATTTTTGGCGTCGTTGCTTGGGAGATCTACGCACAAGTTAAGACATACCAAGTACCCATCACAAACTCTTCTCCCTCGCATTACATTATTTTCCATTTGCCTCTCGTTTTCCTCTCCCCCACTTCATCCTTGCCCTTTTATTTGCCCTCTTTTTCCGCCCATCTCTTTTCGCTTGCTTCTTGTTTGCTTGTGTGTTGGATTGATTGTTTGTGGCGATGGCTCAAGACAATACTAAATTGTGTGAATTTTTCAATACCAACAACAATGATTTTATTAGCACTCCGATTGCTACTATTATCGATGTTGAATCTTGTGAAATTATTGCTGCTTTATTGAATCTTGTCATGAAAGATCAGTTTTCTGGCCTTCCTAGTGAAGATGCCGCTACCCATCTAAACAACTTTGTTGATTTGTGCGATATGCAAGAGAAGAAAGACGTGGATAATGATATTGTTAAATTGAAGCTATTTCCGTTTTCACTTAGAGATCATGCTAAAACTTGGTTCTCTTTTTAGCCTAAAAATAGTATTAATTCATGGAATGAGTGCAAAGATGCTTTTATCTCTAAGTATTTTCCTCCCGCTAAGATCATCTCTCTTAGAAACGATATTTTGAATTTTAAGCAACTTGATCATGAGCATGTTGCACAAGCTTGGGAGAGGATGAAATTAATGATACGTAATTGCCCTACACATGGTTTGAATTTATGGATGATTATACAAAAAAAATTATGCTGGATTGAATTTTGCTTCTAGAAATCTTTTAGATTCGTCCGCAGGAGGCACTTTTATGGAAATCACTTTAGAAGAAGCTACTAAACTCCTAGATAATATTATGGTTAATTATTCTCAATGGCATATCGAAAGGTCTACTAGTAAAAAAGTACATGCGATAGAAGAGATTAATGTTTTAAGTGGAAAGATGGATGAACTTATGAAATTGTTTGCTATCAAGAGTGTTTTTTTATCCTAATGATATGCCTTTGTCTACTTTGATTGAGAATAATGATGAATCTGTGGATGTGAATTTTGTTGGTAGGAACAATTTTGGTAACTACGTGTACAGAGGAAACTTTAATTCTAGGCCGTTCCCTAGTAATTCCTCTAACAATTATGGAAATTCCTACAACAACTCTTATGGAAATTTTAATAAGATGCCCTCTGATTTTGAGACTAGTGTTAAAGAATTTATGATTTCGCAAAAGAATTTCAATGCCTTACTTGAAGAAAAGTTGCCTAAGATTGATGAGTTGGCTAGGAACGTGGATAGAATTTCTCTTGATGTTGATTCTTTGAAACTTAGATCTATTCCACCTAAGCATGGTATCAGTGAGTCTCTCAAATCTATGGGAATTTCCATTGATGAGTGCAAGGAAAGAACCGCTAGGATGTGTGCTAAAAAAGATTGCTTTGTAAAAGTGTGTTCTTCTAGTTTTTAAGGTAATAATGATCAAGATCTAAAAGTGATTGATGTGTCTCCTATTAAATCTTTGTTTTCCAATATGAATCTTGATAAATATGGGACTGGAGATGAGTCAACTTTAGTTAAAAGGCGTCCCAATGATTCGGAGTTTTTAGGTAGCAATGAACCCACTATTTTAGATTTCAAGGAATTTAATTATGATAATTGTTCATTAATAGATTCTATTTCCTTGTTGCAATCCGTGTTAAATTCTCCTCATGCTTGTGATCAAAATAAAGCTTTTAATAAACACATCGTTGATGCTTTAATGCAATCTTATGAAGAAAAACTTGAGTGGGAACCTACTATTAAAATTAAGATTAAAGATCATGAATGCTATGCTTTGTGTGATTTGGGTGCTAGTGTTTCTACGATTCCAAAAACTTTGTGTGATGTGTTAGGTTTCCATGAATTTGATGATTATTCTTTAAATTTGCACCTTGCGGATTCTACCATTAAGAAACCAATGGGAAGAATTAATGATGGTCCATGGATCTTCAGGAACGCATTCGTCTTCATGGAGGCGTATGATGGAATAACACATGTTGATGAGTACAAGCTTGATCGCATCCCGGTGTGGGCTCGCATCATGGGTATCCCTGATGGTCTTATGAAGAAGGAGATAGCGGAGAAGATAGTTAGGAAGGTGGGAATCCCACCGATAAAGGTGATTGTAAACGAAGGCCGCATCAATCCCACAAAATATTTGCGTGCTCGTATTCATATTATGCTCGATACCCCTCTGGTATGATTTGTCCCGCTAACCCTAAAGGAAAGTAAGCGGTACCCTGTTGAGTACGAAAAATTGCCTGAATTTTGCGATTTTTGTGGCCTAGTCGGGCATGTGTTGACAAAATGCGGGGATCGTGTACACAGGCCAGAAGATTGTGAGTGGGGCGAATGGCTCCTCGTCAATTATGATGAGCCTCCTAATGGATATGGAACAGGGAGGGGCAGCAAAGAAGCCGTGAAGGAAATTATGGTAGAGGTGGGAGGTTTGGAAGGGGCAGGGGTAACCCGGGTGATCCCAACCCTTTTGAGAGAAACACTATGGACATTGATGCAACAATTCCCCAGACCTCAGGGGTGGTTGTACCATGAGCAAGGAAGAGGCTCATAGGACATGATGGTTCGCTGAGACATATAGATGACCATGGTACGGCATTAACGGGGAACAATACACCACCACAAGGTTTTCTCAGTGAGAAAATTGGCTTGATAGAAAATGGATCCGAGGCACTGGTGGATAAGAGTCAACTTAGCACACTGTAGAAATATCAAGACCCGAAACGTACGAGGACAACAACAGAGACACACTACTAGGGAAAACCTTATACACAGAACATTAGCAGTAGCGCATGTTAAAAAATCACGCTAGTGCTAAGTAGCAGTAGCGCGTTCCCGTTAACCGCGCTACAGATACAATTGTAGCAGTAGCGCGCCTGAAGATAAAAGCGCTACTACTAAAATTCCCACTGCCAAGCCGATAGGCTACACATAGTAGTAGCAAGCTAGTGCGAACAGCGCTACCGCTACTTGCTTTGTAGCAGCGCGTTTACGCAGAAAGGCGCTACTGCTAAAGGAAATAAAATTAAGTGGAAAGCAAATAGAAAAGTAAATGAAAATGAAAAAAATAGGAAAATAAGAAAGGAAAAAATAAAAATGTGAAGAAAAATAAATGAAAAAGGGGGAAAATAAGAAAGGAATAGCAGCGCATATCCGGGAACGCGCTATAGCTAACTTGGCAGTAGCGCACTTCCTGGAACGCGCTACTGCTACTTTCGACTTAACCGCGCGGTTCGTCCTACCCCACGACCAATTCCCCCAAATCACCACTCCTCCGCTGTCGCCGCCGCCGTCGCCCGTCGGCCACCTCGCGCTCTCCCGTCGCTCTCCGCACACCCTCGACGCTGCCCCGACCCCTTATTCGACGCCGCCCCCATGCCCGACCTCGACGCCACCTGCCCTCCCTCGCCACAGGTACCTGAGGTGAGCACGCCTGCTCCTCCCCCTCCCCTACCTCTGCCTAGGGTTCTTCAAATTTTAATTGCATTAGATTAGTTAGGGTTCATCTAGGGGTGGAAACGAATCGGATGCGGATCGGATAGTGCTCTTACCACTTCCGTTTTCATATTTTACAAAACAAATACGAATGCGAATACGGATGTTACCGAATACGGATGCAGCTCGGATGTTTTCTTGATTCGGAATGGATACGAATAATTACGACATATTTCATAAGTGTATTAGTCAATAGCTATGTGACATGAAGTATTCAACTTGTGACATACAATAAGTCAATGATAAATAGGCTTATGAATAAACACTATTGTAATGCATAATAATTTCTAAGATTAATCATAAAACGAGTAAAATTCGACCACTTATTTGAATTTTAAATTGGATAATTGGAATATCCGATCGAATACGAATATCGGATATTTCGGATTATCCGCTGCCACTTCCCATGCCTAGGTTCATCAAATTAGATGGTAATTAGGGCAGTAGTTCCTAGGTACTAATTGACCGGTCATGTTTGCAGGTTACACCTCCGAGTGGCCTATGTTTTGCCGGAGTGTTGATTCATTTCTATTCCGGCAAATTTCAGGCGCTCGATATATCGTTTTTTAGCAAAGGTCATGCCAGATTTTCCCATGAATTTTGGCATGACTTGTGCCAGAATATGTAGGAAATATCGAGTGCCCCGGATTTGTGTGTTGAGTATTCTGGTAGTTGCCTTCGATCGATTTTCAATTAATGTTTCACGGTAAAAGAATTAATGTTTCAACTATGAACATAGGAAATGTCTGACGATGAAAAGGATTTCGGTATTTGCGAATGCTCCAAAGACAAGTGTGGCCTGTGCGACAAAATCTTCCTAGATGATGATAGGCGCTTCAGCATCAAGCTGGACGAGAACTTCGAAGTGGATACAGTAAGTCACAACTACAAGTCTTTTTTCGTAATTAAGCATAACATCTGCTTCATTTGCTTCCACTTATAATTTAAATTTTTTACTATTCTACTAGCGTATCCCCTGCCATGCAAGAGTTTCTGTCTTGGATAAGATAGGTTTCAGTCCTATGAAAACTACTATGGAGGTAAAAAGAGTTTATTTGAAAACCGAGCATGGTTATAGTTTCCACGCAAAATTATACAACGCAGACACCTACACCTATTTTGAATGCAAAACTTGGCAAGCACTATGCAACACTTATGCATTTGAGCCTGATATGGTTATCACCTTTGATATTCATCCGGAAGATGATATTGATGGTAATATCGACATTTGGGTCGATGTGCAGATGCCTCCAGTTATACCATTATGTGAGTTTCTCAACCATATTTATGTCTTTGATATTTTTTATTCAAAAATAGTTGACAACTAAGTTCTATTCACAGCTTATTTCCATTCAAGCAAACATGTCCGATGCTTGGTAGACATGACCATCCATTGTCCCGGGGCTGAACTAAACTGCGAGGAGATAGGTCATTATGTTTCATGGCTTGAGGATCTTCATACTGTCAAGACAAATTATTTTCTTGGACTTAAAAATCTTAGTACTCAAAACGTGCGACCAATAGTGTTCGTATTGAACTACGGTCACATCTATTTAGGAAAGATGGTAAAATATTTACTATTTGTCCTTAGTGCATCTTTTGCATACATTATTTTTTAAGCTGAACTTCATTGCTAAGTATGTTACTATACGATGTTCTTCAACAGGGACTCCCGATGAATGTTGTGCCTCATTGGATCGAGACTAAAGGTCGCATGAGAACGGTTAGCTTACGGCCAAGACATCCTACAATGCACTTTAGTGCATTCAGGATTTCTAAAAGCGAGGAATGCTTAATAGTGAAAGACTGGAGTAAAATTGTGAACGATCGTAGAGAAGTACTAGGGGGCAGCAATCAGAAGCGCAGCCCACGATTAGGAGACAGGTTCATCTGCATGCTCCAACATGATGAAGCAGGAGTGCTACACATGCTTTATGCTATTTTACCTGAGAGAGAGCAACAACAGTGATTAGCCAGCTAGAAATGAGTTTGAAGATGATGATGTGCTACACTATGACAATGATGATTAAATAGCTAGTGTTGGTGGTAATGACTATGATGATTATTATTAGCCAGTGTTGGTGGTGATTAGATAGCTACAGCAACTAGTGTTGGTGGTGCTTAGCTAGCTAGAATGAGTTTGAAGATGATGATGTGGTACACTATGACTATGATGATTAAATAGCTATTGTTGGTGGTAATGACTATGATGATGATTAAATAGCTTGTGTTGGCGGATTAGATTCAAGTGGAGGCAACATGTGGTGCACATCGAAAGTTCTACTAGTCCAAACTAGATCAAGTTTGGATTAGCAGTATACTTTTGACATGCACCACATGTTGCCTCCACTTGAACCTAATCCACCTTCATTTGACACACTGTTATGGACATAATGATATAACAACCTCATAATTGGTATAGTACCAAAATTTGTATAACGGCGTATAAATACACTAGAAATGAACAAAAAAGAAAAAAATGAACACTAGTAGCGATGGAGAGTAAACACACTACTACTAGCTATATTAGCAGTAGGACGGGAGTGAACAAACGCTGCGGCTATATGTCTTAGCAGTAGCGTGTGTCGCACGTGCTACTGCTAAGGAATAGTTGTAGCGCCTTACTAGTAGCGCGGTGTCTCCCGATGTCCTGCGCTACTAGTAGGCATTAAACCCGCGCTACTACTAGGGTTTTCCCTAGTAGTGACAGGTAGCTCGGCACAACCCACATCGGCGACTCCCCTAGAGGGTGTTCGCCAGGAGCAATGAAAATCTTATGCTGGAACTGCCGTGGCATGGCCAGTGTCGCGGCAGTAAGGACGCTTCTGGATGTCCAGAAGCAATGGGGCCCGGATGTGTTTTTTCTGTCTAAAACACATCTGAACACAGTTAGTGCAGAAAAACTTCGGAGGAAAATCCAAATGGATCATGTAGAGGTGGTGAAAAGTGTGGGTAGTAGTGGGGGCTTGCTCCTACTCTGGCGCAATCCAATAAAGATTACTGTGAAAGGAAAGTCAAAGAACTTCATAGACGTGAATATGGGGTCGGACGGTGATGAAGTTTGGAGATTCATTGGGTTTTATAGTGAGCCGCGTTGGGAGGATAAACACCTCTCATGGGGATGCATCAGAGGCCTCTATCAGCAGGATCGTCTCCCATGGGTGATTGCAGGCGACTTCAATGAAATCTTGTACTCACACGAGTAGGAGGGAGGACCACCGAGGCCTGTGAACCTGATGCAAAATTTCAGAGACGCGCTTGTAGAATGTGAGCTCGAAGATATGGGCCTTGTGGGAGATCAGTACACTTGGAGAAGGAGAAGGCTGCGTGAGAGGCTTGCTTGGGCAGTTTGTAACGGACAGTTTCATCTACTGTTTCCGCATGCAAAAATTACAAACACGGAGCACTCAAAGTCTGATCACAGGCCCATCCTCAAATATACAGAAAGGGATGTTCTGGGGGACAATTTCAGATCAAGAATAAAACAATTCGAGGCGAGGTGGTTACAGGAGGACGACGTGGTACAGTTAGTTAATGAAGCCTAGGAGCGGACAAGCCCCAACTCATCCTTGGCTGAACGGACAGCAGTTGTACGTGAGGCAAAGCACGTTTCGAACCGGGAAATCCTAAAGGACCCTTAGAAATGGCTAAAATAACTGAAGGCTGAGCTTGAGATGTTGCGATCGGGCCCCCTTACTGATGAGGCGGCGGATCGGCAACAAACGATACTTATAGAAACTGAGGAATTGCTGGAGATGGAAGAAATATACTGGGTGCAATGCATTAGAGCAATCTGGCTCAACTTCGAGGATATAAATACAAATTTCTTCCACAACTTTCCTACAGCACGTAAGAAGAGGAATCACATCAGGCGTCTTTGGGACGACAATGGTGTTTGGGTAGAGGATAATGAAACTATGAGGTCGCTTATAGCAGATTATTTTCACGTTTTGTTTTCCGCTGAAGTTGCTGTAGCGGATGTAAATGTTTTAAATAAAGTGAAACCGAAGGTGACGAGATATATGAATGAGTCTTTCTTAGCCCCTTATACAACGGGAGAGGTGAAGAAAGCCCTCTTCTCCATAGGGGACCTCAAAGCTCCAGGACCGAACGGGTTGCATGCCATTTTTTACAAAACAATTTGGCCGGTTTTGGGTGATGATTTGGTTCGTGAGGTCCTACAGGCAGTGAACTCGGGCGTGATACCGGAGGGGTGGAATACAACTACTATAGTGTTTACTCCCAAGGTGGACAATCCGGAAAAGATAACTCAGTTCAGACCGATTAGTCTCTGCAATGTTGTGTACAAGGTAATATCAAAGATGTTGGCTTCAAGACTCAAATTGTTATTGCCTGATGTAATTAGTGAGCGCATTTGTCCTAGGTCGAATCATAACTGATAATGTCATAGTTTCTTATGAATGTTTACATACAATGAAGAAGAGAAAGAAGGGAAAGGTGGGCACATGTGCTGTTAAGCTGGACATGCACAAGGCGTATGACAGAGTCGAATGATCTTTCTTGGAAGTAATGCTAATCAAACATGGTTTTGACAGCAGATGGGTGAAGCTAATAATGGCCTGTGTAACCTTAGTTGAATATAAGGTCATGTTTAACTCCAATGAGACCACTCCTTTTATGCCAACAAGGGGATTATGCCAGGGCGCCCCCTCTCTTCGTACTTGTTTCTGTTATGTGCGGAGGGCCTGTCCGCACTCATTTCCCATGAGGAGGCCGAAGGAAATTTAAATGGTGTTCAGGTGTGTCGTGATTCTCCTGTCATATCTCATTTGTTATTTGCTGACGACTCACTTATATTGATAAAGGATACTCCACAAAATGCACATTCTTTGAGATCACTTCTGAATGATTATTGTGTAGCATCGAGCCAGTTGGTGAGTGAGGCAAAGTGCTCTATTTTCTTTAGTCCGAATACAGACGTGAAAGTTAAGGCAGAGGTATGCCAAATCCTCAACATAATGCCATAATCATTGTCGGAAAAATATTTGGGCCTACCTTCGATGACTGGAGTGGATAAAGTGACTTGCTTTGAGCATATCATTGAAAGAATTCAAATTATGATCAATGGCTGGAAGGAACGGACTCTTTCTTTTGGTGGTAAAGAAGCTTTAATTAAAGCGGCAGCCCAAGCCATCCCAACATATGCGATGAGTGTGTTTAAATTCCCAAAGAAAATTTCCAAGGGGATCACTGACGTAATGTTGCACTATTGGTGGGGTAACGAAGAAGACCAGAGGAAAATGCATTGGTTCGCATGGTGGAAGATGTGTGTGCCGAAAGAGAAGGGTAGAATGGGTTTCAGAGATATACATAGTTTTAACATGGCCTTGCTAGCAAAGCAGGTTTGGAGGCTTGCTGAGAATTATGATTCTCTTTGTGGAAGAGTCCTGTCATGGAATTGTCACGGCAGATGTCCTAGGGAAAGGACTTAGTCGTAGGGCCATCGCAACTAGGAAGCTTAAAGGGGTTAATCGGGACAAAGGACAAGAGAGATGTTATACTAGTTCGGCCCCTTACGATGAAGGTAAAAGCCTACGTCTAGTTGTGATGGTATTGCTGGGGTTTCGATCACCAAGAGGCTTAACTCGCCGGCTGGGACTCCAAAAACACACTTAGCCGGGTTAAGCATCATTTTGTAGATCCGGAGATTATCGAAGGTCTGTTTTCAGATCTGCGACCAAGGTTTCCTCTTTCCTGGATTTTACCACTATATCATCCACATAAGCATGAAAATTACGCCCAATCTGTTCATGAAGACAATTCTGCACACACCGTTGGTAAGTCGCCTGGGCACTCTTAAGCCCAAAAGGCATAGACACATAGCAGAAAGCTCCACAAGGAGTGATAAAAGCCGTCTTCTTCTGATCATTGACTGCCATATTGATCTGATGATAACCTGAATAAGCATCCAAGAAACTCAACCGTGCACAACCCGCCGTAGCATCGATGATTTGATCAATACGGGGGAGGGCAAAAGGGTCAGCCGGACAAGCCTTGCTTAAATCGGTGTATTCCACACACATACGCCAGGTGCCGTTCTTTCTGAGTACAAGCACCGGGTTGGCTAACCACTCTGGGTGAAAGACTTCTACAATGAACCCGGCCGCCAAGAGCCGGGCCACCTCTTCTCCAATGGCCTTGCGCCTTCATTCATTGAACCGCCAGAGAAACTATCTCACAGGTTTAAAATTTGGATAATATTGAGAGTGTGCTCAGCGAGTTCCCTCGGGACACCCGACACGTCGGAAGGTTTCCATGCAAAGATGTCCCGGTTCTCACGGATGAACTCGATGAGCGCGCTTTCCTATTTTGGATCCAAGTTTACACTGATGACGAACTGCTTGGATGAGTCGCCAGGCACAAAGTCAACCATCTTGGTTTCATCAGATGATTTGAACTTTAACACCGGCTCATGCTCTGTTGTTGGTTTCTTTAACGACGTCATGTCTGGTGGGTCAATGTGATCCTTGTAAAACTTTAACTCCTCTGTTGCACAAACAGACTCAGCATAGTCAGCATCACCTTCTTCACACTCCAAAGCTATTTTCCGGCTCCCATGTACTATAATGGTGCCCTTATAATGCGGCATCTTGAGCTGCAAATATACATAACACGGCCGGGCCATGAACTTGGCATAAGCCGGCAGTCTGAATAGAGCATGATATGGGCTTTTGATCTTAGCCACCTCAAAGGTTAATTTTTCTGCTCTGGAGTCATACTCATCTCCAAAGGCTACTTCCAGTTCAATCTTACCAACTGGGTATGCCGACTTGCCAGGCACCACACCGTGAAAAACAGTGTTGGATTGTTTAAGACTCTTATCAGTCAATCCCATCCGGCGGAACGTCTCATAGTAGAGGATGTTGATGCTGCCGCCTCCATCCATGAGTACCTTAGTGAATTTATATCCACCGACCTGCGGCGCCACTACCAAGGCCAAGTGACCCGGATAATCAACCCGGGGTGGGTTATCTTCTCTGCTCCACACAATAGACTGCTCTGACCAACGTAAGTAACATGGAATCGCCGGCTCAACAGCATTGACGTCCCTCTTGTGAAGCTTCTGGTCCCTCTTACACAAACTAGTGGTGAACACATGGCATTACCCACTATTCAGCTGTTTTGGGTTGCTCTGATATCCGGACTGTTGCTGCTGATTACCTTGGCCGGGTTGTGGATACTATCCTCCTTGGTTACCAGGATGGCCCTGACCGTGAAATCCTACTCCACCTGAACCGGCGCCCGGGCCATGGAAACCGCCACCACCTGAACCGCCACCTGGGCCGTGACCTCCATCAAATGTGTTTGAATTTTTAAACGCCTTCATGATTGTACAACCTTTCCACAGGTGGGTGGCTGGCTTCTCCTAGGTGTCGTGCCTTGGACAAGGCTCATTCAATAGTTGCTCAAGGGTGGGACCTGACCCGCCCGACCGAGGGGGTTGCCTGCCCTTGCACCGTTGATTTCCGCCCTGCGCATTAGTGTTAGCGACAAACTCATCAGTCTTACGCTTATTACCTCCTTGATTTGTTGGGTTATGCTGGTGACCCTTGCCATTGCTGTTCTTCTTTCCCTTCGCTGTCTTTTCTTCGTCAGACACCGGGTCTTTGGTACTATCAGAATCAGCATACTTGATGAGAGCCGCCATCAATTGGCCCATGTCATTGCAGTCACACTTCAGCCGCCCCAACTTCTGCTTCAGAGGTTCAAAACGGCAATTTTTCTCCAACATCAACACTGCTGAGTCGGCATCCATCTTATCAGACGAATGCATTATCTCCTTGACCCGGCGCACCCAATGGGTTATAGACTCACCGTCCTCTTGCTTACAATTAGTCAGGTCCACAATCGACATAGGATGCTTACACGTGTCTTTGAAGTTCTGGATAAACCGGGCCTTCAACTCCGCCCATGAGCCGATGGAATTGGGTGGCAACCCCTTCAACCAAGTACGAGCTGTTCCATCCAACATCATAGTGAAATACTTGGCCATTGCCGCGTCGCTAACCTCCAACAACTCCATAGCCATCTCATAACTGTCAATCCAAGCCCCAGGCTGTAAGTCAGCTGTGTAATTAGGCACCTTACGGGGCCCCTTGAAGTATTTTGGCAAACGCTCATTACATATGGCTGGCACCAGGCAAGGGACACCTCCGGTTTTTGTGGTCACCCCTGCCTCAACTGAGGTTGCTGGGTAAGCCGGAAAGGTCTGATGAGCCGCCTGCTCTGCTGCCAGTTGAACCGCTCGCTCCGCCTCTTGCCGGATCCTCTCCTGATCCGCCAAGTTAACGGCTCCAGCCTGCACCGGCTCATACCTGTGTGGCCGGTTGCAGCGTTGAGCATTGCTTGACATGTCAGCTGACTCCATATGCCTACTGTAGCTTGGGCTCCGGCTTGGGCGAGGATTTGAATGGATCATGTCTCGACTGTAGGACTATGCATCCTGTTGTGCCAGAGCTGTTCGAAGAAGTTCTCTCACCCTTCATGTTTCTATCGCTGCCGGAGTGTCACCTTCCATTTGGAGAGCCGCCAAACGGGCCGAAGCTGCAATGAGGTTCTCCAGGGGATTGGAGAAGTGGCCCGGCGGTGTTGGCACATAAAGAGGCGGAGCGGTGTGTATACGAGGTGGTTCCATGGTGCGAGGCTGAGCTGGTGCTCCGGGCGTCGTGATCCGATTTGCCTCCGGCGGGTTACTTGCCCCGGCCCCGGGTGTATGAAAAAGGTTCCTAGGATCGAGTGTCAGAGGCACACGTGACTGAGTTTTCTGGTGCCTTCTCCTGATGACCTCGTTCGACGCGTTTAGGTCCACCGAGAGCCGAAAAGTCTCCGCCTGGAGCTGCTGAGCACATGCGTCCAAAGCCGCCCGTTCCGCGGCCATCCTGACCTCCTCTGCTGCTAAGTTTTCCTTGGCTTGTATCATCTCCTCACGTACACGTGCCACCTCTGCATCATGCTGAGCTTGATTCGCCGGTTCTACCATGGTAGATAACAGGGTCGTCAGTTTATCCATGAGGTCCATCAGAATCTGAGCCGGGGGGTGCGCGGGGTCTCCTGACCCGGCGGCCGCCGACCCGGTGGCTGTTGCTGCTGTGGAGTTTTGTCCGGGCTGTGTTCCTGCCATGAAGACTCCGCCCCAATTTGGCGGCTCAAGGGGGTCCGGAATACTGCTGCTATCAGAACATCCCCCGAGCATGCCATCCTGCAGCTGATACAAAGAGTCAGTCTCACCTGTTGATGATGTAGCATCAGAACAGATGGCCGTCTCAGTGCCTTCCACCGATCCTTCAGAGTATTCACCGCCATGGACGCATCCTACGAAAGCATGCTTCACGACAGATTGAACACGGGTGGTCCTCGCGTGCTGAGCCGTCTCGACGAGGTTGGTGTGGATGTCCGGCTCAGGGCTTGACTCATCGATCCGGCCGATGAAGACATGAATTTTGCTGAAGGGGACCCGGTACCTATACTCAATTGAGCCGGCCTCGAGGCCCCAGCCTTCGTCGTCGATGTAGAGCTTGCCGCAACGACTCTTGGTCATCCGGCCCACAGCGTATCCCTTGAGCCCTTCGAAGCTGCCCTTCAAGAACTCAAATCCACCGTGTGTTGGCCCCACGGTGGGCGCCAACTGTCGTGGAATTGTCACAACAGATGTCCTTGCGAAAGCACTTAGTCGTAGGGTCATCGCAACTAGGAAGCTTAAAGGGGTTAATCGGGACAAAAGACACGAGAGATTTTGTACTAGTTCGGCCCCTTACGATGAAGGTAAAAGCCTATGTCTAGTTGTGTTGGTATTGCTGGGGTTTCGATCACCAAGAGACTTAACTCGCCAGCTTGGTTATCGATCTCTTGTTTCTTGCCCTAAGCCGCCACCGGGTCGTCCCCTTATATACACGGGTTGACGCCTGGTGGCCGATAGAGTCCCGGCCGGCTCATAATCGTGTCTGGCTCGGTGACTTCCTTTACATGCCTTTCTTTACAAGTCTTCCTTACATACGGCGGTTTGCAATATTGGGCCTTCTATAAGATTTGATAAACTATCATCTTAATGTTTACTGGGCTCCTTGTGTAACCCGCCATTGGGGCTGACCCGGCCCCTCCTGGGCGGGTCATAACTGATAGCTACATCCCCAACAAGTCCTCAGATCGAGATACTACTCGAATGGAGATATACTCAACTGTGAGCTAAAGAAGGGCTCTTCGTTCATATGGCAGAGCATTTGGGCGGGGATCCAAGTTTTTAAGAAGGGTCACATTTGGCGAGTGGGGGGACGGAACAAGAATAAACATTTGGGTAGATTGTTGGATCCCTAATAGTGCCTCAAGGAAAATCCTTACTGTCCGTGGAGGTCAAATGCTCTTGAAAGTATGTGAGTTGATTGATCCATATTCGGGAGAATGGGATGAACAGTTAATCCGGGATAATTTCTGGCTTATAGATGCAGAACATATTCTCCAAATTCCCTTATTACAGCAAGCTATAGAAGACTTTGTGCCGTGGCACCTAAACAGGAATGGTCGGTTTTCAGTTTGCTCAGCTTACCACAAACTATGGGAAGATACTTATATTAAGGAAGAGGAGAGGAAAACATACCAGAGTGGCTCAAACACACACCCTGTATGGAAGAAAATGTGGCAACTGAAACTACCAGCTAAAGTCAAGATATTCATCTGGAAATGCTTACACAATGCAATCTCGTGTTACAGTGTGCTCGCAAATCGTCATATAGGCAGTAGGTCACACTGCCCATTCTGTACAGAAGGAGCAGAAGATGTTCGTCATGCGTTGTTTACTTGCAACAGAGGTCGGGCAGTCTGGACTGCGCTCGGACATTATCCTTTGGTTTCAGGAGCTAGCACCAATCGGACTGGGGCAGGTACACTCCAGTTTATTCTTTGCGATGATGAACATTAGGGGGCGTACACGGATGGAGTTTACTTGCCCGAGGTTATAGCGGCGACCTGTTGGTATCTATAGTGGCAGCGCAGACAATTTGTTTGCAGAGAAACAATCCTAAATCCTCAGCGGACGACGATGGCGATCCAAGATGTAACTCTGAACTTTGTCCGTGCTACTGGGAAAACGAAGAGCTCCCGTAGACTGAATAAGTGGCCAGTGGTTCTTGCAAATCAACAGGTCCTGAATGTGGATGCGTCATTTTATGTGGTCGAACAATCAGGAGGATGTGGAGCCATAGTGCGAGACAACCGCGGTAACTTCATTGGAGCAGCCACGGCAAAACTAACTCATGTAGTTGATGTGGTTTGCGCAGAGGCGGCTGCACTGAGAGAAGGCCTCAAGTTTCTCCATAATTTGGGATGCAACAATGTGTTAGTAAGGATGGACAATATTATTGTTACAGATGCCATAAAGGAGAATGAAGGCCAAGGCATGGTGGCGGCACCTGTTCTGGAGGAGTGCATGAACCTTTTGCAAGATTTTGGGAAGGTTTCCATAAAGCATTGTAATCGTGAGTCAAATGCAGTTGCTCATGACCTAGCTAGGTGGGGGAGTGTAAACAATCCGTCTGTGTGGGTTGATGCACCACCAAATTTTATTGTAAATCTTCTTGTGGACGATGTAGCAGTCATTGATAAATAAAGCTAGCCATGCAGGCCTTCCCGTCAAAAAAAAAGAATAAGCAATAAGGTATAAAAGAATATTTCTCACTTCTCTCACCTGGTTTGAGGGGTTAAAGTAGAAGAGAAAGAAGTGACATGTGACCCCACAATTAAGACAGATAGGGTATTAAGCATCTAAGGAATTCTAATTTGCTATAGCACATTTAGTGGGGATCGACTTCAGAATTATCTGATATTTTGATAAGCAATGGCTTTTCAGAAAGCAATTGTTTCAGAAAAAAGAGGTTGGAACCATCAACTTTTTAATCCTTGTGATGCACACAGCCATAGTTGTGGCCAACCAGCCGTCAGAAAGTATTTCTGGACTATTCGATGCCACTAGAGTTTTATTGCGAACTAGATTATGTGAAACTGATTGTAACCCCCCGCAAAAAAAACTCTAAATTTTGCTCTGAGTTAACTAGAGTTTTATTGCAAGAAGTAGAATTAACTCTACGATTTGCTCAGAATTGACTAGATTTTTATTGCGAGAGGTCATTAGATTACGTGAAACTGATTGTAACCCACTGCAAAAGCAAAATAAAACTCAACATTTTGCTCAGAATTAGCTAGAGTTTTATTGCGAGAATAAGTAAAATTAGCTCTGCATTTTGCATATGCATGTCCGTAAGATGGACAGGGTATCCACTGATGAGCAGATGTATGGAAATTAATAAGGATGGACTAATCCTTGGAGCAGATGTGGCAGTAGCAAGCTCCGTCCAAGGGCGCAAGCGAGCCATCATTCATGCAGGCGGCGGACTCGAGCGTGATGCAGTCCGGGCACACGTACTCCTGCAGATGCTTCTGGCAGTTGGCCAGGCACCCTTCTTGCTTGCAAAAGTGCTTCGGAAGGACGGCATCATATTTACACCACGCATCCGCACCTGCATGCATACAAAATATACTTAGTGGATACATACTTACTATATAGCACATGATCGACCATGCATATGCAGATGCACGCACCGGATGAGATCATGATCAAGGCGATGGCGAAGAGCAGCAGCACTTTAGACCTCCTCATCTGATCTGGTCTGGATCTGACCAGCTAGGTAAGAAGATGTGGTCGTCGATGGGCACGGAAAACAATGGAGCAGATGGTTGGTGATGGATGATGGTGGTGCCATTGACATATTCGGAGTAGCATTTTATAGAGGATGCAATCCATAACAATTGGCATGGATTAAAGTGACATTAAGTTCTCACCCGTAAAAACAAGTCACATTAAGTTCTTCCTAAATATATTTTGGGATGCAATTAAGCGCATCAATTTGTTTCCTTGCATTTCTCAATTGTCTCAAGTAGAGTGCAAACGTATGGATAAACCCCCAGTTCAGTTACACGATCTGCTACTAAGTCCAGGCGAGAGATTAGGTGGACCGCTTCTGCATGTCAGGATGCCTGCGTTTGTTTTCTCTGGCAACTAATAATCTGGCGCTAAATATTGTGGGATTTATGAGCAATTAAACCCCCTATTTTAGGAATAATCCCTATTTTTCCGTAGTAAATAATGTTTCTTATGTATTCAATTTGTTGCAAAGTACTCTACCCCCTATCGTTTTTGGTATGCTTCCATAACAATAAAATCGTGTTTGTGACCATTGAAGAATTGGCTTCCAGGGAAAATATTACTCCGAGTGCGCTCCGCTGAATGGAGTCATTTTTCCTCTCGGGCGGGCGACAAGAAATCCTTCCCTCCGCAAGGAGAGTCCATCTGCCGCCTTTCTCCAGCAGCTTCCCTCTAACGGCGATCTTGATCGTCGGTGATGAGGGGGGTTGCCGGATCTACGTGTGTGGATCGGGTGGCTTTAGGTTACGCCCCGGTAGCTTAGGTTTTCAATCATTCGTCGTCTTGGCTTTGGTGGCGGCGCCAAATAAACAAGTTTCAGATCTTCCTCCAGCGAGGCAATCGGACCTATGCTTGGAGATGAATTTGGAAAGTTGTTTGTTCAAACTGGAATGCGCGGCACCCGCGGCGGCATCCTTGTGGTGGACTTGTGTCCGGCTTCACCGTTGCGACGACGTTTGCTATAGCGCCGGCTTGGAGCTTGGGAGGTTGGCCAGGAGCGGATGTAGATTGTGGTTAGCATCAACATCATCTGGAAGATGTAGAATCGTTTGCTGTTTTCATGTTTCGTGGCTAAGTGTAGTTTCCTCCTCCGACGTATTAGTCCTACTAAACGGGTGCTAGATCCAGTTTTTGATGGCGTGTCCGGGTGATCCATCATTTCTTTTCGTTGGTGATTGTTGTGGTGTTGTCGGAGGTAGGTGACGGATAATGGTGTCAAACTAAAGGGATTCTTCGGTCTTGACTGTAATTTTCTTTCGTGACTAGTGTTTATTTTTTGCAAAGGCTACCATTCTGTTGTCTTTTCAGTCGTGTCAGGTCATTGTTTTCGTGACTTGTACTATGATCCTTCTGATATAGTAAATGTGACATGTGTTCCCACGCAAAAAGAAAGAATACTGATCACCAAAAGACAGAAAGGCCCATTTAAAACATAGAAAATCAAAACGTAGGAATAGAAAAAAAAGCCAAAATTGAGATGCCACGTACCCTGGGTTACTACAGGAACTAGTAAATGTGTACGTGCAATGCACGTTGATATTAGGTAATATATTAATTACACGTAAATATGAGGTAGGATATTATTTGCGTTGGCATTAATATTTGGTAGATATTAACTGCACGCTAAACGTGTTGAGTGCTCATTATTGGAGCAGGCTGAGTCATTGGATTGACCTGATTTGACGGTCAGGATTTGTTGGATCTTTCCCTTTGGGTCTTATATATATATATATATATATATATATATATATATATATATATATATATATATATATATATATATATATATATATATATAACCACAAGGGAACCCTAAAGTAGTGGTTTGGATGTCATGAGTGAAAAGCACAGAAATTGTAGCCACAAAGAAAATAAAACATCAGGTATGACCTCATGTTTGGGTCGCTCCAAAATTTATTAAATCGAAATACTCCAATCCGTAGGAACCATAGGACTTCCAAAGGATTCTTCGATGGCAACTCTTTTGTGCTGAACACTACCAAAGGAATATTTCCTACAAGAATCCTAGTTCTCCAAAATTTCTATATGTTTCTTTTGTTCTAGACACAGCCAAAGTAATTATCACTTGAAACTTCCAGCTATGCAACCTCTTTGAGCAGCTGCCATGGCGTATCGTAAGTGTCACTGTGAGCAATGGAGCAGGCCCCCCTAACAAAGCATTCGCTCTCCCTCGAAATACAGGAAGACGTAGACGTACGAATTTTTGCTAGGGCAGTTGGTGCCCAAAAGAAGAGTCACGCATTGGTGGTCACCAAGGCGAGGACCATCGCGTACATTGTTTTTCTGTGGAGTCGAGACTAGGGCAATGAAACAAGGGACAAACCATAAATTTTATAAATTTCTAATAGTGTGTGACGATGTCCCAGTCTGCACTAGTGTGCCAATGCCATAGCTTATCAAAAGTGTGACTAAGCATTAGACGAGGCATTCGCTCGCCGTTCGGGACATACCTCGTGGCCACCTGCGCTGACGGCTAAATTCTCTCGTCGTAATAAGCTGGCCCGGTCATCTGGCTAGAGAACCCGGAATACTTTTTTTTCTCCCACAGTCGTGATGTCCAAGAAAAGAAGGGAGGCACATCGGCGGATCGTAGCAAACACCATAAACGATGCAAAACTGGATGAAAGAAATACAATTAATCATGTCCTGTGTTTACAGCACGTGGACATTATAAAATAGCTAGAACGATTCTGTGTTGTCGTCGTCCATCCTCCTCGTCGGCATAAAAAGCGACCTTCAGAGGTACGTTGAGCCCCTTGATCGGGCATACAATGGAGAATGAGCTACATATGTATACCATGCTAGTTCTCTTTGTGAGTTTCCGAGGGGCAGATGGCCTCGAAAGCCGGCAGCCTGGGTCGTCTCCTGGGGCCATAGAGCATATTGTCCGCCTTGATCGACTGTTGGGATGTGAGCTGCCATGCCTCCGACTCTGGGCTCGGCGCCGCCGTCGGCGGCAAGGCACCGGACTCACCTCGAGCGCCCTCGGCAGCGCGTAAAAGAGACCGGGTGCCGTAGGCCGCAACTGGCCCTCATAGAAGCCGTGGTAGTCCGGGGAACCGTGGTAGTCCTGGGCCACCCCGTTCCCCGAGACCGGCGGCGACCAAGGAGACGAGTAGATGGGCGTGCCACTGTAGCCGTAGCCATGTCCGCCGCCAGCGTCCATCGTGATGATCTGGCACCCGTGGGGAATAGTAGGAACTGAACAAATGCAAGCGCACGCTAGCCACTGACACCACCTACGATATATGTGGCAATGCGGAGGAAAACGAATACCATGCAGTGTTAGCTTGCACTAAAAGCAGAGCACTTCGTCAGGCCATGCGAGAACACTGGACGCTGCCGAAAGAGAAGGGCTTCTGGTATACTGGGGAGGATTGGCTTCAAGGTCTACGGTGTTCATGTAGCTCTGATGAAAGGAACCGAATTTTGCTATTACTTTGGCGGGCATGGTATCTCCGGGAGAACAATGTGCATGGAAATGGCAAAGAATCCATCTCCGGGTCTGTAGCGTTCCTGACCAGGTACGAACAGGAGGTGAAAACTGCGAGGGACAAGTCAGAAATTGCTAGGAACACTTGCAGTCTGAACTTATTTGAAGACCAGATGCCGAACCAGCCAGAGGTGCAAACCATCCGTTGTATACCTCCACCGACAGGGATGGCAAAGCTGAACACGGATGCAGCTTATATGGCTGTCACTGGAGTGGGTGCAGGGGATGCCATTGAGAGAAATAATCTGGGGCAGGTGTACTTCTCGATGGGGTGCTCTCTAAACCTCTGCACATGTGTGGAGGAAGCTGAGGGACTGGCTTTGTTGCTGGGGCTGCGGGAAATGTCCAAACGGTATAATGGGCCTGTACTGGTTGAGGTCGACTGCCTCTCGCTAGCAAATGTGGTGACCATGGGTGCCACGAACAAACCGAGCCTGTTCCCCATCATTGAGGACATTAAAACCGTGTTAACTGCATTCAGGTCCTATAGGATTGACTGGATCAGTAGAGAGCAGAACAAAGTTGCCATAGCCAGCAGCGCGAGCAAGGAATTCTGGTGCCTTGGTACAATTGGGCTCAATCCTTTTTGGGTGGTGCTAAAAAAAAAAGGTGACAAAATGATGAATCGTAGCAAACACCATAAACGATATTTGATAAAAGAAATACAATCAATCATGTTCTCTGATTATGTGTTGTCATCATCGATCCTCCTCTGTCGCTGTAAAAAGCGATGTGCAGAAGTACGTCGGGCCCCTTGATCGGGCATGCAATGCAATGGACAGTACGTATACTATGCTAGTACTCTTTGTGAGTTTCCGAGGGGCAGATGGCCTCGAAGACTGGCAGCCTGGGCCGACTCCTGGGGCCATAGAGCACCCTGTCCGCTTTGATCGACTGCTGGGGCATGAACTGCCATGGCTCCAACTCTGGGCTTGGCACCGCCGTCAACTGCAAGGTACCGGTCTCACCTCCAGCCATCGGCAGAGCGTAAAAGAGACCGGGCGCCGCAGGCCGCAACTGGCCATCGTAGAAGCCGTGGTAGTCCGAGGCCACCCCGTTCCCCGAGACCGGCGGCGACCAAGGAGATGGGTAGATGGGCGTGGCGTTGTAGCTGTAGCCGTAGCCATGTCCGCCGCGGGCGTCCATCGTGATGATCTGGGGCGCCGGCGGGGAATAGTAGAAGCTGCGGTCGTATGGAGGCACGAAGATGGGCGGCGAGGACGGAGGGGTGAGGAAGACCTTGTAGTCGTCGTCCATGGCCTGCTGCTGCACGTACACACAGAGTCGAGTCGAAAGCAAAGGAATCAACAATAGAAGGGAGAAGCTAGCCCGTGCACGTACGTAGATTATATGCGTCGTGAGGATCCACGGATAGGAGGCGAGTAGAGTATATATAACACAACACAGAGGCAAACGTAGATCTCCGCTGGTGTGTACGTATGGTTTAAATTAAACTTCCGTGCAGATATATAGAGTTTGTGTCAGAGTTCGGTTACGATATATACGTCCTACTTCGGCCGGTCTGCAACAAGGTCATGTTTGATGGTTCTGCGTTACGAACCGGTTGATCAAAGATGGGTATTTTCGGGAGCCTTTAGCCATGGATGGGCATATTTGGCGAACGTTCCCATAGAACATGGCAGCGGAGGACGTGTGCTTCATGATTCAGAAACACCTGCTGGATTTCTCTGCTGATGCAAAAACATCGAGGGCGCCGGCCATCCCGATGACGAAGTGGGAACCTCCCCAGCCGGAGTTTGTCAAGGTAAACCTCGATGCTGCCTTCAGAAAGGAGTCCGGCGACGGCGCCTATGGTTATATCCTGCGTTCGGACGACGGTGCCGTTGTTGCAGCTGGGGCTGGGAAACTGTCGCACATCAAAAGTGCTCTTCATGCGGAAGCAGAGGCATGTCTGGCAGCGGTTGAGGGAGCCGCAAATGTGGGCGTCCACCGTGTGGTGCTGGAGTCTGATTACCTAACTCTAGTCCAAGCACTTACCTCCGGCGATTCAGATTTATCAGAATTGGGAGTGCTGTTCAGGGAGATCAGAAGTAGTTGTATTCTCCAGTTCGATGCTTTCGAGTTTAATCATTGCCGTCGAGGCTGTAATTCTGTTGCGCATGCTCTAGCGCAGTCTGGTTATCAGGCACCAGTGTTTTCCACTGTATGGCTGGAGCACTTGCCTGCTTATGTACTTGATCTGGTTGCCAGCGATCTTGCCGCACCTACTGGTTAATGTAACACTTGTTTCCCCGTCAAAAAAAAACATGGCATTTGTTTTATGTTCGTCAAGCAGTTTTCAGTGCATTTTGAAGAATCTGGGTGCTTTTTTGCAAAACTTTCATGGCATTTGTTTAATTTTATGTGCAAAAAATTCATCCAAACTGCTACGTAAGTTGAAGATGTGTGTGCGTTCATAAATATGAGTGTATACGTGTATATATGAGCGCTTGCATCTGTATTGTGTTCAGAAAAAGAAACTACGGCATTCGTTAGCAGTTTTCACCTGGCGAACATTTGCCACTTACTTTTTCAGTTATCCTTTTACGTGTGGTCATGGCCAGCCATGTGTTTTGCTTCCTTCTCAAGTTGAACTCTGGCCCGGCTCCAAAAAACAAGGACTCTTGCCCCATACTCTATAGAAGCTACCCCTGAAAAACGGTGTAGAAGTTGGAGGCAGATTTTTGGTTTATGGGTACCGTTTTTTAAAAAGTCAAAAAATTCTGAAATAGTTTTTGAAATAAACTTGACCTTTTATTGTACTTGTGAGAAAAAATCCACAAAAAGAAAATCTTCCTTTGACTTCCTTTCAAAAAGACAAAATTTTGGCCAAAATTTTGTGAATAGTGACCTATAATAGCAAATAAAATTTATCTTTTTTGCTGTCAAGTAAACTTTGTTTTTTCGTGAAAATTTATATACTAGTGCAAAAGTAAGTCAAGTTTTTTGTCAAAATAGTTCTTACCTATTTTGACTTTTTTATTTAAATATTTAAAAATCCCTATATAAGGATGCATATACTGTTGGAAATATGCCCTAGAGGCAATAATAAAATGGTTATTATTATATTTCTTTGTTCATGATAATTGTCTATTGTTCATGCTATAATTGTGTTATTCGGAAATCATAATACATGTGTGAATACATAGACCACAACACGTCCCTAGTGAGCCTCTAGTTGACTAGCTCGTTGATCAAAGATAGTCATGGTTTTCTGACTATGGACATTGAATGTCATTGATAACGGGATCACATCATTAGGAGAATGATGTGATGGACAAGACCCAATCCTAAGCATAGCTCAAAGATCGTGTAGTTCGTTTGCTATAGCTTTTCCGAATGTCAAGTATCATTTTCTTCGACCATGAGATTGTGCAACTCCCGGATACCGTAGGAGTGCTTTGGGTGTGCCAAACGTCACAACGTAACTGGGTGACTATAAAGGTACACTACAGGTATCTCCGAAAGTGTCTGTTGGGTTGGCACGAATCGAGACTGGGATTTGTCACTCCGTATGACGGAGAGGTATCTCTGGGCCCACTCGGTAATGCATCATCATAATGAGCTCAATGTGACCAAGTGGTTGATCACGGGATCATGCATTACGGTACGAGTAAAGTGACTTGCCGGTAACGAGATTGAACGAGGTATTGGGATACCGACGATCGAGTCTCGAGCAAGTAACGTACCGATTGACAAAGGGAATTGTATACGGGATTGATTGAATCCTCGACATCGTGGTTCATCCGATGAGATCATCGAGGAGCATGTGGGAGCCAACATGGGTATCCAGATCCCGTTGTTGGCTATTGACCGGAGAGTCGTCTCGGTCATGTCTGCATGTCTCCCGAACCCGTAGGGTCTACACACTTAAGGTTTGGTGATGCTAGGGTTGTTGAGATATTAGCATACGGTAACCCGAAAGTTGTTTGGAGTCCCGGATGAGATCCCGGAAGTCACGAGGAGTTTCGAAATGGTCCGGAGGTGAATATTTATATATAGGAAGTCAAGTTTCGGCCATCGCGAAGGTTTCGGAGGTAATCGGTATTGTACCGGGACCACCGGAAGGGTCCCGGGGTCCACCGGGTGGGGCTACCTATCCCAGAGGGCCCCATGGGCTGAAGTGGGAGGGGAACCAGCCCCTAGTGGGCTGGTGCGCCCCCCCCATGGGCCTCCCCTGCGCCTAGGGTTGGAAACCCTAGGGGTGGGGGCACCGCACTTGGCTTGGGGGGCACTCCACCCCCCTTGGCCGCCCCCCCCCCTTGGAGATTCAATCTCCTAGGGCCGGCGCCCCCCCTAGGGGTCCTATATATAGTGGGGGGAGGGAGGGAAGCCGCACCCTAGCCCCTGGCGCCTCCCTCTCCCTCCCGTGACACTCCTCCCTCTCCCTGAGCTTGGCGAAGCCCTGCCGAGATCACCGTTGCTTCCACCACCACGTCGTCGTGCTGCTGGATCTTCATCAACCTCTCCTTCCCCCTTGCTGGATCAAGTTGGAGGAGACGTCTTCCCAACCGTACGTGTGTTGAACGCGGAGATGCCGTCCGTTCGGCACTAGGTCATCGGTGATTTGGATCACGACGAGCACGACTCCATCAACCCCGTTATCTTGAACGCTTTTGCGCGCGATCTACAAGGGTATGTAGATGCACTCCCCTCTCCCTCGTTGCTAGATGACTCCATAGATTGATCTTGGTGATGCGTAGAAAATTTTAAAATTCTGCTACGTTCCCCAACAGTGGCATCATGAGCTAGGTCTATGCGTAGTTTCTATGCACGAGTAGAACACAAAGCAGTTGTGGGCGTGGATATTGTCAATTTGCTTGCCGTTACTAGTCTTATCTTGATTCGGCGGCATCGTGGGATGAAGCGGCCCGGACCGACCTTACACGTACGCTTACGTGAGACTGGTTCCATCGATTGACATGCACTAGTTGCGTAAGGTGGCTGGCGGGTGTCTGTCTCTCCCACTTTAGTCGGATCGGATTCGATGAAAAGGGTCCTTATGAAGGGTAAATAGAAATTGGCATATCACGTTGTGGTTTTGGCGTAGGTAAGAAACGTTCTTGCTAGAAACCAATAGTAGCCATGTAAAAACTTGCAACAACAATTAGAGGACGTCTAACTTGTTTTTGCAGCATGTGCCGTGTGATGTGATATGGCCAAAAGGATGTGATGAATGATATATGTGATGTATGAGATTGATCATGTTCTTGTAATAGGAATCATGACTTGCATGTCGATGAGTATGACAACCAACAGGAGATATAGGAGTTGTCTTTATTTATTTATGACCTGCGTGTCAACATAAACGTCATGTAATTACTTTACTTTATTGCTGAAGTGTTAGCCATAGTAGTAGAAGTAATAGATGACGAGACAACTTCAAGAAGATACGATGATGGAGATCATGGTGTCATGCCGGTGACAACGATGATCATGGAGCCCCAAAGATGGAGATCAAAAGGAGCAAATGATATTGGCCATATCATGTCACTATTTGATTGCATGTGATGTTTATCATGTTTTACATCTTATTTGCTTAGAACGACGGTAGCTTAAATAAGATGATCCCTCGTAATAATTTCAAGAAAGTGTTCCCCCTAACTGTGCACCGTTGCGAAGGTTCGTTGTTTCGAAGCACCACGTGATGATCGGGTGTGATAGATTCTAACGTTCGGATACAACGAGTGTAAGCGAAATTTACACACGCAATACACTTAGGTTGACTTGACGAGCCTAGCATGTACAGACATGGCCTCGGAACACGGAAGACCGAAAGGTCGAGCATGAGTCGTATAGAAGATACGATCAACATGAAGATGTTCACCGATGTTGACTAGTCCGTCTCACATGATGATCGGACATGGCCTAGTTGACTCTGATCATGTTTCACTTAGATGACTAGAGGGATGTCTATCTGAGTGGGAGTTCATTGAATAATTTGATTAGATGAACTTAACTATCATGAACTTAGTCTTAAATCTTTACACTATGTCTTGTAGATCAAGTGGCCCACGCTAATGTTGCCCTCAACTTAAACGCGTTCCTAGAGAAAACCAAGTTGAAAGATGATGGCAGCAACTATACGTACTGCGTCCGGAACCTGAGGATCATCCTCATAGCTGCCAAGAAAGATTATGTCCTAGAAGCACCGCTAGGTGACGCACCCATCCCAGAGAACCAAGACGTTATGAACGCTTGGCAGTCACGTGCTGATGATTACTCCCTCGTTCAGTGAGGCATGCTTTACAGCTTAGAACCGGGGCTCCAAAAGCGTTTTGAGAGACACGGAGCATATGAGATGTTCGAAGAGCTGAAAATGGTTTTCCAAGCTCATGCCCGGGTCGAGAGATATGAAGTCTCTGACAAGTTCTTCAGTTGTAAGATGGAGGAAAATAGTTCTGTCAGTGAGCACATACTCAAAATGTCTGGGTTGCATAACCGCTTGACTCAGCTGGGAGTTAATCTCCCGGATGACGCGGTCATTGACAGATTCCTTCAGTCGCTTCCACCGAGCTACAAGAGCTTTGTGATGAACTTCAATATGCAGTGGATGGAAAAGACCATTCCTGAGGTATATTCAATGCTGAAATCAGCGGAGGTAGAAATTAAAAAGGAACATCAAGTGTTGATGGTGAATAAAACCACTAAGTTCAAGAAAGGCTAGGGTAAAAAGAACTTCAAGAAGGACGGCAAGGAAGTTTCCGCGCCCGGTAAGCAACCTGCCGGGAAGAAATCAAAGAATGGACCCAAGCCTAAGACTGAGTGTTTTTATTGCAAGGAAAGTGGTCACTGGAAGCGGAACTGCCCCAAATACTTAGCGGACAAGAAGGCCGGCAACACTAAAGCTATATGTGATATACATGTAATTGATGTGTACCTTACCAGTACTCGTAGTAGCTCCTGGATATTTGATACCGGTGCGATTGCTCATATTTGTAACTCAAAGCAGGAGCTGCGGAATGAGCTGAGACTGGCGAAGGACGAGGTGATGATGCGCGTCGGGAATGGTTCCAATGTCGATGTGATCGCCGTCGGCACGCTGCCTCTACATTTACCTACGGGATTAGTTTTAAACCTCAATAATTGTTATTTAGTGCCAGCTTTGAGCATGAACATTGTATCAGGATCTCGTTTAATTCGAGATGGCTACTCATTTAAATCCGAGAATAATGGTTGTTCTATTTATATGAGAGATATGTTTTATGGTCATGCTCCGCTGGTGAATGGTTTATTCTTAATGAATCTCGAGCGTAATGTTACACATATTCATAGTGTGAATACCAAAATATGTAAGGCTAATAATGATAGTCCCACATACTTGTGGCACTGCCGCCTTAGTCACATAGGTGTCAAACGCATGAAGAAGCTCTATGCAGATGGACTTTTGGAGTCTCTTGATTACGAATCATTTGACACATGCGAACCATGCCTCATGGGTAAAATGACCAAGACTCCGTTCTCAGGAACAATGGAGCGAGCAACCAACTTACTGGAAATCATACATACTGATGTGTGTGGTCCAATGAGTGTTGAGGCTCGCGGTGGCTATCGTTATGTTCTCACCCTCACTGATGACTTGAGTAGATATGGGTATGTCTACTTAATGAAACACAAGTCTGAGACCTTTAAAAAGTTCAAGGAATTTCAGAGTGAGGTTGAGAATCAACGTGACAAGAAAATCAAGTTCTTGCGATCAGATCGTGGGGGAGAATACTTGAGTCACGAATTTGGCACACACTTAAGGAAATATGGAATAGTTTCACAACTCACGCCGCCTGGAACACCTTAGTGTAATGGTGTGTCCGAACATCGTAATCGCACTCTATTGGATATGGTGCGATCTATGATGTCTGTTACCGATTTACCGTTGTCATTTTGGGGCTATGCTTTAGAGGGTGTCACATTCACTTTAAATAGGGCTCCGTCGAAATCCGTTGAGACGACACCGTATGAATTATGGTTTGGGAAGAAACCTAAGCTGTCATTTCTAAAAGTTTGGGGATGCGATGCTTATGTCAAGAAACTTCAACCTGAAAAGTTCGAACCCAAGTCGAAAAAATGCGTCTTCATAGGATACCCTAAAGAAACTATTGGGTATACCTTCTACCTCAGATCCGAAGGCAAGATATTTGTTGCCAAGAATGGATCCTTTCTAGAGAAAGAGTTTTTCTCGAAAGAAATAAGTGGGAGGAAAGTAGAACTCGATGAAGTATTACCTCTTGAACCGAAAAGTGGCGCAGCTCAAGAAAATGTTCCTGAGGTGCCTGCACCGACTAGAGAGGAAGTTAATGATGATGATCATGAAACTTCAGATCAAGTTGCTACTGAACTTCGTAGGTCCACAAGGACACGTTCCGCACCAGAGTGGTACAGCAACCCTGTCTTGGAAATCATGTTGTTAGACAACGGTGAACCTTCGAACTATGAAGAAGCGATGGCGGGCCCAGATTCCGACAAATGGCTGGAAGCCATGAAATCCGAGATAGGATCCATTTATGAAAACGAGGTATGGACTTTGACTGACTTGCCCGATGATCGGCGAGCCATAGAAAATAAATGGATCTTTAAGAAGAAGACAGACGCGGATGGTAATGTAACCATCTATAAAACTTGGCTTGTCGCTAAGGGTTATCGACAAGTTCAAGGGGTTGACTACAATGAGACTTTCTCACCCGTAGCGAAGCTGAAGTCCGTTCGAATCATGTTAGCAATTGCCGCATTCTATGATTATGAGATATGGCAAATGGACGTCAAAACGGCATTCCTTAATGGTTTCCTTAAGGAAGAATTGTATATGATGCATCCGTTAGGTTTTGTCGATCCTAAGAATGCTGACAAGGTGTGCAAGCTCCAACGCTCGATTTATGGGCTGCTGCATGCATCTCGGAGTTGGAACATTCGTTTTGATCAGATGATCAAAGCGTTTGGGTTTACGCAGACTTATGGAGAAGCCTGCATTTACAAGAGAGTGAGTGGGAGCTCTGTAGAATTTCTCATATTGTATGTGGATGACATACTCTTGATGGGAAATGATATAGAATTCTTGGAAAGCATAAAGGCCTACTTGAACAAGTGTTTTTCAATGAAGGATCTTGGAGAAGCTGCTTGTATATTAGGCATCAAGATCTATAGAGATAGATCGAGACGCCTCATTGGTCTTTCACAGAGTACGTACCTTGACAAGATATTGAAGAAGTTCAAAATGGATTAGTCAAAGAAGGGGTTCTTGCCTGTATTGCAAGGTACGAGATTGAGCACGGCTCAATGCCCGACCACGGCAGAAGATAGAGAAAAGATGAGTGTCGTCTCCTATGCCTCGGCCATAGGGTCTATCATGTATGCTATGCTGTGTACCAGACCTGATGTAAACCTTGCCGTAAGTTTGGTAGGAAGGTACCAAAGTAATCCCGGCATGGAACACTGGACAGCGGTCAAGAATATCCTGAAGTACCTGAAGAGGACTAAGGATATGTTTCTCGTTTATGGAGGTGACGAAGAGCTCGTCGTAAAGGGTTACGCCGATGCTAGCTTCGACACAGATCTGGATGACTCTAAGTCACAAACCGGATACGTGTATATTTTGAATGGTGGGGCAGTAAGCTGGTGCAGTTGCAAGCAAAGCATTGTGGCGGGATCTACATGTGAAGCGCAGTACATGGCAGCCTCGGAGGCAGCACAAGAGGCAATCTGGGTGAAGGAGTTCATTACCGACCTAGGAGTCATACCTAATGTGTCGGACCCGATGACTCTCTTCTGTGACAACACTGGAGCTATTGCCCTTGCCAAGGAGACCAGGTTTCACAGGAAGACCAGGCATATCAAGCGTCGCTTCAACTCCATTCATGAAAGTGTTCAAAATGGAGACATAGATATTTGTAAAGTACATACGGACCTGAATGTGGCAGATCCGTTAACTAAACCTCTCCCTAGAGAAAAACATGATCAACACCAGAACTGCATGGGTGTTCGATTCATCACAATGTAACTAGACTATTGACTCTAGTGCAAGTGGGAGATTGTTGGAAATATGCCCTAGAGGCAATAATAAAATGGTTATTATTATATTTCTTTGTTCATGATAATTGTCTATTGTTCATGTTATTATTGTGTTATTCGGAAATCGTAATACATGTGTGAATACATAGACCACAACATGTCCCTAGTGAGCCTCTAGTTGACTAGCTCGTTGATCAAAAGATTGTCATGGTTTCCTGACTATGGACATTGGATGTCATTGATAACGGGATCACATCATTAGGAGAATGATGTGATGGACAAGACCCAATCCTAAGCATAGCTCAAAGATCGTGTAGTTCGTTTGCTATAGCTTTTCCGAATGTCAAGTATCATTTCCTTAGACCATGAGATTGTGCAACTCCCGGATACCATAGGAGTGCTTTGGGTGTGCCAAACGTCACAACGTAACTGGGTGACTATAAAGGTACACTACTGGTATCTCCAAAAGTGTCTGTTGGGTTGGCACGAATCGAGACTGGGATTTGTCACTCCGTATGACGGAGAGGTATCTCTGGGCCACTCGGTAATGCATCATCATAATGAGCTCAATGTGACCAACTGGTTGATCACGGGATCATGCATTACGGTACGAGTAAAGTGACTTGCCGGTAACGAGATTGAACGAGGTATTGGGATACCGACGATCGAGTCTCGGACAAGTAACGTACGGATTGACAAAGGGAATTGTATACGGGATTAATTGAATCCTCGACATCGTGGTTCATCCGACGAGATCATCGAGGAGCATGAGGGAGCCAACATGGGTATCCAGATCCCGCTGTTGGCTATTGACCGGAGAGTCGTCTCGGTCATGTCTGCATGTCTTCCGAACCCGTAGGGTCTACACACTTAAGGTTCGGTGACGCTAGGGTTGTTGAGATATTAGCATATGGTAACCCGAAAGTTTTTCGGAGTCCCGGATGAGATCTCAGACGTCACGAGGAGTTTCTAAATGGTCCAGAGGTGAAGATTTATATATAGGAAGTCAAGTTTCGGCCATCGGGAAGGTTTCGGAGGTAATCGGTATTGTACCGGGACCACCGGAAGGGTCCCGGGGGTCTACCGGGTGGGGCCACCTATCCCAGAGGGCCCTATGGGCTGAAGTGGGAGGGGAACCATCCCCTAGTCGGCTGGTGCGCCCCCCCCATGGGCCTCCCTTGCGCCTAGGGTTGGAAACCCTAAGGGTGGGGGCGCCCCACTTGGCTTGGGGGGCACTCCACCCCCCTTGGCCGCCGCCCCCCCCC